>NC_057842.1:13808809-14115000 GCF_910594005.1 Cervus elaphus | reverse complement strand
CAACATCAGTCCTTCCAATGAATATTCAGGACTGACTTCCTTTAGGAGGGACTGGTTGGATCTCCTTGCAGTCCAAGGGACTCTCGAGTCTTCAACATCACAGTTCAAAAGCATCAATTATTTGGTGCTCAGTTTTATTTACAGTTCTACTCTCACATCCATACATGACCACTGGAAAAACCACTGCTTTGATTAGACAGACCTATGCTGGCAAAGTAATGTATCTACTTTTTAATATGCTATCTAGGTTGGTCATAACTTTTCTTCCAAGGAGTGAGCGTCTTTTAATTTCATGGCTGCAGTCATCATCTGCAGTGATTTTGGAGCCCCAAAGAACAAAGTTTGTCACTGTTTCCATTGTTTCCCCATCATTTGCCATGAAGTGATGGGACCAAATGCCATGATCTTAGTTTCTTGAATGTTGAATTTTAAGCCAACTTTTTCACCCTCCTCATTCACTTTCATCAAGAGGCTCTTTAGTTCTTCTTCCCTTTCTGCTCCAAGTGTGGTGTCATGTGCATATCTGAGGTTATGCAGATAATTCTCCCAGCAGTCTTGATTCTGGTTTGGGCTTCATCCAGTCCAGCATTTCTCATGCTGTTCTCTGCATATAAGTTAAACAAGCAGGGTGACAATATACGGCCTTGATGTACTCCTTTCCCAATTTGGAACCAGTCTGTTGTTCCATGTCCAGTTCTAATTGTTGTTTCCTAACCTGCATACAGATTTCTCAAGAGGCAGGTAAGGTGGTCTGGTATTCCCATCTCTTTAAGAATTTTCCACAGTTTGTTGTGATCCACACAATCAAAGTATTGGAGGGAAGGAAATCTGGATTCTGAATGATGCTGAGCATTTACTAAAGGAAAGGGGCCTGAATGCTTGAGTCTAACAGGCATAGAGTAGTGAGGGAAAGCCAGTAATCTATCCCAAATTTCCTGCATCAAGTCTTCCTCCCATAGCATCATGCTCATACCTTCCCCAAACTGACATCTTGGGGCTATTAGAAAATGAAAACTTTCTTCTTCACCTAAAGCTAAAATTTAGAAAAGGGATCAAACTCAAATTTTAAGGATGAACCAAAAGGTGAAATTTTTATTTGAGAAAAATGGGAATTTTGTGAGGAGTCACAGCAAATGTTTCCATAAATAACAATCATTATATACTGGATGAACTGAGGGGAAACTGACATTGAAAAGAAAATGCATAATTCATGTTACTAAGAAGTTTTGAGAAAATATTTGTTCCATGGAAACAAGACAATCTGATATAAAATTTTTGCTTTTGGATAATTCAAAGTTCACATGAAGGGATAATTATATAAAAAGAGCTTTGAATTCTGAGAACTATTAGCAATGAAAAGTAGTGAAGATGATGTGAAAAAATATGAAGAGATGGGTGCAGGAAATTTAATATACATATGATAGAAAGTAGGGCAAATCAGGCAGCTGAGAAACAATGACCAAGGAAGTAGTTAGTGTGCGCAGCTGAAGAAAAACACATGCAATAAGATCAGAAACACACACAAAAAAATGGGCAATGTCTGTAAGACAGAGACAATTGACCTTGTCTTTGTACCTTTCTTCTTTTATATTGATTATAAACCAAGACTTATGACACCATCAAAATTTTTTTCCATTTTAAAGAATAATTTTGAAGTAGAAATACAGTTGTATTCATTATATAACTTCTTAATTTATGTTACACAATCCCTGATTATCTTTACACTATGTCTTAATACCCCAATTATCTTTGCACTATGTCTTAATACCCCAACTGTACTTTTTTATGAAAAACTGAAAATAAAGCAAAGATTGAGAAAGCAAGTGAATCAGACATCAGGTAACATGAGAAGTTCCTCCTTGTACTTAATCCACAAGAAAGGCAGGGAGATAGTCTTTCACTCTTTAATTTTCAAGAGAATAGAGAACTCAAATAAAAATAAGGAGAACATACTATTCTGGTAAACAGAAAGAAAAGACTGAGTTGGGTGACAATGTCGATATGTTTCCTGAAATAGTTCAGGGATAATGGTGATGCTGTGATCCAGAAGGATGATGAATTAAAGACTGAGCTGGGCTGACACCAGCAAGCACTAAGGCTGCTGTGGATTCTCTGATATAAACTGCACATGCATTAGGCCTGTGATCTAGGGCTGGAAAAAGACATGCCGGGTAAACACTAGTTAGTTTCTAGGAAGGATTTGCTGCACCTACTGATACTAATATTTCAAAGACATAGAAAATGTCAGAGTTGGAGAGAAATTATTTGTTATCTCATTGAATCCATGTTTTTCTAAGAAATATGAATTGGATACCTAATGTGTGTCAAGCAGTGTCCACATCATTGAGCTTTCAAAAGAGTATTTAATATTTCCTTGCCTACAAGAAACATAAATCAAAGTGGAATATATTACAATTTAGATGTATAAAAAGTGCAGAACAAGCTAATTCTGCCTGAGACCCTTGTGAGGAGTGCTTTATGGGGCAAGGTTATTTTAGTACAGAAAGAAACTAAGCAAAGATATAAAAGTACAAAAGAGCAAGATATATTCAGAGAAATTAATAGCATTATTAATTGGTAACACGATGGATGAATCTTCTCTACAAAACCCAATATAAATGGTTTATGTATCTAATAACAATTTAGGCATCTCTAATAATTTTAAATGTTAAGAACTAAAATGTATAGATAAAAGAAGAATATATAGATATAAGAAGATACAGTCTTACCATACAAATAAAGTAATTGTGTTATTGCTGCTGTTCAGTCGCTTAGCTCTATCCGACTCTTTGTGAACCCATGGACTGCAGACTCCTCTGTCCTCCACTGTCTCCCAGGGTTTGCTCTAATTCATGTCCATTGAGTTGGTGATGCTATCTAACCATATCATCCTCTGCTGCCCTCTCCTGCCCCTGCCCTCAGTCTTCCCCTGCATTAGGGTCTTTTCCAGGGAGTCAGCTCTTCACATCAGTTGGAGCTTCAGGTTCAGTATTAGTCCTTTCAATGAATATTCATAGTTGATTCCTTTAGAACTGACTGGCTTGATCTCCTTGCAGTCCAAGGGACTCTCAAGAGTCTTCTCCATCACAATTTGAAAGCATCAATTTTTCAGCACTCAGGCTCCTTTATGGTCCAGTTCTTACATACATTCATGACTATTTTAAAAACCGTTTGTTGATGTCTCTAATACACAGTCTTATTGTTGTTCAGTAACTCACTCATGCCCAACTCTTTGCAACCCCATGAACTGCAGCACACCAGGGTTCCCTGTCCTTCACTATCTCCTGGAATTTGCTCACACTCATGTCCATTGAGTCAGTGATGTCATCCAACCATCTGTTCTTCCGTTGTTCCCTTCTCCTCCTTCCCTCAGTCTTTCCCAGCATCAGGGTCTTTTCCTATGAGTCTGTTCTTCGCATCAGGTGACCAAAGTATTGGAGTTTCAGCTTCAGCATCAGTCCTTCCAATGAATATTCAGCATTGACTTCCTTTAGGATTGACTGGTTTGATCTCCTTGCTGTCCAAGGGATTCTCAAGAGTCTTCTCTAGCATCACAGTTGAAAGCAATCAATTCTTTGGTGCTCAGCCTTTTATACTGCCCAACTGTCACATCTGTACATAACTACTGGAAAAACCATAGCTTTGACTAGATGGACCTTTGTAGGCAAAGTAATGTCTCTGCCTTTTAATAGGCAGTCTAGGTTCGTAATAACTTTCCTTCCAAGAAGCCATAGTCTTTTAATTTTATGGCTACAGTCACCATCTGCAGTGATTTTGGAGCCCCCCAAAATAGAGTTTACCATGGTTTCCATTGTTTCTCCATTTATTTGCCATGAACTGATGGGACTAGATGCCATGATTTTAGTTTTTTGAATGTTGATCTTTTAAGTCAGCTTTTTCACCTTCCTCTTTCACCTTTATCAAGAAGCTCTTTAATTCCTCTTCACTTTCTGCCATTAGGGTGGTGTCATCTGCACATCTGAGGTTATTAATATTTCTTGTGGCAATCTTCATCTAGCCCGGCATTTCGCATGATGTACTCTGCATATAAGTTAAATAAGCAGGGTGACAATATACAGCCTTGTTGTTCTCCTTTCCCAATTTTGAACCAGTCTGTTGTTCCATGTCTGTGTCTAAATGTTGCTTCTTGACCTGTATACAGGTTTCTCAGGAGGCAGGTAAGGTAGTCTGGTATTGCTGCCCCTTAAGAATTTTCCATAGTTGTGATCCACACAGTCAAAGGCTTTAATCTATTTAAGAAATCAGAAGATTTTCTAGAATTCCCTTGATTTTTCCATGATCCAGTTAATGTTGGTTATTTGATCTCTGGTTCCTCTGCCTTTTATAAACCCAGCTTGTATTTCTCCAAGTTCTCTGTTCATGTAATGTTGAAGCCTAGCTTGAAGGATTTTGAGCATTACCTTGCTAGCCTGTGAAATGAGTGCAACTGTGCAGTAGTTGGAACATTCTTTGGCATTGACCTTCTCTGGAATTGGAGTGAAAAGTAACCTATATCAGTCTTGTGGCCACTGCTGAGTTTTCCAAATTTGCTGAAATATTAATTGCAACACTTTAACAGCATCATGTTTAGGATTTTGAATAGCCTATCTGGAATTGTATCACCTCCATTAGTTTTGTTTGTCATAATGCTTCCGAAGGCCCACTTGACTTCACACGCAAGGATATTTGGCTCTAGACAAATGGCCACATCATCGTGGTTATCCAGGTCATTAAGACCTTTTGAGGGTACAGTTCTTCTGTGTATTCTTGCCACATCTTCTTAATCTCCTCTGCTTTGTAAGTCCTTACAGTTTCTGTCCTTTATCGTGCCCATCCTTGCATGAAATGTTCTTTTGATATTTCCACTTTCCTTAAAGAGATCTCTAGTCTTTCCCATTCTGTTGTTTTCATCTATTTTTTACATTGTTCATTGGAAGAAGGGCTCCTTGCTATTCTTTGGAAGTCCACATTCAGTTGGGTTTATCTTTCCCTTTCTCCCTTGTGTTTAACTTCTCTTCACCTCAGCTATTTGTAAAGTTTCCTTGGACAACCACTTTGCATTTTTTCTTTTCTTTATCTTGGGGATGATTTTGTTCACTGCCTCCTGTACGATGTTATGTACATTTGCCCATAGTTCTTCAGGTATTCTGTCTACAAGATCTAATCCCTTGAATCTATTTGTCACCTCTATTGTATAATCATAAGGGATTTGCTTTAGTTCATACCTGAATGGCCTAGTGGTTTTCCCTACTTTCTTCAATTTGAACCTGAATTTTGCAATAAGGAGCTCATAATCTGAGTCACAGTAAGCTCCAGGTCTTGTTTTTGCTGACTGTATAGAGCTTTTCCATCTTCAACTGCAAAGAACATAATCAATCTGATTTCATTTTTGACTATCTGCTGATGTCCATATGTAGAGTCTTCTCTTGTGTTGTTGGAAGAGGGTATTTGTTATGACCAGTGCCTTCTCTTGGCAAGACTCTGTTAGCCTTTGCCTTGTTTCATTTTGTACTCCAAATCCAAACTTGCTTGTTACCCCAGGTATCTTGTGACTTCCTACTTTGCATTCCAGTCCCCCTGATGAAAAGGACATTTTTGGGGGGGGGGGGTAGTTCTAGAAGTTCTTGCAGGTCTTCATAGAACTATTCAACTTCAGCTTCTTCAGCATTAGTGGTTGGGGTATAGACTTGGATTGCTGTGATGTTCAATGGTTTTCCTTGGAAACAAACTGAGATCATTCTGTCATTTTTGAGGTTGCACCCAAATACCACATTTCTGATTCTTTTGTTAATGATGAGGTACTCCATTCCTTCTAAGGGGTTCTTGTCCACATAGTAGATATAATGGTCATCTGAATTAAATTCTCCCATTCCTATCCCTTTTAGGTCACTGATTCCTAAGATGTTGATGTATAATCTTGCCATCTCCTGTTTTGTCACGTCCAACTTACCTTGTTTCATGGACCTAAATTTCAGGTTCCTATGCAACATTTTTCTTTACAGCATTGTACTTTACTTTCAACAGCATACACTTCCACAACTTGAGTATCGTTTCTGCTTTAGCCCAGCCTCTTCATTCTTTCTTGAGCTAATAGTAAGTGCCCTCTGCTCTGGCAACCCACTCCAGTGTTCTTGCCTGGAAAATACCATAGACAGAGGAGCCTGGTGGGCTACACACAGTTCATGGGGTTTCAAAGAGTTGGACATGACTGAGTGACTAACACACACATTCTTCCCCAGTATCATATTGGACACTTTCTGATCTGAGGGTTCATCTTCTGTTGTCATACCTTTTTGCCTTTTCATATGGTGAATAGTGTTCTCTTCACAAGAATACTGGAGTTGTTAGCCATGTCCTCCTCCAAAGGATCATGTTTGTCAAAACTCTTCAATATGACCCATCCACCTTGAGTGGCCCTACGTGGCATGGCTCATAGCTTCCTGAGTTACACAAGCCCCTTCTTCATGACAAGGCAAGAATACTATAGACAGTTGCCATTTCCTTCTCCAGGTGCCTTCCCTACCCAAGGATTAAACCCGCTTCTCTTGCATCTCTTACATTTGTAGGCAAGTTGCCATTGTGCCACCTGGGAAGCCCAAACTATACTATAAAGTAATTGTGATCAGTAATAAAATTTTGGGTCTTCTCTGGTGTCTCAGATGGTAAGGAATTTGCCTGCGATGTAGGAAACTCAAGTGTGATCCCTGGGTCAGAAAGATCTCCTAGAGAAGGGAATGCAATTTTAACCACATCTAGAAGTAACAACAACAAACAAAACAAGGAAAACATTTAAAAAATGCAAATAAAGAAGAAACTTTTGTGATCTTCTATTCCAACCCCCAACCTGAGTATTGACTTACTGCCCCCAAGTGCCCCATTTCCCTGAGAGGATCACGTCTGGTACATGTACATAACTGTACACTCTACTCAGCTGCTGGCATGCTTGGTCTTCTGTTAAAAAGCACAGACATTTTCAAATTCCCTAGACATAAATGAAGAGTTCAGTGGTATAGTACTTTTCCCACTGAAGATGAGCCTTCTACTTTTACATATTCTTTGCAACAACAATATTTTACTAGTCAATAAAAATAATTGAGTTTTACAAGAATTAACTTTTTGGCAACACAAGTATTTGTCATTTTTTTCCTCCATTATGAAACAGTTCAAATGGAATTCTGGAAACAAAATATTTGCTATTGAAACACATCTATCGCATGTATATATACATAGCAAAAAAATAAAGCACTCAAAAATACATTTGTTAAATGATGTGATAAAGAAATATATGAAAACAATGATTTCTTAAGATCTAGGTGTGTAACTTTAATTGTGACTATAAGATTTAGAACATATTAAAAAAAATTAAGTGCAAAGTTAACAAATTTAGAACATATTTTATAAATTTTTAAAGATATTTCCAAAACAGCTTTGATAAATAGAATATGTGCAAGTTTATATTGCATATTTATTTTGGACAGACTTCTGTTAAGTATTGTGTTTGTATTGGTTTAAATAAAATGCTAACATGAAAAAAAGAAAATAATATATAGAATATGGGGATTAGTCATAGTTTAGTAAACTTGTGGCTTTAAAACAAATAAGGACAGATATTCTGGCACTGAAAAGTTTGAGTAGGAATGTCTATAGAATTATCAGATACTTTTTTTTATCATGTACACTAAGAGGAAGCTTTTGAGAATCTTATTTTCCTTAATGTGGTGTTCTATAAGTATTTTTTTGCATCAAAACAACACCTGCACATTCACACTTTTAATCTGAATTTATGATATAATAAGCTCACAGAAATAATTTTATATGAATTACACAAAAAGAGTGCATCTTGGCATGCATGTCCATCAAAATTGGATTTGTTGAATCAATTAGTAGTTGATTCTAAAAGGACAAAATTATATACAAAAACCTCATGTGAGAAGGCATGAACTAATGAACAATAAAATGAAAAGATGAATTAATAAGTGAATAGTTGAGTTTTAACAGAACCATCAAGAGTTGCTTTGAAAGGCATTTCTAAGAATCATTAAGTGAGGAGCTTTTCAGACTTCTCCATGACTGGTGAAAATTATTTCTCAAAAGTAACCATTTAAAGTTCCTAGAAATTGTCCAAAGGGCATATAACAAATGGAGAAAGGTTTATTCAATAAACTCTACTTAAAATCCATCAAAACAGTGAGGGAGGGTCTGTGGCATCTGAGCTACAACCCACTTCCTTCCTTCTCCCCTCCAAGCTCAGGAAGATGAAAGTTGCACCTGAGTGTGTACACGACCTGCAGCTCCCGGTCAAGCGTTACAGCATCTGCCCCAGCAGGTAAGGCCACGGCGCTCCTTATCCAGGTCTGTGATGCAGAAGCTCTCCTCCAGGCAGAGGCTGTGGAGTGGTCAAAGGCTCTCTTCCCCCACCCATCTCCCAGTTGTAGGGTTAAAATTCTACCTCTCCTGTGCAGGCCAAGGCTGTGGGACCCCAAACATGCTGATCTCAGCTACCTCATGTGGTAGATGTTCCACATGAGGAAAAGTACATCAAGCCTATCAGGAATTACTGACCTCATCCAGTGCCACACTCATGGATCAGGAGTGTCTGCCTGAGAGTAGCAGGCTGCTATCCCTAACCCTAGCTCCAGAGCAGTGACATGGAGTTCTGACTAGGAGAAGAGGCAAGTCATACACAGGAAGAAAGAGCTCTGTATCTTTCTCTAAGGGAACGGATTTCATCTGGAATAGAAGTTGGGAACATTCAAGCTGAGCAACACAGTCAAAAGCAATGCAGATTTTGGTGCTGAGCCGTAAGGAGAAGTCTGACAGCTCTGTGACAACAACAAGGGAAACAAAAGGCAAGCAGGAAGCTGAGCAGAAAGAACCATGGAGACAGAGAAGAGACCGGAATCAGAACAGGTTTTAAAGACTGGCTCCAATTTGAGCAGAAGAATTAAAATCTTAACTGAGAGACCAGGAAAAGAGAATGACGGTTAAAGACAGCCTGGTTAAAAACACCAGCATCTCTCATGGGAAGGCAAGACAGATGTGTACATGATAAAGTTTTGCCCATGAGTAGAAACATCAAAGGCTAACACTGCAGGGGAAATAGGCTTCACTGAAATAATATAGCCAACTCATGAGACAAATAAAGAAGCAAGCAAGCAAAAATAAGCCCGGGGAGTGAGGACAGGGATCAGTATCCAGATCTGCTACAATATACTATCTAAAATGGCCAATATTCAACTATAAATTATGACGCATCCAAAGAAACAGAAATATGACTTATCTTCTTCAGAGAAGGCCCAGATGTTGGACATACCTGACAAAGACATTAAAAAAAAAAACTTGTAAATATGTTCAAAGAGCTAAAGTGACCATGCTCAAATAACAAAAGAAGTTAAGAAAACAGCATCTCATCTAATATAGAAGATAAAGATATATAACTTATTAAAGAAATAAAATGATTCAAAATGAAAAGAATTACTAGAGAGATTCAATATTAAGTTTTAAACTGGCAGAATAAAGAATTCATGAATATAAAGATAAATCAATAGTGATTATGAGACCTGGTGAAAACAAAGAAAAAAGAATGAAGAAAAATGAACAGAACCTTGAAGAAATGTAGAAGACTATCAGCCACAGGAATATATGTGTAATAGGCATTGCCATAATGAGGACAGAGAGAAAGAGATCCCTTCCAAACACAAAGCATTAAAAGCTGAACCTTCATAGATTTGATGGAAAACATCAATCTGTACATCTAAGAAGCTCAATGAACCCAACTAGGAACAACACAAAGAGATCCATTATCCAGATACATACACATCACAATAAACACCGAAAACAAAAGGAAAAGAGAAATTCTTGAAAAAACAAGAGAAAATACACTCATCTTACACACACACACACAGGCTTTTAGTAAGATTAACAGTTGACTTCTCATCAGAGACAGTGGAGGTCAGAGGCAGTGGGATGGTATACTTGAAGTGCTAAAAGAAGGAAAAAGAGGCTGTTAACTAAGAACCCTACATTCAGCAAACTATTTTTCAAAAATGAAGGTGAAATATATTCCTAGGTTAACAAAATCTGACATAATTCATTGCTAGGAAACTCACTTTTAAGAAATACTAAATGTTGTGAAGTAATTAGCCTCCAACTAATAAAAAAAAGAAAAAAGAAATACTAAAGGAAAGTCTTTAGCGTAGATAGAAACATGAATTCACATAAAAAAGAACTCTGGTAAATAGAATTATAGGGGTAATTATAAAAGTATAATTTCATGTTTATTTTTTGTTATCTTGAATTATTTAAGAATAGTATAAAACAGTATTAATATACTAGCATTGTTAAGCTTACAATGTAAAGAAATCAAATAGATTTGACAATAACAGAACAAAGGAGATGGATGGAAGCAACTATGAATTGGAGTTGGGAAATGACACCAGATGGTATCTTGAATCCCCAGGAAGAAATGAAGAGAACCAAAAATAGTAAATAAGAACATTACATAACAGATCCTATAAATATATACTTGCTCTCATTTCCTCTCTTGGCTTTATTAAAAGGCAAAACCATATAAAGTGTTAGTTACAACAATGTATTATTGGAATTTTAACATATATAGACATAAAATATATAAAAATAATAGCACAAAAAAGGGAGAAAGGTGAATAGAGCTATGAAGAATTAACATTTCTCCTGGGCAGTCCAGTGGTTAAGACCTCGCTTTTCAATGCAGAAGGTGTGGGTTTGATCCCTGTGGGTTAGCTAAGATTCCACATGCCTTGGAGCCAGAAAATAAAAAAGCATAAAACAGAAGCAATCTTGTAACAGATTTAATAAATACTTTAAAAATGGTCCACATAAAAAAAAAATCTTGAAAAACGTATCTTTTACTTGAATTAAGATAGTGTAAAGTTGAAGTAGATTCTGTCAAGATGGATGCATAAATATATGCAGCAAACCATCACATTGAATACCTTCGATTTACACATTGTCTGTCAATTATATTTCAATAAAACTAGAAAAAAAAAGTTGCAAATGGGAAAATCTACAGTCACTAAGAAAATAAATCATAAATATAGTTAAAAATCACTGAAATATTTAAAGCATGCCTAGAATATGCCCATTCAATGCAAAAGAAAGTAGTAAAGGAGAAACAGAGGAATCAAAAAACATAAAAAGCAAAATGTAAACTAAGAGAAAAAATGCAGTCATATCAGTAATAACGTTAAATATGAATGCATTAAAATCTAGTCAAAAGGCAGAGATTGTTAGAATGAATTAAAAAAAATCCAAAACCTAAGTACATGTCATTTATATGAGACACACTTCAGATTCAAAGATAAATGTATGATTAAATTTTAACAAACACAGAAGGATATACCATGCAAACAGCAGACATTACAGAGCTGGAGTAACAAGACTTGTATCAGATAAAATAGGCTTTGTTTGCTACTGAAAATTTATTCCCCACCAGCAGCAGCAATGGAAAAGACCCTAATGCTGGGAGGGACTGGGGGCAGGAGGAGAAGGGGACGACAGAGGATGAGATGGCTGGATGACATCCCTGACTCGATGGGCATGAGTTTGAGTAAACTCCGGGAGTTGGTGATGGACAGGGAGGCCTGGCGTGCTGCGATTCTTGGGGTCGCAAAGAGTTGGACGTGACAGAGCCACTGAAATGAACTGAACAGCAGCAATGACAGGGAGTCTGTCTACCACTGAAATCTGCTGGAGGCCGACGGCAAGGAGGGATGGAAAGTTGGATGGTGGATGACAAAAAGTCTGGTTGTTGGTCTCTATGTGGGTCTGTTTGCATACTGCTGCAAGCTCACATCACTTAAAAAAGTATCTTGCACACAGTGAAAAAAGAATGATCTTTTAAAATCTGGGCTTAAGTATCTGTGTTAATTTTGGGCCTATGGCTGAGTGGAAAAACAGAAGCTGCTAGTTCTTAGTGCGTGTTTAAAATATAGTCTTTTCAATTGGTAATAAAGTCTCTAACTTTGTGTGCATCCTAGGCATAGATGGTCTAAGCAGACAGATATTAGATTCCAAGTTATCCTAAACTCAACAGAGCTCCTGTTCTGATTGGTTTATGTAGATTAATAAGTAGTTGTGTAATTGTAACATAAAAGACATAAAGAATCACTAAAGAAACCAAACGCCTAATACTTTGAATATGGTAGCTTAAAAAAATTCATTCTCAAGAAGTTGCTAACTTAGAAACATTTTTGTTTTGTGAGATACAAAGTGAATTCTTGGAGATATCAAATTAGTTTGATAATTTTGGTCTAAAAACAGCTTTGTGAAAAGGACAATGGGATATAACATCACTTCACATGTAACATGATGGCTAGGGTAAAAATAAAGCCAGCTAGTAACAAGTGTTGATGAGAATGTGGAGAATTGGAACCCATAAACACTGCTATGCAGCTGCTTGGGAAATCAATCAGTTCCTCAAATTGTTAAACATAGGGCTATCATGCAACCCAGTAATTCCACTCCTAGGTAAATGAAAAACAGATCTGACAACTTAGGTTCACAAAATACCACAGGGCTTGCCATGGGTTAGTCTGCCTTTCTGAAAGTTCTGACTTCCACGGCCCCTTTCCTGAAACTAGAATGGTCTTCTCTGCACCCTAAGATGCATCTGTATTGAGCATTTGTTATAAAATTGTGATTTATGGAAAGAGATTATTTAAAGGTTTTAAAAATGGTTTGTGGAGTGGGGGCAAATCCAGAACTATAAATTTCCTAATTATTAAATATTAGCAAGCATTTCCAGGATAGTAAGGCTAAATTCAAGAGATTAAAATTTCATGGTCCTGAAGAACAGTGTAGCAAATTCCTAAAACAGATTTGGAATAAAAACTTTCTGAATTATCTAATAAAGCTCTTTAGAACTTGATGTTTTACCCTTCTGTCTGGGGCAAGCAGGCTTTCCTGGAGGCTCAGTGGTAAAGAATCCACCCTCCAATGCAGAAGGTTTCCTGGATTGGGAAGATCCCCTGGAGAAGGAAATGGCAACCCATTCCAGTGTTCTTGCCTGGGAACTCCATGGACAGAGAGGAGCCTGGCGGGTCATAGTCCATGAGGTTGCAAAGAGTCAGACTCAACTTAGCAACTAAACAACAATAACAACAACGGGGACAAGCACAATACCTTAAGAGGCACCTTAACAAATCTAATCAATTAAGTTGCTTAGTGAATGCTCCCCCCTCAATGTACCCTGACATTTCCTTACTGATATGCTTACCTATATTTATAACTTCTCTACTTAGGCCTTTCTGGGCACAGTCTCTAAGAGAACACTCTTACAGAGAAAACCATCACCAAAGCATCTAGTACAAAAAATTGAATAGAGAGAGAAAGAGGGAACATGAAAGTGGGTCCAGGAATGCTCTTAAGTCATTTTTTTTCTAGAGTGAATGTGGAAAATTATGATTAGATGACTCATCATATCATGGACTAAATAGGGATAATTCTGAGAGTTCTTTTCATAAGAATAAATAATGCAATCATGCAAATAATTTTTAAAAATGGATATACTTCTACTGAATTGCTTTTATTTATCTAACCCTAGTGGAAGAAAATACAAACAAAATTTGGCATTTAAGAACAGAGTCTATGAGAGCAGTTTTTTATGATGTCAAGGGTCAATTATTCCACAGATAATACCTCAGGATGAGACCAATTCAAAACTCAATTGATGCTATCCCATTCCACCCAACCCTTACATTTTATGAATTGTTTTCTACAAAAACATACTTACTTTATCAGCATATCATTTAGCATAATTATATAAATAAACACCAATGAAAATGTATGATGAGCCAGTTTAAAAAGTCGTGACTTTGTAAACACTGCCCCTCATTAATTATTATCTTGATTGAAAAAAGAGGTTTTATTCTTCTTATATATGACATTTAAAGGGTAGATATGTTTAGCTTTTACATTTAAATAAAATAGCTAAGAAAATGGTCATGTTCTGTTTTCTGAATATTGCTTACATTTATTACAAAATACTCAACTTATAATGCATGACACTTCTTTTGTATGAAAAAAAAAAGATTAAATAGAAAGGTAGCAAGGTAGTTCATTTTTAGTTGCTTTATTTGACAGTCACTCACTCTTACCAAAAAAGAAATACTGATGAAAGTTTATGGAAAACCCTAAAGGAATTGAACTTAGAGGACTCAGTTCAGTAGATTTAGTAAAAGCAAACTGTTAATTTACCAAAGGAGTTATCTAAATTCAATACTCTGCCATCAAACAGAGGATAAAACAAAGACAAAAACAATTTAGACAGGTTGCGGGGAAATCCTCAGTACCCCTATGTATTCAGACTTTGGAGAGGCCTTTTTATGAAGTAAAAACTGCCATTTTATCTCTGAAAGTGTGCACTTTAAAATAATACAAATAAATATTATAAAAATAATAAAAATAATATAAAATAATCTCTTATTATAAACTATTATGGGTCAATTGCAAAGTGACTATATATGACAAGCCATTTTCTTTTTAAGCAAGTATGCAATCTCCCAAGTTACTAGAGCTGATTTAGACTAACAGTAAAATTTTAAAATAAAACATTGCCGGGCTGTAAAAAAATAGGATCATGAATATTTTTCATTGGACTCAATAAAGAAATATTTATATCTTAGCTAATCTTAGGTCTTCATATCATGTATAGTAGTATTTTAGTCACATTATTCATCAATTTAACAACCTATGTAGACTTCATTATCATTGCATTTATCAAGATGGAGATTGATTTTAGAAAGGTTTTATTCATCCTGTTACTCTTTGCTTTCCTCTCATACCATCCATCAGTCTCCTCTTCTTGCTACACACACATTTGCAAATTGTAATTTCTCCATTAAAAATAAAAGATGCCAGAGGAATAGAGAAAGAAACAGCAAGCACTTTGCTTAATACTCAACTATTTAACACAAAGACAAAATCTGGTTTCAGTTTCCTTGGACTAGAAAGCAATTCATTGAACAATCTCAATCGGTTACGAAGGAGTTTAATGAAATTATGACCAGGTACTTAAACATAAATGGTAGGTTTTAGATATATACACTCTAATCAAAGTGAATAAAATAATTGAAAGCTATTGTATGTTATAGGTCTTTTAATTCTGTTATTAGCCTGAGAACCACAAAATCCACCTGAATTCTTGTTACAGAGTCAGTAATCATAACAAGCATATATAGGACAATCAACCTGGCCAGCTCTACTGGAGCGGCTAAAGTTTTATCACCAGTTCTGCATGACACCAGCATTATTTATGCACTTAACTTTTATTCTTTAAAGGATTTAAGAATTATCTACACTTCAAATTCAGACTCATCCAAAGTAATAATATTCATGCAACCAAAACTGTGATATTATAATTACATTTTTTCTAATGTGATACACTACTGCTGTCCTCCACTTTTCAAAAGTTCACTTCTTTCCACTTTACTTTCATGAAAGACCTGTACTTGTACCTGTTTTGACTAAATGAAGGAAATCCAAAAAGGCTTTTCACTTGTACAAAAAAAAAGGTGAGATGTGAAAACATCATTCTGTGTTTGGTTTAGAGTGAACTGTTATAGAGGCAGTGCTCAGTCAGAGCAGAGATAGTGGGACCCCCAAGCTCCTTTCCCAGACCCACCAGCATCTCAGCGTCTGGTCACCATACTCTGACCTGTGTCTCTGGGCATCTGTGCTTTATCTGATTTATTTTGTGCATCTGTTAGCAAGATGTGTCCAGAGGTAACTGGTTCTTCCTTTTATATGCCATTTGGACTTGCAAAAGTTTTCATAGAAACACTCTACTTCCAGATAGCATGGGAAACCTGTATTGCATTAAAATAACAACCCCTAAAATGATCTCACATACCACCCATGTTACAAGGAAACACAGTGAAATAATTAAACCAAATAATTTTCAATCTAATTTCTTTTTCATAGAAAAAAATACTGATAACATACACTAGCAACAAACTTAAAAATACAAATTAATGTTCAACTTAATGTCACACTGACTACCTATGCACTATATGTAATCTAAAATTTAAAACAGTTGAACAGGGTCAGCTGAGTTGATATATTGAACCTGAAATGCTCATTGACTCAGTCTCATAGTGGGAAATAATGACTTTGGGGGAATTGTAATTTATACCAAATGGAAGTGTGTATACAAAGTATGTATATATACAAAGGACAGGCTGATTGAAGGTTTCACTCATCTCCTATCTTACCGAGTATAGCCTCTGTGGTTTCCAAGGTTGATAAAAATTAAAGGTGACCTTTTACTCCCTGAGGGAGTGATTTCAATGAATGCGGGAAAAGAAAAGAGCAAAACTGTGGTTCAATATGACAACTCTACTACTTGTGTTCTAGAGAAATATCATTTTATTCTGAGTTCTTGATCTTAATTTGATCCTTCCTCTCTACTAAATTAATGCATTCCATTTCTTCTACCAGAAAGTTTCAAATCATCTGTCTATGCATCTAAAGAGTGTTGAGAAAGGCAGAGCTCATTAGGCATGATTGTTCCTAAAGGCAAACAGATCATCCTCAGAACTCGGGGAGCTAAGAGAACAAATGAGTTTCATAATGATTTAATTATATTAAAATATCACTATTTCCATGACTATTATCCAGGCTTTGCCTATTAATATAAAACTCTGTAATGCTCCTAGATATTCATTTTATTTTTCCATGAGAACTGGGAATGAGCTCTTCCTAGCACTTAATTTCTTTTTGAAAGTGAAACATTCTCTTAATAAAATTCATGACATTGTAATAACAAGTGATAGAAAAGAAATCATGGATTCTAACCACTTTGTCCTCCTTTGGGAAAGCATCCAAGGAAGCGGAGTGAAGGGAGAGAGAAAAGAAGAGAAAAATGAAAATAAGGCACATATTAATAACCAGATTTTAAGAAAACAATCATATGCAACTTTAAAGTATAAAAATACAGGTACTTTGAAAAGTAAATGTTTATTCTTACCAAAAAATAGTCACTATTCAAACTTTCATTCCAAATGCACATATAATCATCTTGCTATATTGTAGGTACAAAAGTTGGACACTACAATTTCAGAAATTTTTAGAACTTGGATTATTAAATCTATATTTAAGACATTCTTTAGAAAGAAAAAAAATGCTACCATATTTGGTTTACCTATTATTGAGAAGATTATACTAAAATGCATAAAATTTAAGTGAATAATTGTATCAAATTGTCCTTAAAATATTTATAGTTATGAATTGGAAAAATGTAAGAAAGGGAAGTGTCTGTAATAAATAAAAAGAGAAAGGAACTCTACTATTTTAGCCATAAATTATCCCACAAGGTTGATTTATTTGTAATATGCATTTCAGCATTTACAATGTCACAGGAAAAACCAACTTTACACAATTTTTGTCTTTTGCCCAAGATTAAAAATTGTAAGTTGTGTTTTCTTTTATTTATTTTTTTAGTTTTAACTTTTCCCAAGATTGAATGGGTATAGTAAAGATAGATGAACTTCACTAGGCCTGGGTGTCTGTTTGAAAGCATAAGTGCCCCTTAGTTCAATCTCCTTTAAACACATCTCCTGTTTAAAACATGAGTTTGACTCTATGTTACTGGCTTGCTTCAAACCTATAATGTGAATTTAAAAGCATCCCACACTATGCACACGCAGCCAGAATTAACACTTAACCCCTTTGCACTGTATTGCTCAGGGCCAACACTTTTCAGAGTGAGTTGTTAAGTATTTTGAATATCATCACAGGTTTTATTTGTGAGATTTTATTCCAAAATAGTGTTTTCAAGAACTAAAGAAGGGAAATTAAACAAATAGACCCGGTGCACTTTTTTATGTGCCAAACAAGATCTCAATCCACAGTTGCTCTAGAAAGTCTATAAGGTAGCACATGAAGATTAACTAAAACACGTAAGTTTCAGAAGGAAAAAAAATTATTATGTGGTCAAAAAAATGGAACCTAAAGAAAAATTAAATGTGCATAGATTAGAACTGTTTTAATTCTCATAACAACCATATATAGTAATTATTACCATACAATTTCATACATAAAGAAGCTGTTTTTCAGAGAAGTTAAAGATACAAAGATAATAGTAGGCTCATCTTAAGTATAATAATGCGTCTATTTTACTGAATGTCTTAATTCCCCTGAGAGAGATTTTAGAATAATACCCTACTTACAGCTCAAATACACTACTAAAAAACAATGTTGAGTGGTAACTTCAGTTTAATTCTAACTGTGATTTTTCCAAATTAGGGAGACAAAAGTGCAAGACTCCATGAAAAAACAAACAAACAATATTTTGACACACTCTTTAAATATCCAAATAATTTTCATGAGATAAACTTAGTACTAAATTTCTTAGACATGATAGTAAATGAAGGGATTCTCACAGAGGCTAATTATCACTTCATAAATGATTATATTGGATTAAATTAATGCCACACAAACTCTACAGATTTTATCTTCATTCAATCTGAAACATGTTGCAGAAACTAAAGGTAGGTTGTTGGGTTTCATTGCTTTGTACAAGAAGAACTGACCACAACAGCTTTCAAGAATTTCTTAATTCCTGACGCTAAATATAAATCTCCGACCTTCTTCAGAAAACAAATGTGCTCCCACAAGTAACCTGTTGGTTCTGAGTGGCAATTGTTTGTGAGGTGCATGCATACAAAGAGCATCTTTTATGAATTCTTTGCATCACTCGTCCCCTGCGCCGAGCAGGCGCGGGTGGGGCGCACCCGCCTGCGCTCAGGGATGCTGGAGGCTCGCGGCCACCGTACTCACGTTGTTGGACCGCAGAGACACGCGGCCCCCGCAGCGCGCGCAGAATTTGGTGCGGCAGTAGGAACACAGGTGGCCACAGCCGTCCGCGAATTTGGTCTTGTGGCAAATCCCGCAGGTCGGGGCATCATCCTTGTGCTCTCCCTGATAACGTCGCGCTTCCTCCCCAATTTTCCTCACTTGTTCTTTATAGCTTTCAAACTGTTGATGCAATCTCCTGGACAGAAGAGAAAATGGCCACACTCAGTAGACGAATGAGCTGGAAAAACAACCACCACCACTTTTTCCTAACAGAGGAGGCATCTAGTTACTTGAACTAAAGCAAAACATATAAAGCCACTTTCCTCAAAAATGGGCTTCCCTTGTGGCTCAGCTGGTAAAGAACCCGCCTGCAATGCGTGAGACCTGGGTTCGATCCCTGGGTTGGGAAGATCCCCTGGAGAAGGGAATGGCTACCCACTCCGGTATTCTGGCCTGGAGAATTCCACGGACTGTATACTCCATGGGGTCGCAAAGAGTTGGACACAACTGAGCGTCTTTCAATTTCCACTTCCCCTCTAACCTATCAGAGGTAAGAAAAGTATTAGCTTGTATTTATTCCCTCAAGTGTTGCCTAGTCTTAATAGCACTGAACCATATGTAAGTTGACTCTAAATAATCACTATTTTCCCCAACAGTGGAATTCTTGTATCCACTCTTTGCGTCTGCTTTGACAGGCAGTTTTCAAAGTATTTTACTGGGACTCAACACTTAACAACAACAAGTATGTGTGTATACAACTGAGGCAAAATTATACAATGTTCTTAGACCAACTCTACAGAATTTGCTTTGGTATTTTGTCTTACTCTGTTTGAAGTCTAATAGTGATTTGTGTTGTTGTTGTTGGTTAGTTGCTAAGTTGTGTCTGACTCTTTTGTAACCCATGGACTGTGGCCCACCAGATCCTCTGTCCTTGAGATTTCCCAGGCAATAATACTGAAGTGGGTTGCCTTTTCCTTCTCTAGGGGCTTTTCACCACCCAGGGATCAAACCCGCGTCTCCTGCATTCTTTACCACTGAGTCACCTGGGTATCCCAAATACTGATTACTATTTGTAAGAAGTTTGTCACAGTAAATTGAGTTCATGAAGTGTAATGCATGCTTGGGAGTTGACTATTTTAAACTACATGGCTAGGCAAGCTGTCTTTACTTCCATTCCTGGAGACTTGTTTGGCATCAAACATTTCACACAGTACACAGAATATAACATTTATCTTCAGAGATATATATATATATATAAAATACATATACAATTATATTAATATAATATATATGTTTAATATATATATATAATATTTATATATATATATACATGTATGCTGCTGTTGCTGCTGCTAAGTCACATCAGTCGTGTCTGACTATATATATATATAAAATAGTTGAGCTTGCTTAGATCTGCTGCATCAGCTTACAAGTTCTAAACCATACCTTGAAAATATTCAGATTTTTACATGCCCCAGTTTTACTGGCTCTCTCCAATCTTTTATGTACGAGGATCCCTATTCCTCTTTATTGATAAGTACTGAAAGTGGTACAACTAAATTTGTTGAGGCAAAGTATTTCCCCCAGATGAAGAACGTTCACACTTAATGTGATCGAGGCCGCATAGCCTTCCCATCAGTCCAAACTCCTCTCTCTCAGACTGCTACAAACAGAAGCGGAACACAGTGACATCCTGTAAATCCCCAGAGGAAGGATGCTTTGTTTAGTAAATGATAGCTGAGAGCATTTCCCAGGCCTAAAAGTCATTGTCTCTTACACCAGAAGAGAAACTCATGGGGAATGTCTAAGTGGATACATCTGTGTATATAAGCTTCTTTCTGGATATGAGTTCTCCATGATCAGAGAAAACACATGCCATTGTTAATTAATGCAGTTTGTGTGATGCTCCACTTCTACGATAACTGGGGCGGGGCGGGGGGTGGGGGGCGGTGGTCTGGGACTCCCGGGAAACTGATTCAAATAAGTTAAGTCTCAGCACTATATTGGTTGAAATACTGGATTTTATTATATTTTCCTTTTAACATCAACAACTTTTAAGCAAAACTTTAATGATTAAAATTTCTGAAATCCCTTTCCTGCTTTGCCAATTGACACTTTTTCTACTTATTTTCCATAATTAAAGTAACCATAGTTGCACTAGCACATAAAGTAGTTTAGAATCTGAAACATTCCTAGTTTAGAAGCCAGCAAATTTCAGCTCAGGGAAGGACATTATGATACTTGGTTTAATGAATATAAGAATATCTGATCAATATATTGAAGAGCAATTTGACCATTCTACAATGCTAATCAGACAAAGAGTGCATGCATAAATATTTATTGTGAGAACCACCAAATCATAAATATATATAATGCAAAGGAGAAAGCTAGGCTAGGAAAAAGCTCCTCTATGAATGTATGATACAGAATATGATTTAGTTTGGGTGTTGGCAAATTTTATGGTCTAAGTCCAGTTTATAAATATTTTAAGATTTTGTGAGCCAGGAAATTTCTGTTGAAAGTACTCAGCTCTACCGTTGTAGCAGGAGAGTGGCACACACAATACGTAAATAGTAAGCATGGCTGTGTTTCAGTTAAACTTTTTTAAAAAATGGTAACCCAGACTTAGCCAGTGCACCAGGTTGTCAACTTCTGACTTAGTGTCTGATTTGTACTAAGGCATAACAGTTTGAAAATCAGATGTTCTGACTTTTAAAATTTCTAACACAGACCCAAAATTGGTTAAGATGCCGGATTAAAAGGATGTGTGCTCATCTCCTCCTGAGAGAGCACCAAAATCGCAACTAGCTTTGAACACCCATCAGCGGGAGAATGCTGCAACCCACCAAAAATGATACCCCACATCCAAAGACAAAGAAGAAGCTGTGACAAGATGGTAGGAAGGGCACAATCATGATAAAACCCCATCTCATACCTGCCAGGTGGGTGACCCATAAACTGGATAATAGTAATATCAACAGTTCTCTCACTGTTGTGCAGGTTCTAAGCCCTGCATCAGGCTTCCCAGCATGGGGATCCAGCACAGGGACTGGGAATCCCCCAGAAATCTGACTTTGAAAGCCAGAGGGATTTCACTTCCATGGGACTGGGGGAAACAGAGACTTCACTCTTGGAGGGCACAAACAAAATATTGCATGGACCAGGACCCAAGGGAAAGGAGCAGTGACCCCACAGGAGACTGAACCAGATCTTGGCAGTGTTGGATGGTCTCCTGCAGAGACGTGGGCCCACAGGGACTTGCCACAGGGACAGGGCATTGGTAGCAGCAGTGCTGGGAGGAGCCCCTTGGCAGGAGCCCCTTGGAAGCCAACACTGATCCATGTAGAGCCTGTAGATTCCAGGGATGGGTTGCCTCAGGCCAAAAGCTATCAGGAAGGGGGCAAAGCCCCACCCATCAGAAGACAATCAGATTAAAGTTTTACTGATCCCTGCCCACCAGTTTTTCCCACTGCCAGTCCATCCCATCAGGAAGCTTACACGAGCCTCCTAGCCTCATCCACCAGAGGGCAGACAGAAGATACAAGAAGAACTACAATTGCGCAGCTGCCAGAAAGAAAACCACATCACAGAAAGTTAATCAAAAGGAAAAGGCAGAAGATTATGTCCCAGGTGAAGGGACAAGATAAAACCCCAGGTACATAACTAAAGGAAGTGGAGATAGGAAATCTTGCAGAAAAATAATTCAGAATAATGATAATGAAGATGATCCAGATCTCGGAAAATGAATGGAGAAGATGCAAGAAATGATTTCCAAAGACCTAGAAGAACTAAAGAACAAACAGAGATGAAGAACACACTAGGAGGAATCAATAGCAGGATACCTGGGGCAGAAGAACAGATAAGTGACCTGGAAGGCAGAGTGGTGGAAAATCACTGCTGCAAAACAGAATATATAAGAAAGAATGAAAAAAAAAGAAAAAAGAAAACAGCCTAAGAGACCTCTGGGACAACACCGAATCCACCAACATTCAAATTAGAGGGGTCCCAGAAGGAGAAGAGAGAAAGAAAGGACCTGAGAAAATATTTGAAGAGATAATAGCTGAAAACTTCCCTAATGTGGAAAAGGAAATAGTCAACAAATTCCAGGAAGAGCAGAGAGTCCCAGGCTGGATAAACCCAAGGAGGAACACACAAGGGCACACAGTAATCAAACTGACAAAAATTAAAGATAAATATGATAAATATTAAAAACAACAGGGGAAAAATGACAAGCAACATACAAGGGAACTTCCATAAGGTTATCAGCTATTTCCTCAAAAGAAACTCTACAAGCCAAAACAGAATGGCATGATATGCTTAACATGATGAAAGGGAAGAACTTACAACCAAAAATACTCTACCCAGCAAGGCTCTCATTCAGATTTGATGGAGAAATCAAAAACTTTACAGACAAAGGTTAGAATTCAATATCATCAAACCAGCTTTACAAGCAAATGCTAAAGGAACTTTTCTAGGCAGGAAACACAAGAGAAAGAAAAGACCTACAATTAATAAACAAAAAAACAGGTAAGAAAATGGTAGTAGAATCATACATATCAGTAATTACCATAAGTATGAAAAATGAAAGTGAAAGTGTTAGTCACTCAGTTGTATCCAACTCTTTTTAATCCCTTGGACTGTAGCCCAACCAGGCTCCTCTGTCCATAGAGTTCTCCAGGCAAAAATACTGGAATGGGTTGCCATTTCATTCTCCAGGGATCGATCCTGGGTCAAGCAGACTCTTTATTGATTGAGCCACCAGGGAAGTTTAAGTATAAATGGATAAAATGCACCAGCCAAAGACATAGACTGGCTGGGTGGATGAAAGCATGTGCAAGTATACACTTCCACTTACCACATCACTCCACCACCCAAATTATATGCAATTATTTTCTATTGTTAGGTTAATTATGTTTACATTATGGCTTGCAATTGTAAATATCTTTTTGTTGGGGGGGTGGTCTAGCTATTGACTGTGAAAACTGATAAACATCTTTTACTATTGTGATTATGTAACTATTACTCATTTTATTAGCATTGTATCATGATTGGTCAACAGAAAATAATAGAATTCAATATAAGTAAAATTATCATTTAATAGAAAAATGTAATCACTTTTTAAAACACAGATACACATTAGAAATATCTAGGAATTTTTTGAAAAATACAAATGTCAAGGTTTGGTTTTGTTTTTCCCTAAAGTTTCAGATGTGATTCTAATGAGCAGCCATCTTTAAAAACAACTGCATTATATGATGATGTTTTACTTCAATTTAGTGTAACTTTTCCTATTTCATATTCTGTGCTCCCATTTCATTTTAGTTTATGTTCCCTAATTTGTCCATCCTTTTTGTTGTTCTTTCACAAGAAGAACAAGTATATTAAGTATAGTAGGAAAACTTGTGTGTGTATAGTATTTATAATATATATATATACTTTAGAAAACATAAACTATTGCTTAGCTAAAAAATTTATGACAGTTTTATATGTTGACTAAATATGAATAGAATGCTAGATTTCTAATTTACACTCACTCAAAACACTGATATAGTTCCATTTATTCTGGCATCTAGTATTATTGCTAAAACTTTAGAAAGCTTATTATTTCAGTGATTCAAAAAATAATTTGAATGAGGCTTGAAACTTCTAATCAAATTCCAAGAAATAAATACTATGTTGTAAAAAACAGGAAATTAGCATGTGATATACTATTGTTAAATATAGTTTTTTTTCAAATTTCACACAACTTTATGCTAGTGTCCATTATTTGTTTTCATACTTTATTCAAGATTTCACATTTTATTTAGCTTCATTGAGCAGCTTCAGCTGCATATAACAAATGCTAATGAATTCTTTTTTCAGTTTTATTATGTTATATATATTTTCTAATTTTCTTTGTTATGGCTTCTGAGATACACCCATTATTTAATATTGGACGTTTCCTTTTAAAGTACCTTTGGTATGAATTTCTTGTTTAAATGCTTTCTTCTCTGCGATCACCCTCTGCATTTTCTCAGCTTTCTAACTGTATTGAGGCTCTGATGGCCAAGTCAGAGATCTCTGGTGGTAAATACCACATCATACTTGTCTTCAAATATCTTTTGATGTTGATATATTGATTTCTAGCATAATTCCACAGTGATAAGAGAACAGACTCTATGATTTCAATACCTTTAGACTATGAAATTTTTGCATCTTGTTTTATGTCCCCATATATATTCTAGTATCTCTTTTTCAATAGTCTATGGGGACTTGAATAGAATCTGTATTCTGCTATTGTATGAAAATTGTATACATTTAATCATGTTGAATTGGTTCATGGTGCTTTTCAGGTCCAATATACCCTACATTTTTGTATATTCATTCTATTAATTTTTGAAAGTTTGATATTGAAACTCCAACTGAAAATCTTACTTAAAAATAATTGTAATTCATAGTGGAACTATATGAAACTTTGTTCTGTATTTTCCAAGTC
Organism: Cervus elaphus; assembly: GCF_910594005.1. Classification (NCBI taxonomy): domain Eukaryota; kingdom Metazoa; phylum Chordata; class Mammalia; order Artiodactyla; family Cervidae; genus Cervus; species Cervus elaphus. The sequence goes on along the minus strand of NC_057842.1, from coordinate 14,089,691 downwards.
TCCTGTAAATTATGAAAGTATGTGTTATCATACTTTAATAATTTAAAAAAATTAAAAAATAATTTAAAATATAAGTAAATTAAAAATAATTCAAACACAAAGACCTTTTATCTGTACTATTGGGTCCAATAAAAAATGTATCTGTTTCAAGGAAGCTTTGTGAAATATATTTGTGCAGAGCACTGACCACTGAAATGAAAACTCCTCTACTGCAATTTCATAGCATTTCCTTTGGTCCCTCAAAAACTACTTCATACTATTTCTACCATATATTACTAGTCTTTCTGGACATGATACATGTCTCCTACCAAATGGTAAATGGTTTAGAAATGCACAGTTCAGTCAAATAGTAAAAGCATACATCTTATGAATGGAAATGTCACATATACTTATAGGTGTGTATATATATATATTATAATATTTATGTATAATTATATGATAATATATATATTTCATTTTGAGAAAAAAGCAAAACTCACAATTAATAAAGAAGTTTATACTGAAGACTAAATATCCATCAAATACTTACTACCACAAAATGCTATAAATGCTGGATAAAATATTTAAAAGGATAACTTTATGTTTGAATTTATATTTGAGCTTAGGAGATACAATGGAGATCCTCAAATGAGAAACCTGAAATAGGAGCAGTAATTCTGATACAATATAGTTCTGAAACCAATGGCTTCCCTGGAAACAAAGACAGAGGCTCTGTGACCAAGAACTTCAGTTTTAACTTTTGTACATGTAACTGAAAATAGCATAGATGGGTTATTAAGAAGCAAAGACATCACTTTGCTGACAAAGGTCCATATAGTCAAAGCTGTAGCCTTTCCAGTGGTCACAAACAGAAGTGAGAGTTGGACCATAAAGAAGGCTGAGCACTGACAACTTGATGCCTTCGAATTGTGATGCTGGATAAGACTCCTGAGAGTCTCTTGGACAGCAAGGAGATCAAACCAGTTAATCCTAAGGAAATCAACCTTGAATACTCATTGGAAGGACTGATGCTGAAGCTGAAGCTCCAATATTTTGGTCACCTGATGTGAAGAGCCAGGTCATTGGAAAAGACCCTGATGCTGGAAAAGACAGAAAGCAAAAGAAGAAGAGGGTGGCAAAGAATAAGATGGTTTGATAGCATCACTGATTCAATGGCCATGATATTGGGCAAACTCTGGGAGATAGTGAGGGACAGGGAGGACTGTTGTTCTGCAGTCCATGGGGTCTCAAAAAGTCAGACAGGACTTAGTGACTGAACGACAATGACAAAATAAAATTTTAGTTAGGTGGCCACCAAAAATAATTGAAGTAGAATGTATAATATTCAAACTGAGAGAGGGTAAAACAGGGAATGAGAAAAAAGTCAATATAAGGAAGATAAGAATTGAAACAAACAAACATCCAGAATACAGCATGTGATAGTAGAGACAATTCAGCCTATCAAGAATCAAGAGTCACAGTAATTGTAGACTACAGCATTATTAAAAGTTCATAATATTAGATTTTAAAAATTCAGCTAAATGAGTTCTAGATAAGAAATCCTCAAACTATAAAATAAAAGCACAGAATGTTTTAAATAAAAATATGGAAAAATATATATAAGACAAAAAGCATTACTTAAGATAGTGTTCATTTCATGTTGTATGTGTTAATTCTAAACTTCTCTGCACAAACCATATAAAACCAAAAACTGATAAAACAGGACAGAGAAGTCTACCATCACAGTAGAATATTTTCACACACCTCTGTCTATGTAGTTGACAGATCAAAATAAACAGTGACAGGGGAGGTTTGAACAAGTTTATATGTGTATATGTATACCTGTGTCCAGTAAACTAAATTTGTTTCAACATGTTGAGTGCAGTAAATATATACAAGAAATATAAATTTTTTCAAGGAGATATAAAGTTTTTCCAAATCTGGGCCCCAAAAGTAAATGAAAATGTGTTATTTCTTAAGCAGCATAGCAAATGCATGATGTATTCTTTGTTCTTTTTCTTTATGTTCTACATGTGTGTAACATAATACTCCTGTAGGTGTGAAATATTTTATGTTAAAAAGAAGGAAAAATTATTTCTCACGAGGTATCACTGGCTAACAAATGAGTGCTGTTAAAGAATTGAAAAAATGAATGTATTTGAGAGCATTAAAATCTACAAAAGAATTTACCATGTATGGAATATAATTTTCAGAAGAAATGCATATGTTTAACCACATAATGACTTTTTATGAAGTATACAGTATTATTCCTGTTTTATTGATGAGGAAACTAATTTTGCTTTTATTTTCTGCCTGAATATATCTTTCTAAATCTGCATGCTTTAGTAAAAGAATTAAAATAGAACATTCTCTAACACCATATAAAAAAATAAACTCAAAATGGTTTAGTGATTTAAGACCAGATACTATAAAAATCAGAGGAAAACCTAGGTAGACACTCTTTGATATAAATCAAAGCAGTATTTTTTCTTTGATCCATCTCCCAAAGTAAAGGAAATAAAAGCAAAAAGAAGCAAATGAGATCTAATGAAACTTAAAAGCTTCTGCATGACAAAGGAAACCTTGAATAAAATGAAAAGACAACCTACTGAATGGGAGAAAATATTCCTAAATGATATAACTGTTAAAGGGTTAATATCCAATATATATTAACAGCTCACAGAACTCAACATCAAACAAATAACCAACCCAATTAAAGAATGGGCAGAAGAACTGAATAGACATTTTTCCAAAGCAGACATTCAGGTGACTAACAGGCACATGGAAAGATGCTCAACATGGCTAACCATCAGGGAAATGTAAGTCAAACCACAGTGAGATATCATCTCATATCTGTCAGAATGGCGACTATCAGAAAGGACACAGATAAAAAATACTGGCAAGGATGTGGAGAAAAGGGAACCCTTGTACACTTTTTGTGGGAATGTAAATTGGTACAGCCACTGTGGAAAACAGTATGGAAGTTTCTTAAAAAAATAAATAAATAAAAATAGAGCCACCCATGGTCTGCCAATCCCACTTCTGGGCATATATCTGAAAAAAAAAAAAACCAACTAATTTTAAAAGACAAAACAGTGTGGAGATTTCTTAAAAAACTGGAAATAGAACTGCCATATGACCCAGGAATCCCACTTCTGGGCATACACACTGAGGAAACCAGATCTGAAAGAGACACGTGCACCCCAATGTTCATCGCAGCACTGTTTATAATAGCCAGGACATGGAAGCAACCTAGATGCCCATCAGCAGATGAATGGATAAGGAAGATATAGTACATATACATTATGGAATATTACTCAGCCATTAAAAAGAATTAATTTGAATCAGTTCTAATGAGATGGATGAAACTGGAGTCCATTATACAGAGTGAAGTAAGCCAGAAAGATAAAGACCATTACAGTATACTAACACATATATATGGAATTTAGAAAGATGGTAATGATAACCCTATATGCAAAACAGAAAAAGAGACACAGATGTACAGAACAGACTTTTGGACTCTGTGGGAGAAGGCGAGGGTGGGATGTTTCAAGAGAACAGCATCGAAACATGTATATTATCAAGGGTGAAACAGATCACCAGCCCAAGTTGGATGCATTAGACAAGTACTCGGGCCTGGTGCATTGGGAAGACCCAGAGGGATCGGGTAGAGAGGGAGGTGGGAGGGGGGATCGGGATGGGGAATACATGTAAATCCATGGCTAATTCAAGTCAATGTATGACAAAAACCACTACAATATTGTAAAGTAATTAGCCTCCAACTAATAAAAATAAATGGAAAAAAAAAAAAACCAGAGGAGTGAAAAGAAAAAAAAATAAATAAAAGATACATGCACCCTGATGTTCATAACAGTGCTATTTACAATAGTCAAGACACAAAAGCAACCTACATATCCATCATCAGAGGACTAAAGATGGGGTATATATATATATTTATATAATGGAATATTACTCAGTCATAAAAAGAATGAAAAGTCACCATTTTCAGCAACATGGATGGATCTGGAGGATATTATGCTAAGTGAAATATGTCTCTCAGGAGATTTGTTGGCAGTCCAGAGGTTAAGACTTGACGCTTTCATAGCCAGGGCCCCAGTTCAATCCCTGATCAGGGATCCAAGGTCTTGTAAGCCAAGTGGTGGGACCAAAAATTAAAAATAAAAACTCAGATAAAAACAAGTATTGTATTATTATCACTTATATGTAGAATCTAAGCAATACATCAATCTAGTGAACATGACATAAAAGAATCAGACTCACAGACATAGAGAAAAAGCGAGCATTTACCAGTTTAGGGGGGTGGTATGGGGAAGGGGAGTGGGAGGTACAAACTATTGGGTGTAAGATGGACCACAAGCATGTATTGTACCATGTGGGGAATATAGCCTATATTGTAATATCTGTAAATGGAATGTAAACTTTAAAATTGTATAAAAATAAAAAAATAAAAGTAAATAACATGAATAATGATATACTTCAGATTTTATATCGCGCTTACACAGAACATGAGAATGAATGCGATGCAACTTGCAAAGGAAAGCATTTCTGGCCTCAGCAAACTGTTCACTGGGCGTGAATGTCCACTTTCGATCATTACTAATTGAAAGTGCATGAACAAAGCTGACTATGGAAAAGCAAAAGCTATGCTGCTAGGCTCAGCTGCAGCGTTTCGACAGAGTCTATACGCCTGTTCAATTATGCTCCCACTCATTTCTCAGCTCCTCTATGGTATTTGTTCCCCAAACTGACTTCAAGTGACTGTGTCCTGTAAAATTCAAAATGCTATTTTTTTGACTTGGGAATTCAGCGCTGGCCTCCTAAGCGCTGGCGAGGCTTTGGGGGACCCCACCATCTAAGTCACAGTAGCACCAGGAGACAGCACTGAGTTTCCAAGAGGCCCAGAGGCCACAGCAAAGGGTTGGGTCGGCAAGATGAGGCTTCTTAACTGGGGTCTGAGGGTGAGGTCTCTGGGTTCATACTCTCTCCACGGGATGCCCTAAAGGGGCATTCCCTTCCAGTCTTGCCAAAAGTGAGGAAACTTTCAGCCCAAAGAGCAATTTCTAAGGACAAGAGCCAGCAGGGAACAGAGATCTTCTCCCAGAAGGATGCACCCCCGTGCCTCACCCCACAAGCATCACGCCAGTGCCTACCAGGGCTCACAGCCTCCTGGATGCCACATCTTGGTGGCAAGAATGCATCTGAACCCTCTTCTCACGTGCATTTAAAGTTCCTTCTTGGTTTCAGCAATAGGCCCTGTGTATACAACTGGTTTGTACACCATCACAGAGAGCAGAACCAAAGCAGGAAGTTCCCGCTGTTTCTCAGCACAGAACTCAGGCCACATCTTCACGTCCCTTTCTTCCGGGGCTTCTTCCTCTACTTACAGATAGGACTCCCTTATTGTGCCCTGAAAGAAAAAGCCCAACCCAAGTCCTCATCATCCTCTCCAAGTTGTTTCCTAGAGGACTCCTTGTTTTAATCAGTAGAAATTATAACAGGAAAGCAGGCGGGGAGAGGTTGCAAAGAGTCGGACATGACTGAGCGGCTGAACTGAACCGAGGAGGGGACAGACAGAAGCAGCCTTCACAATTTCGACTTCTTTGAAATCTCCTTATTCCAAATGCTCTAGGAAACTCTCTCTCACAAGCCAACCTCAATGCCCTTCTCTTCCCCCCACCATCACTTACACCACTCACTGTCAAGATGCTGTCCTCATATGCTGCTAGAGTCAGGATACAGGGAGTGAAACTGTAAACAGTCTATTTATTTTTTGTATCTAACGTTTTAATGCTTTAATCCATATCAAATATGTGACAGTATTCCATTATGAATAATACATGGGAATTCATATTTGATTATATGGTATTTCAGTAAAGGCAGGAACATAAATGTAGAATCTTTTGTGAAATTTATTTGTACTTTTCACTTTTAAAATTAACACAGTATTCTTACTGATTAGCAAGACTGACAAAATATGTGATCCCAGATCTCTGATTTAAATTTTCTATGAAGGAAACAGAGCGTATTCTAAAATATGCAATGCTATCAGAAGAAAAGCATTGATAGAAACCTTGGCTTTCTCCCTGGATGTAATTTTTTCATTGATTCACTATGTCATAATCATTGCATTATTTTATTATCTCTGCACTCAATTCAAGAAACTCCAAGATTTCATTTATAAGCAAACTGTTTGGATGAGTAACGACATATATTTGAAGGAAATAATGATGAATGCCTAAAAAACTAAATATTCTTTGTGCATCTAAAATATAAATATCATCCTATAATGCAAAATAAATTATTTAAACAGGAAGTTATTAATAACACCCTTACCAGTTAATGCATATATGCCGATCCCTTACCATAAATAACTCGAGATGCTGATGGTGATGGTGGGATGAAGAGGGACCTTTGTAGTCAGCAAAGTGCCTAATTGACTTCTTTTGTTCCTTCCTCCAACCCCAAAGTCATCAGAAACTAGAAGACCACAATCCCTCCTTCCTTCCTGGCTTTGCCTTGCAAAGTCTAGGCTAGATTTTCCTGGAGTATGAAGGGATGGGAACCAGGGCTTTGAAGTTTCAAAAACCAAGGTTACAGGTCCTGAGGAAAGGTGTGAGCAGTTTGCATGTAGCTCCTGAGATGGAGAACCGTTTTGGAACATATACATGAGGCAGGAAGGCAGAGGTACTGAGAACAGCAAGCATGGTCTTTGCTTCCTTCCAAACCTTGGCACAGAACACATACCACAGGGCATCTGCAAGGACCCAGGCAAGTTGTGGCAGGGCAGATACAGTCAGGAGAGTTCTTCTGAGAATGGGTTCAGTGCCTCCAGAAACCTGGGGGATGTCCAGGAGGGAGCCCCAGTAGTGACTGAAATTAATCATCTGCTAGTCTGCTATGCTGAAGGCTTGCTTCAGAAATTTTTGACAGCAAACTCACACGAATCTCAACTCTGAAGAGCACTCCTTGTGCTTTACTCCAAAGAATGTCCCTTGCACTTAGGAAGTAAGTCATATGTAAACGTAAATTAGCAGTTTATGGCAACATATACCAAGTACAAAGAATGCAAATAACTCGCTCAGTAGAGAGTAATAATTCTGGGTGAGATGATCAGGGAGATCTATTTGGCTTAGCTGGTCAAAATATTTTCTTAGATGATTTAGAACTTGGACTATTCTCTAAAATAATAAAAATCTGGCTCATGGTGGATTTAATAGAATTACTTACACAAAGAAATAGGAAAGCATGCTGAGATAATAATAAAATAATTATGAATGTTCCCAAATACCTCAGAAATGGAGTTTAAATCAAATCACCTTTTAGATTCTTTGTGTATCAGCAAATAAGCATGCAGGTGTGTGTGTGTTCCAGTAAATGACAATCCTAATCACCCTACACAACCGACCATGAAGTCAAAACACAGGTGCAGCTAAGAATGGTTTCCTGACCCCAAAACACAATTATCCACTTTTTCATGAAACTGTCTCTTTGATTCTACTCTGTGACAGAGGGCCAGTAAACTTGCAGTACATTTCGGTGGGGACTGACTTTTTCTTTTAAATGATGCTTGGAAGTAATGGTCCCTGTGTGAGAGTTGATTTGAAAATATTGAAAATAACAAACATCACAGTCTTTTAAGCAAAAAGGTTAGGTAATAGAATTTGGTGCTACAAAATTGTTGAAAGGGGGAAAGAAGTGGTTCTTGGCCTGATCTCCAAGGATGATCCCCAAAACTAAAGCACAAAGCCAGCTACTCAAAGTTCCTCAGGCAGGAAGCTGTGGAATCAGAAAGTCACTGCCCAAAGTGCTTGTGCTGGGTGCCCCAACCCCTCAGCTGAGGTGCTCTGGTCTGGAAGCCACCCCCAGAGCCCCACTGAGCCCCCCAGCCGCAAAGAGTCAGACACAACCGAGCGACTAAGCATAGCGCACAGCCCCCCGAGAAACTCTCATACACATATATGTAGCTGTCTGTCCAGTCCATTTCCTCTAGCAAACAAGTTGCAAGAACGGCAAGTCAAGGTAAAACTCAGACTGAGATACAAGACATATACAATCAGATAAGCACACATCCAACCTTGCTTCTGCAGACATGAGATACACAGCCTAAATCTACCACCTGTAATGAAGACTCACTATTCTTAGTTTGGGTTATTTCACCAACTTTTTAATGAGGCTCTGGCCAAGAGGTTCCCTCACTTTGGCTCACCTTTCACACTCTTTGAGTGATCTCCCTTAAAAAATTGAACCAGTTACATCAGTTAGCAGCTGAACTATCATTTCTAAGAGTCCATTCCCCATCCCGAGATCCAAGGTGATTCTCCCTCCTTCTCACTTATCTCCTATCAATGTCTCCTACAAACCCTTCTCATACACCTTACGCCTGCCCTTGCATCAGGCTTTCTCCCTAGTTTCGATACGCAGTAGAATCTTACAAACAGCAATGCAACAAACATTTACTGAGCTCCAATTGTACAATAGGCATTGCTCGCCTTCCTGGGGGTACAGAGAGAACAATGCAAAACAACAAAAGAAGATAAAGTTTCACTTACTTTATTACTTTATTTAAGGCTTTTTGATAAATATCAGAAAATGGGTCTTTTCTGTTGTACATGGAAATCATTCTCCCTACATTAGAGACTACTATTTTTTTTTTTTTATCTTCAAAGCCTAATGTACACTGTTGGTGGAAATGTAAACTGGTGTAGCCAGTGTGAAAAACAGTATGGAGGTCTCTCAGAAAACTAGAAATAGAACTATCATATGACCTAGCAATCCCAGTCCTGTTTATACATATTGGAAAAATACAAACCCACTAATTTGAAAAGGTACATATACCGCAATGCTCATAACAGCAATATTTACAATAGCCAAAATATGGAGGTAACCTAAATGTCTGTCAACAGATGAATGGGCAAAAACAAGTGATATGTAATATATCACTTTTTATCTGTCTATATTTATTTAATGGAATATATCTATCTATATTTATCTAATGGAATATTAGGTATAAAACATAATGAAATTCTGTCATTTTCAACAAAGTGGATGAACCTAGAGAGTATTATGCTTAGTGAAATGTCAGAGGAAGACAAATACTGTATGATATCACTGATATTTGGAATCTAAGACATAAAAAAATGAATGAATATTAAAAACCAGAAGCAGGCTCACAGATATAGAGAACAAGCTGGTGGCTACCAGTGGGGAGAGAGAAGTGGGGAGGGGCGAGATAGGGACAGGGGATGATGAGGGATGAACGCTAAGTATAAAGTAAATATCCTGCAAGGATATATTGTGCAGCACAGAGAAATACAACCACTATTTTGTAGTAACTTGAAATGGAGTATAATCTATAAAAATACTGAATTACTACACTGTTCCTCTGAGTTATAATATGGGTTTAGTCGCTAAGTCGTGTCCAACCCTTGCAACCTCATGAACCGTGGCCCGCCAGGCTCGTCTGTCCATGAGATTTTCCAGGTAAGAACACTGGAGTGGGTTGCCATTTTCTTCTTCAGGGGATCTTCCTGACCCAAGGATCGAACCCTGGTCTCCTGCACTGCAGGCAGCTTCTTTACTGACTGAGCTACTATAAATAAACATAATATTGTAAATCAACTATACTCCAATTAAAAGAAGGCATATCATGCTGAAATCTGAAAAAAACCTAATGTAATTTGATCATAAAAATAAAACAATTTATTTTAAAAATATAAATTTCTAGGCTCTAGTCACAAAATTAAAAAAGGACTAGGATTTGCTAATATTCTTGATTAAATTAAGTAGTTTTTGTTATTTAGGGGAACAATTAATCTGAGTTAAAATGTGTAAATGTATTTTTGCAATATTTTCAGATTATATAAAACATATATAGTATAACAAGTTGTTTGCAGTTGTTTAGAATATATATATATATACATATATATATACACACATATATATAATATTCTTCAGAAGGAAATGATTGCAATTGCAAATTCATATAATTCAAGTGAGATCACTTCTGCAGCAGTGTATTTTCCTTGCAGCCTTGAACAGTCTTTTGCAACCAGAACCCTTACCAAGTATTATAAACCTTTAACTTCTCAATGATTTGTTAATCTACATTCACTTAGGTTAATTTTTCACTGGTATTTAGGAACACAATATGCTCTTTCTCTACATGACCATGTTAGCTTTCTTTTGACACAAGTTTGAACTATTCTACATTTCATCTTTGTTTTCTTCTTTGGTTGTTCTTTACATTTAAGAAATCCAGTTGTACAAATCTGAACCCCTTGTTTCTTTGCTAGGACTTGGGGTTCACAACTTTGAAGTCATTTGAACCCCATTCTCAGAGTGAGAAAAGATAAAGAAAAGATCCCAAAACTTATTTTAAATGGAAATATTCATGAAAATAGAGACACAGGAGGGACTTTGAAGATCTCTGGAGATAAGCTTCTCATTATATAATAGGAAAATCTAGGCAAGGTCCTGAAACTGGTTTGTGATAATTAGGTCCGGTATTTCCACTACACCTTCCCGTCTTCGGAATCTCATCTGAATATGGCTGAAGGAATGGAAAATTACCAATCTATGAAGGATGTTCCCAGGTGTTCTCAAACATAACACCAAAGTTATCCAAGGGGCTTATTAAAATGCACCTTAACCTCAGGTGTTTCTGAGACAGTAGGTGTGGGGTGCCTCCCAGGAACCTGCCTTTTTAATAGTCAACCCAGGTGATTCTGATTATCTGAGGACTGTAATACAGTAGAGATCCTACATTAGGGTTAAATAAGAAAATGAAGGCATTTTTCATATATCTTTCATATCACTTGTTAAAATAATCTTCATCACATTATTAAATTTCAATTATAAATGCAAAAGTTGAGGTATGGCCTGCGAGAAGTTATGCTGAAAGTTTAATATTGTGTTATCTAATTTAATGTGATGTCCACCATTGTTTAAAGCTTAACAGGTTTATGAATAACACATATGTACACATTAGGATTCATAGATTTTAAAAATAATCATAGTAGAGATTGTAGGAGGGAAGGATGTATAGACAGAGCAGAGAGGACTTTGGGGCAGTCAAACTACCTTGCATATTATAAAGATGGATAGATGCCATCACATACTTGTCCATGCCACAGGGTATACCCCATCAAGGGTGAATCCTAAGGTTAAACTATGGACCCTGGATATTACTGATGCGTCACTGGAAAGTCATCAGTTATAACAAAAGCACCTGGTGGGGAGGGGTACATGTGTCAGGGCAGAGGTCCTCAGGAAATCTCTGCACCTTCCCCTAGGTTTTGTTGTCAACCTAGAATTTCTCTAAAAAAAAAAAAAAAAATCTAAAAATATTAACAGAGGCTAACAGAGTTTTGCCAAGAGAATGCACTGGTCATAGCAAACACCCCCTTCCAAAAATGCAAGAGAAGACTGTACACATGGATATCACCAGATGGTCAGTACCATATCAGATTGATTATATTCTTTCAGCAAAAGATGGAGAAGTTCTATACAGTCAGCAAAAAAAAAAAAAAAAAAAAGACCAGGAGCTAACTGGGGCTCAGATCATGAACTCCTTATTGCCAAATTCAGACTTAGATTGAAGAAAGTAGGGAAAACCACTAGACCATTCAGGTATGACCTAAATCAAATCCCTATGACTATACAGCAGAAGTGACAAATATATTCAAGGGATTATATACAATAGAATGCCTGAAGAACTATGGACAGAGGTTCATGACATTGTACAGGAGGCAGTGATCAAGACCATCCCCAAGAAAAAGAAATGCAAAAAGGTAAAATGGTTATCTGGGGAGGCCTAACAAATAGCTATGAAAAGAAAAGAAGCAAAAGGCAAAAGAGAAAAGGAAAGATAAACCCATTTGAATGCAGAGTTCCAAAGAATAGAAAGGAGAGATAAGAAAGCTTTCCTCAGTGATCAATTCAAAGAAATAGAGGAAAACAACAGAATGGGAAAGACTAGAGATCTCTTCAAGAAAATTAGAGATACCAAGGGAACATTTCATGCAAAGATGGCCTCAATAAAGGACAGAAACGGTATGGATTTAACAGAAGCAGAAGATAGTAAGAAGAGGTGGCAAGAATACATAGAAAAACTATACAAAAAAGATCTTCATGACCCAGATAATCACAATGATGTGATCACCTAGAGCCAGACATCCTGGAATGAGAAGTCAAGTGGGCCTCAGGAAGCATCACTATGAACAAAGCTAGTGGAGGTGATGGAATTCCAGTTGAGTTATTTCAAATCCTAAAAAATGACACTGTGAAAGTGCTGCACTCAATATGCCAGCAAATTTGGAAAACTCAGCAGTGGCCACAGGACTGGAAAAGGTCAGTTTTCATTCCAATCCCAAAGAAAGGCAATATCAAAGAATGCTCAAACTACCGCACAATTGCTCTCATCTTACAAATTAGCACTGTAATGTTCAAAATTCTCCAAGCCAGGCTTCAACAGTACGCGAATCGTGACATTCCAGATGTTGGATGCTGGATTTAGAAAAGGCAGAGGAGCCAGAGATCAAATTGCCAACATCTGTTGGATCATTGAAAAAGTGAGAGAGTTCTAGAAAAACATCAACTTCTGATTTTATTATTTCACTATGCCAAAGCCTTTGACTGTGTGGATCACAACAAACTATGGAAAATTCTTCAAGAGATGGGAATACCAGACACCTTACCTGCTTCCTGAAAAATCTGTATGCAGGTCAAGAAGCAACAGTTAGAACTGGACATGGAACAACAGACTGGTTCCAAATCAGGAAAGGAGTATGTCAAGGCTGTATATTGCCACCCTGCTTATTTAACTTATATGCAGAGTACATCATGAGAAATGTTGGCTGGAGGAAGCACAAGATGGAATCAAGAGTACTGGGAGAAATATCAGTAACCTCAGATATGCAGATGACACCACCCTTATGGCAAAAAGTGAAGAGGAACTAAAAAGCCTCTTGATGAAAGTGAAAGAGGAGAGAGAAAAAGTTGGCTTAAAGCTCAACATTCAGAAAACTAAGATCATGGCATCTGGTCCCATCATTTCATGGGAAATAGATGGGGAGACAGTAGAAACAGTGTCAGACTTTATTTTTGGGGGGCTCCAAAATCACTGCAGATGGTGATTGAAGCCATGAAATTAAAAGATGCTTGTTCCTTGGAAGAACTGATATAACCAACCTAGACAGCTTATTAAAAAGCAGAGATATTACTTTGCCTCCTATGATTCATCTAGTCAAGGCTATGGTTTTTCCAGTGGTCATGTATGGATGTGAGAGTTAGACTGTAAAGAAAGTTGAGCACTGAAGAATTGATGCTTTTGAACTGTGGTGTTGGAGAAGACTCTTGAGAGTCCCTTGGACTGCAAGGAGATCCATCCAGTCCATCCGAAAGGAAACCAGTCCTGAATATTCATTGGAAGAACTGGTGCTGAAACTGAAACTCCAATATTTTGGCCACCTGATGCAAAGAACTGACTCATTGGAAAAGACCCTGATGCTGGGAAAGATTGATGGCAGGAGGAGAAGGGGATGACAGAGGATGAGATGGTTGGATGGCATCGCCAACTCGATGGACATGAGTTTGAGTAAACTCCAGGAGTTGGTGGTGGACAAGGAGGCCTGGCGTGCTGCAGTCCATGGGGTCACAAAGAGTCGGACACGATTGAGCAACTGAGCTGAACGTGAAAAAATATTAAAGTCTGTAAAAAAAAAAAAAAACTTACTGTCCAAGAAAGATTGCAATAGCAATGTTATTATATATAAAATGTGTCTATAATACATTCATATAAATATAATACTATTCATATTCTCAACACTTCAGTAATTCAAAAACATACCCCAGGTATTATTGAACAATTCCCTGATAGCTCCGTTGGTAAAGAATCCACGTGCAATGCAGGAGAATCCCGTCCCATTTTGGGTCGGGAAGACCGGCTGGTGCAGGGACAGGCTACCCACTCTACTGTTCTTGGGCTTCCCTTGCGGCTCAGCTAGTAAAGAATCCGCCTGCAGTGCAGGAGACCTGGATTGAATTCCTGGGTTGGGAAGATCCCCTGGAGAAGGGAAAGGCTACCTACTCCAGTATTCTGGCCTGGAGAACTCCATGGGGAGTATGGCCCATGGCGTGGCAAAGACTCAGACACAACTGAGCGACTTTCCGTTTCAGATAAGTCACTACAGGTGAAAAGACTATTTTACGTTGTGTTTAGGACCATATTTAGTCTTGAGTATGGATGCATGCATGCTCAGTCGTGCAGTCGTGTCTGACTCTTTGCGACTGCATGGACTGTAGTCCACCAGGCTCCTCTGTCCACAGGATTCTCCAGGGAAGAAATGAAGTTGGATTGCCTTTCCCTTCGCCAGCGGATCTGCCTGACCCAGGGATCGAACACAGGTCTCCCTCATCGCAGGCGGATTCTCTACCAACTGAGCCACAAGGAAACCCTATACGTTTTACTTACTGTCAATGTCCAGCAGATGGCGCTAAAGATTCTTACTTTCATATAAAATTCTTAATAGTTGTTTTTCTTGAAAATACCTAATATGTTCAATCAAACCAGATCAATCAGCAGGAGGTGTAACTTATTAGAAAAATTTGTGTTTTCAGAGGCAGCTGAAAAAGAATAAAAGAGCAATGTACAAAGTGGTGCAGTTTCTGCTCTTTTTTGGAGGACCTCTTTCTACATGCCCTGATAGAAATTATGTATTAAGAACTCTGTCGTTTATTTTTGTTTGTTGTTTGTTTGGGTTGGTTTGGCAGAGAACTCTTAAAGATGTAGCTCATCCAATCAGCATCCCACAGGGATCTGAAAGCACAGAGAAATGACACTTAGGAGAAGTGAAGCAGAGCTGATGATTAGCGGCGAGTGTTTCATAGTCTGTTACTTCAGTCAAGCATTTATTTTTAATTCTGTTTTCAATTTACCACAGGACGCCACTCCTGAGTGAGCATTAAGCGAGCATCTCAGGACACAGAGGCCCCCTTGCACACTTCACAATTTTCGTTCCACTTCATCTCCCAAGAAACATTCTCCCTGGACTCCCGCATGTTGAGGCCCTGCGTGTGTAAAAACTGTGTCTTAGATCCTAGAACTACTTATTCCAAATGATCGGATATAGTTACTGCTTCTAACACTTGAGATGCACCAGAGGCCTAAACCTGAAAATCGGCCCAAGAAGAGATCATTTTAATACTTTGAGGAACAGGTTGCTCATTCACAGCACAGTCCAACAGAAGAAAGTCAAGAGAGAGGCAGAAGAGAAATCATAAAGTTAACTAGGAAGGAAGTTAGTTTTTTGAAGAAAATGATCTAATAGGTAATGTTGGTGCCATCTATGTGATAAAAATATAATCAGTCAATATTAAAGTCCACTCCATGTGGACTTCTCTGTCTGTTTCATGTCATTTGATGCTAATCCATCTGAGACAGAAAGGCCAAACCACATGTGGGAACCATTTAGAAGAAGGCTGTGTCCACACACATGATAAAGTCAAAGTGCTGAGCGACCCACTCATGCCTGCAGCTCCCAGAAGGCACAACGCCATCAGCCTTGCCTTTGATACATCATTACCATCTTCCCTAGACTGGCTAAGTTTTACTAGGGTCCAGAAGCGAAAGATAAACCAACTTCAGTCCACAACTGGATGCTCTTCAGATTCAACATAACAGTTGGAGGACAAATCTAGGGTAGCCTGCTCAGAGTCAAATCTGGTTCTGTTTCTTAGCTTCTGACCATGACTGTGTGTGTGCGCTCAGCTGTATCCAGCTCTTTGCACCCCTATGGACTGCAGCCTTCCAGGCTCCTCCGTCCATGGAATTTTCCAGGCAAGATTACTTGAGTGGGTTGCCATTTCCTACTCCAGGGGATCTTCCCATCCCAGGGTTCAAAGCTGAGCCTCTTGCTTCTCCTGTATTGGCAAATGGATTCTTTACCACTAGCGCCACCTGGGAAGCCCAGTGAAGAACTTACATAAACTCTGTATTCCTTAGTTTTCTCATGTATGAACTGGTGATGATAGTGGCAACCTGACATGACCCTGGGGAGGGTTAGCTGAGTTCCTCCAGTTAAAGTGCTGAGCTCGGCTTGAGCTCAGTAAACGTTAACTGAGCTCATGTTATTACTGCATTCTTATTACTCCTCATACTATTACTGAGCTCATATTATTACCTGTAGACATAGATCATACACGAGGGAAGAAATGACCTCACACTGAAGTTTTGGGGAAGCAGCTATTCCTGCAGGATTTCCTGGCATGTAGGGACCAGTGCAAGTGACTCAAGATCATCTATCAATAGACCCAGGAATAAGGGACAAAAGGACATCTTATAAGACAAAAGTCAAAGAGAAAGGCAAACCTACTAGTGTAACTTGTTTTGTGAAAAGTCCAGGAGATACAGCCACTGGGGAAATGCACATAATTTCGTTCGAAAAAATGGCCAGCATTTTTAAAAATGGTCATTGAAAATTCACACAAACAGAAAAAGAGAAGGGAGATTCTAAAATCTGATATTTTAAAAAAGAACAGTATCATTAAGGCTATTGGAACTGAGAAAGGTAGACTGTCCAAATCACAAGTGTTCCTAATGCTCTGAAATAGTGGATGGATGAATGATACATAAAAAAACTCCTAACATGTCAAAAGTCATTTTCCCTTTTGCTTTTAATGTCCAATCAATTTATGTACACTGAATTTACCCTTCTTATCAGTGAGTTAACCAAGTTTTGCTATGTGTTCTTTTGAATGATAAAATATAAGGGGAACCTTCCCATGTAATTTGGACAAATATTTACCTTATATTTGTAGTATTTGATCAGAATAATTCCTTTTAACAGCCAATGGCCCACAAAGCCATGTAAGGGCCTTTGTTTCCCAGAAACCAAAGAGCCACGGGAGGTAGATGGGCAACATGCCCTGATCTGCAGACTTCTAAGGTGTCCCTCCACAAACAAATCCTTCTGATGGTCAAGGCTGAGCTTACCCACCCAGCTACCAGGCTCTGTTTGGCCACCAGTCACTCTCCTTCCTTGTCTGGCCATAGATTCCACCTCATCCCTAGAGAGGGGGTAATGAAGTCATGTCAACCCTCCTATGAGTCTAGAAGGAAATGGATTGTTGCCCCAGGAAATGAGGACACAGGCATATTTCTCTGGTTTTGAATCTGGCAAACATGGGTATGTACCAATACCTGAGGAAAGAGCAGAGCCCAGGGCTTCTGGGGCCAAATTCCTGAGTGCAAATCTTTCCTGGGCTCCTCCTTTTACACCAGGTCTGTGGCCTGGCAATTCATTTAACACTCTAGGACCTCACTTTTAACCATTTATAAAATGGGGTTGATAATGCCTAACCACTTAAAGGGTTGTGAGGATTAAAACAGCTAATGCATGTAGAGTGCTTAGGTACATATGGACATAGTAAGTACTCCATAAAATATTTGCTCCCTTTATAACATACAGAGAAAACAGTGAACACTATTCAGATAAAGCATCTGTTTTTGTTCTGTGACATCTAATGTTGTTTTTAAAGGATTGCAATATGTAAGTAGGATTTAGAATAATAAAATATAGAGTATCTAGGTTGAGTTTAGATTTCTAAAAGTAGCACCAGAAAATATCCTAATTCTAAGCCTAAATTGAATATCTGAGGACTAAGACATTTATTCCAAAAGGGCTTCCTTTTTACCATTTCTTAAAAGCAGAGAAATACAAGTTTCCTGGATTCTACTTGTGCCATGTAGAGGAATTAGTCAGCCATCATTAGGTACCATATTTTCTAAGCCATTCTGGAGTACATTTCAAGACAAGTGACAAGATGTAATTTCCTCCCCATTATATTTGCTAATGGTGACATCTGTTTTCATCCTTTAATTAAAATACATTGTTAATATGCATTTAAGATTTAATGATCATCTAAATAATATAACAGGTGTTGTAAATAACTTAAGTTCTTTTAATACCATGAAAGGGAGATCATAAAGTGGATTATTCACGTGCTTTGGCAAATATAGAAGCTAAAATTCCAGAGAATATTGGAAGAATTTTTAATTTATCCAAATGTATATTGACTCTATATCTCTGCCATGTGACCCAGAACCCCAACCACTATTTAATCAACTCCAGACATCTTCTACCCTCACCAGCCACTGCCTAGGAATAATCAAGTCTATTTTTAAAACTTAACCATCTTATGTTATATTTAGAGGCTAAAAATGTGTCATAATCAGCTTTCATTAATCACAGTGCACACAAAGCTAGAAGCAGTCTATTTTACCCTTCATAATATTGCAGTATCTATGAAAAAACTTTGCATAATATCAAGGTACTTTAAATTCGAACTGCATTTAGTTCAATAGAACGTGGACAGAAAATATTGCAATCTTTGTCCCTGTAACCATCCATCAGAGTGTGAGTGAGCGCAAGTTGCTCAGTCAAGTCCAACTCTTTGTGACCCCATAACCGTAGCCTGCCAGGCTCCTCTGTCTATGGAATTTTCAGGTAATGATACTGGAGTGGGCTTCCTTGTCTTCTCCAGTGGATCTTCCCAAACCAGGGATAAAACCTGGGTCTCTTGCATTGCAGGCTGATTCTTACAGTCTGAGCCACCAAGGAAGTCCTATCCATCAGATTAAGCATCATCTAATTTCAGCTCAACCATCTGATCAATACTGTAGAGAACGCTTTGCTCTACTTCACTGATAGGTAACACCTAACCTTATACCTTTTGGAGTGATTTCTCTTGAGTATTTAATTTCCTCTGATGAGCATCAAAAACTTAAAACCTGGGCCTCTTGCTCTCTGATCTGCTCAGTAACCCCTGCACAGAGCCCTATCGAACTGAAGATCAGTAAATATTTGCTGCTGCTGCTGCTGCTAAGTTGCTTCAGTCGTGGCCGACTCTGTGCGACCCCATAGACGGCAGCCCACCAGGCTCCCCCTTCCCTGGGATTCTCCAGGCAAGAACACTGGAGTGGGTTGCTATTTCCTTCTCCAATGCGTGAAAGTGAAAAGTGAAAGTGAAGTCGCTAAATCGTGTCCGACTCTTAGCGACCCCATGGACTGCACCCCACCAGGCTCCTCTGTCCATGGGATTTTCCAGGCAAGAGTACTGGAGTGGGGTGCCATTGCCTTCTCTGAGTAAATATTTAGAGTTTATCTAAATAGAGTTTAGATAAATATTTAGAGTTTATCTACCTGGAATCTATACAGTGGAATGGCCCAGAAAGTCACCTTGTCATCACACAGAGGAATCCACTCCTTTCCTTCTCTGTAGATTGTATTACTCTGAGCTCCTCTTGGGGGCAAAGCCAGGAATATAACAGAAAATACAGTAGCTCTGTAGAGTGAAACTCATATCTTGCTATCATCTGGGGTCTCTGAATGCTGAGTAATGTTGGTTTCTGTTGATTTCCTGCTTCTGAAAGGAGAAATGGGAGAGCTGGGGAAGGCTTGACAGAGGGCTTTAAACTGAGTGAGAAAAAAATAAAAAAATAAATAAACTGAGTGAGGACCTGCAGGAGGTAAGTGGACATGTCCCAAAGCCAGGGTGTCAGGGAGGATCAGCAGGCAGAGGGTGAGAGGGCAGGGAGAGCTAGGGAGCGGTGTGTCTGGTGTGGCTGAAGAGGCTCGGGGAGCAGAGTGGTGTCGGGCTGGGGCAGGTTCTGTCCATCTCCTGGGTCACTGAACTGTTCAGTTCAGTTCAGTTACTGTCGTGTCCGACTCTCTGCGACCCCATTACTGCAGCACGCCAGGCCTCTCTGTCCACCACCATCTCATGGAGTTTACTCAAACTCATGTCCATCGAGTCAGTGATGCCATCCAACCATCTTATTTGTCGCCCCCTTCTCCTCCCACCTTCAATCTTTCCCAGCACCAGGGTCTTTTCCAATGAGTCAGTTCTTCGCATCGGGTGGCCAAAGTATTGGAGCTTCAGCATCAGTCCTTCCAGTGAATATTCAGGACTGACTTCCTTTAGGATGGACTGGTTGGATCTCCTTGCAGTCCAAGGGACTCTCAAGAGTCTTCTTCAACACCACAGTTCAAAAGCATCACTTCTTAAGAACTCAGCTTTCTTTATAACCCAACTCTTACATCCATACATGACTACTGGTAAAACCATAGCTTTAGATTAGATGGACCTATGTCAGCAAAGAAATGTCTCTGCCTTTTAATATGCTGTCTAGGTTGGTCATAACTTTTCTCTCAAGGAGCAAGCATCTTTTAATTTTGTGGCTGCAGTCACCATCTGCAGTGATTTTTGGAGCCCCCAAAATAAAGGTTGTCACTGTTTCCACTGTTTCCTCATCTACTTGCCATGAAGTGATGGGACCAGATGTCATGATCTTAGTGTTCTGAATGTTGAGTTTTAAGTCACTGTTAGCAGCTGGCCTAACCCTGGGTGATGGGAAGTCCCTGGAGACACCATACATCTGGACTTAGGTTTTCACAATATCTTGGTGGTCCCTCTCTCCATAATGAGGCTTCATGACGACCTGACATAGAGGTCTGACACCAGCTCGGGGGAGCAGGTGGGGCTGGTGTCTGAATCTGCTTCTCCCTTTCATCCTATTTCAAATACTCCCACTGCCTCTGCAGGTAGGCAGAGGGTCTTTTAAAATTCTATTTATTTTATTGAAGCATAGTTGATTTGCAATGTGTTACTTTCAATTTTCAGGGCTTTCCTGGTGGCTCAGATGGTAAAGAATTAGCCCGTAATGTGGGAGACCTGCGTATGACCCCTGGGTTGGGAAGATCCCCTGGAGAAGGGAAAAGGTTATCCACTCCAGTACTCTTGCCTGGAGAACCCCCATGGACAGAGGAGCCTGGTGGGCTACAGTCTGTGAGGTCACAAAGAATTGAACACCACTGAGCAAGTAAGGACAGCACAGCAGAGTTTCAAGAGACCAGCAAAGAGATGCAGTTAAACACAAACACACACACATGTGTTCATTTTAGATTCTCTTCCCTTTTATTACAAGATATTGTGTATAGTTCCCTGTCTTTACAGTAGATCCTTGTTGTTTATGACATATAGGACTGTGTATATGTTAATCCCAACTCCTAACTTATCCCTCTCCCTCTTCCCCTTTTGGTAACCATAAATTTGTTTTCTCTGTCTGTGGGTCTATTTCTGTTGCATAAATGACTCTAAAAATAGAGTTACCACATAATCCAAGGATCCCACTCCAGGGCATATAGCCTGACAAAACTGTAATTCACAAAGATATATGCCTCCCTATCTTCATAGCAGCCCTACTCACAATGGCTAAGATATGGACACAACCTAAACATTCACCAACAGATAAATGGATAAAAAAGATGTAGTTCATGTATTCCATGGAATACGACTCAGCCATCAGTGTACTACTCATGCTGTAGCATGGATGGACCTAGAGATGATATTACGTGAAGTAAGTCGGGCAAAGGCAAATATTTGTCTCTGCGTGATATATAGTGTGATATCGCTTATATGTGAAATCTTAAAAAATGATACAATGGTAGATTTTAATTTTCATGACCATAATATAATTTCTTTTTCTTTCAAAACTGGTTATCAGGTTTCATTTTCTACCTTACGCTGTACAGCATTCCTCAGCATCAATGGCAATTATTTCCAAGTCACAAGTGAGGAGCATTCAGTTACCTGAGGCAGAGGGACACCCAAGGAAGTTGCCTCTGAAGGAATTCCTGCATCACCAGAAGGGGATGCAGAAGTATATTGATATGTTGCTTCCTGGTTAAAAACACCCAAACTGATTAGATGCCCTATTGGCATCAGGGCTGAAGTATGGTCCAGCACACACCCCACTGTAAAAGCTGGCAATTGCTGAAGCATCAAGGCAGACCTGAACCGATACACTGACTCACTTTTTTACCAGAAATTTCATTTATTTTGTATGTTTTATGAATACTGTGTGGGCAATGTGACTACATAGTAATCCCACGTCTGGAAATGGCATGTTAATCCTGTTTCCTTGGTTCCCTTTCCCTTTTCTAGGTCAAGTCCCATGGTCCCGACTCTTGTGTCCATGGCAGGAATGAAAGTTCAGGTATACTAAATCATTATTATTAATAGAGTGTAGATTCTGTGTGGAAACAAAGGAAAACAACTCTAATATAAAATATTTAAAAAATATGTTTTCTGGGTTTTGTAACAGATTCCACCTTCCCTTGGATTGTTTATAAAAAACCTAAACTGCGGTGTTCTGAGAAAGTTAATTCCCTCAAACACATTAAATGCCCAATATAGTATGCTTGCAGGCTTTGCCTGGTGGGCTGCTGTCCATGGGGTTGCACAGAGTCTGATATGACTGAAGCGACTTAGCGTGCATGCATGCATTGGAGAAGGAAATGGCAACCCACTCCACTGTTCTTGCCTGGAGAATCCCAGGGACAGAGGAGCCTGGTGGGCTGCCGTCTATGGGGTCACACAGAGTCGAACACGACTGAAGCGACTTAGCAGCAGCAGCAGGCTTCCCAGGTGGTGCTAGTGTTAAAGAACACACCTGCTAATGTAGAAGACATAAGAGACTCGGATTAGATTCTTGGATTGGGAAGATCCTCTAGAGGAGGGCATGGCAATCCACTCCAGTATTCTTGTATGGAAAATCCCATGGACAGAAGAGCTGGTAGACTACAGTCCATAAGGTCTCCGAGTCAGACACAACTGAGATGACTTAGCACGCAGGCATGCAGTGTGTGTGTGTGTGTGGGGGGGTGTCACCCTTTTCATGTGATCTAGGATAGCACAGGCCTCGGGGGCTGCATTTTAATGCCTCCACCTTGTGTGATGTGTATGTATGTGACTCCATGACTGAACAACAACGAAAACCCATGTGATGATGAAAATATAGATATAGGGGGGGATGGGAAATTGGCTCAGATGCCAAGGAGATGCTTCTTCAAATAATCCCTTCTATCAGCTTCTGTTTTGTTTCGGTTTTTGCTTGCTTCTTTTGTTGGTTTGGGTTTTATTTTGTTTTGTTCTGTTTTCGCTTTTACTTCTGCTAAGTCTAGGAGAAAGCTTCTAACTAGTGGAGGGTCTCAGTAGACAGGCGGTGAACTAAATAAACCCATCCCAACCCCTGATCAGACACCAGTGAATGCCTCTGGTCCATCACAGAAGGGGAGTCAAGGGCTCAGGCCTCCGTACTGGGGGCTCTGGGCAGGGGTACTGCCACCAGCACCCGGTTTAGAGAAGAGACATTCTTGTCAGTATAACAAGAACATTGTTCTCAGTAACAGGGCAATCTGCAAGATGGACAATACATGAGAACCCAGGCAATGAACCTGGGAAGAGAGAGAAAAATCCTCCTCAGTGTGACTACAGGCAAAGAGGGAGGACATTTTTCAAATTAATTACTCATATCTGAAGCCCGGTGAGTACAGGATGTCTCCTGCCTAAAAATAATGCGAATGGCCTGGCTGGGAGCACCGCTCACCTGTCTGTGTGTGCACCCACAGCCCACCTTACCCTGCGATCTGTGTAAAATGACACTGCAAAGCCCGCTTCCGCCGCACCATCCCAGCTGTCTGAAGGGATCAGGCCTCATGTGTAAATACTCTTGGCTCTAACAACACATGATTTATATGTAGCTTTAACAGATTGCTTTCAGAACCCAGAGGTTTCTGGCTTTTGTTTGAGTTTTGAATAACCTCACAGTAAACAGAAGAACAGGAGTTTGAGGAAGGAGTCTTCTAAATTCTAGAAAACTTGGCTAAGGCCAAGCCATCCTCTTCCCTTAAACTTCTGCATGAATGAGGCTGGGAAACTGCTTCATCCAAGGACCCTGAGCAGCACCTCCTGGTAAGGGCAGGACCGCCACGTCAGAGCCAGGATTTGAGCAGAGGCTCTGCCAGGGGCTTGGTGAGTGATGTCAGCAAGTGGCAGAGTCTGTCTGTAAAGTGAGAATAGCCACTGTTACTCCTCGGGCCTGTAGAGGGGTGACCACGTGGCTTTTGGGTGCTGACCTGACCCTCAGCAGGTCTGCAGCTCTGCCTACACTTCCCCTTTCTCATCAGGATGTCTGCTCCTGACTCTGTGCTCCCGCAGGGGAGGGCAGTAGCAGGGACGGAAGGACCAGTAGAGAAAGAAGACGTGGGTTTCAGGCCTGGTTTTGCCTCCACATCCAGGAGACTTTCAGATACAGCTCTCGGCACCTCTGAGCCAGGCTTCTTTATCTCCATAGCAGGGATACACTTGGACCACTTAGAGTTACCCTTCATTATTCTGTAAATTCAGCAAACAATGCATATCTCCCATGTGCTGGATGCTCTTAGGGATGCTGGTGAACTCAACGCAAACACAACTGCCTCTCTGTTCAGAGGAAAGCTGAATTTAACTAAGGGAGGTGGGTGTGAAAACACAGTAAGAAAAGGACCTAGGGTAGGGTACTGTCAAGCAGCAGGGTGGGCTCTGATGATGAATACAAGAGGATAAAGAACACAGTCTCGGGTGGGGCGGGGCAGAGATGGGGTGGGCAGGGTCCCAGAAAAGGGGTGGTGGGCTCCGGCAGGCAGGGCGCAGTCTGGCAGGGACTGCAGACAAGGTCACCATCAGAAGAGGCCAGAGCACTTCTGGAGTCATGGAGGGCTTTCTGTTTGCTCCTGAACAGGGTTGAAGGCCACACAGAGTGTCTATTAAAGCCATCACTCCACTGTAAGCACGCATCTTAGCAAGTTCCAGGGGCTTGCTCCATCTTTAAGGACTTACTTGCCCTGTGTGTGCACCCATGTGTGCTAAGTCACTTCAGTCGTGTCTGACTCTTAGGGATCCCATGGACTGTACCCCGCCAGGCTCCTCTGTCCATGGAATTCTACAGGCAAGAATACTGAAGGGGGTTGCCATGCCCTCCTCCAGGGGAACTTCCTGACCCGGGGATCAAACCCTCACCTGCTGTGGCTCCTGCATTGCAGGCGGATTCTTTACCCCCAAGCCACAGGGGATGCCCACTTGCTCTCTAACAAAAAGCAAATTCCTTAACCTCCTCAACCTCCACTGCTAGGGACGTGATGTGTGTGCCCTCCCTCCGCAATGCATAAGGTGAAGCCCTAACTCCTATGAGATGGTGTTTGGAGTGGGGCCTTCGGGAGTTGGTGAGGTAAGGATGAAGTCATGAGGTTGGGGCTTTATGATGAGATTAGCATCCCCATAAGAAGGAGAAGAGGCCAGGGCTGGGGACCTTCCACCACATGAGGACACAGTGATAAGGCAG
This sequence comes from Cervus elaphus, assembly GCF_910594005.1. NCBI lineage: Eukaryota > Metazoa > Chordata > Mammalia > Artiodactyla > Cervidae > Cervus > Cervus elaphus. Next base: position 14,064,472 of record NC_057842.1, on the reverse strand, counting down.
CTATCTGCAGCCCAGAGAGAGCCCCTTAGGGGAACCAGTTTCACCAGCACCATTATCTCGGACATCCAGCCTCCAGAACAGGGAGGACTGACCTCTCGTCATGTAGCCCAGTCTACAGCACTTTGCTCTGCAGTCTGAGCTGACCAAGACACTGAATGCCCTCTCCTCTCAGTGGGGTGACAGCCTGGTCCCCTCCATGGGGCTGTTGTGGGGCCTACAGGGGGAAGCTGAGCAAAGTCAAGGTCTGGCCCGTGTTAGCATGCTTAGTCCGCTTCACCAATTATTAATGCAATTTAAAACTTCCGCAAGTCATCGTCATTAATATAAGGATCAATTCCTAGGAACAAATGCTTTGAAAATTCTTAGTTTGCTAGAGAATATTTAACTTGACAAGAAATGTAGGTCATATACAATTACACCTGAAAAAACAGGTCACACATTCACCAGAAACTCAATGCAACAATTTATCTGCAGTTACAACTTTGAGCATAAGAAAAATTAACTTTAGCTTTTCCAATCATTGATTTTTTTTCTCATAAAGAAATGCTTTTTTCTTATTCATGTGGATATTTTAAAAGACTAGTGTAAAAATAGCCTTCAAGGTAGAATCCTGAAAAAAAATCCTTATTAATTAAAAAAAAACTTATTCAGTGTTATTGTACAGATATAGACTTAAAATTTGTTCAGACCTGTGCTAGTTAGACACCCGAGGAGAGAATTTCTAGAGCGTTTATAGATCTAGAGTTTGTGAACATGCTTTTTTGTTTTATTCTTCTATTATTAGTTAAGCAGAATAATAACTTTTAACCTCATTAAACATGAGATGCCAGGATGAAATTCTTTCACCATTAGAGTCCAGATAGACCTGAAAAATGAAATTCACCTTCACCAGAACATGGCAAAGGAAGCATCCCATGTTCCACAGGATAGTCTGAGTTTCCTCTCAGAATTATTCTGAACCAGTGGACTTCACCGTTTGAAAGGATCCCCTCTCCTCTACATCCAGACTGTTCTTTTTTAAGAGAGGGGTTGATTCCACCTGCACAGATCCAGTTAGCATCAAACCTGGTGTCTGCGGTATCAGTGACTGGTAGCTGCTTACGCTATTTAGGTCCAGAACTCAGCTTATTCCCTTGAGAAGTGCTGACTGGTGCCATCCAGTAGCTGTGGAAACTGCAGAAACTATATACATACTATCATTTCCCCAACTCACTCATCTTGGAAATGTTGGCCTGCCAGCAGACACCACGTTTCACTCTAACAATGATTTTTAACAATCACTTTGGCTTTGTTTTTGCCTCATATTCAAACAAGATGTATTGAAGAAATAAAAATAACTATGAATACCAACTATGTAATGCAATCCCAGGTGGTGTTAGTGGTAAAGAGCCCACCTGCCAATGCAGGAGACATAAGAGATGCAGATTTGATCCCTGGGTTAAGAAGATATCTTGGAGGAGGGCATGGCAACCCACTTCAATATCTTTGCCTGGAGAATCGCATGGACAGAGAAACCTGGTGGGTCACAGTCCATAGGGTCGCAAAGACTCAGACATGACTGAGGTGACTTAGCACAACACACCAGCTATATTATGCAATCCATTTATGTGAATGAATGCGGCTTTGTAGGAGATTTTCACCACTGAATCTTTTTAGCAAACCTGGCTGAGGTCTTGCCTCTCTCTTTCAAGGCAACCTAAGGACATGGCAGAGTGGGTCAGAGGAAACACCCGCTCTTTCACAGCCAAGTACAGGATATGGGGTTCTGAACCATTTTGGGGTTCTTTGGGGTTCATTTTGGGACTTCATTGACAATCTATAGATCCCTTCTCAAACTTATGCTTTCAAGCATAGATCATAAAATAGGCAGAATGATCAAGGAAACCAATTATGTTGAAAAAATTATCCAGGTATTAAAAGAACACATTTAAAATGTAGTAATATGTATGATCATTTTAACTTCTTGGACACGAAAAGGAGAACACTTTTTTTAAGTGAACAATAGAATACAATATGCTGATGCTTATTTTATGCCTCAAAGCCACTGCCTAGAGGGCGACGTTCACAGACTCAAGAGTTAACAGGTGAGGCAGCCAGGAGCCAGGGAAAAGGTGATTCACAGAGGGAAAGGCAGAACCTCCCAGTCCACCAGCGGGCAGACCTTTGGTTCTGCAGGGAAACCAGGGAAGCTGTTCCCTTTGGAAAGCCACTTGACCTGGACCCCAGAGTTAACTCACTTCCTTTTGTGAAATCTAATATGGCCTTTTCAACAGTGAGAAGCAATCTGATGCTCAACATTAAATTCCATGTGAAAAAATATATGAAATAAGTGTGCTAATTGGTTCTAGATATCAAAATCCATGATTTCGTATGAGAAGTATTTTTATCTCTACTGAGTTTTTGGCTTGTCTTCTGAATTCATCTCCGTGGAAAATTCAAGTTGCATTCAGTGTTTTTCTCTTTTTCTCTCAACGCATCTCAGTTTTAACCTTCAAATATTTGTTCTGATTTCATTGAGATAAGCGTTTAGCTCTGACAAGCATATGATTTGCATTTTATTTGTATGAGGAGCCAATACTGATTCCATCCAAGAAGAGACGTGTCGAGTGACAAGAGCTGAGACACAAAGGATGAAATTTCCAGTTTAGATCTTGCAGGTGCGAAAAAACAAAACCACAATCACAATAGAATGGATGACAAAAATACAAATGCTGCTCAAGGAAGGAGCATAGATTTTAAGAGACACTGCTGAGTATTTTACAGATGGAGCTCTAAATATACCTCTGAAAGCCCCCAGAAGATGTTTCTCATATGGATTTTGCCCTCTCAATGTTTGCAAAACAATAAATAGTGTCTTATGTTACTTGAAGGACCAGGGAATAACAAAAATTATGTTTAGATTACATCCTGGTCATGAGGGGTTTTTCTGCTTTGTCCACGGACCCATCTCCAAGAGTCAGTACAATGCTGGGGTTCAGTGTGGACTTGTTCAATGCATGTTGGTGAGTTTTTTAAGCTGGAGGAAGCTTGTTCAAGAAATTTCCCGTAACTCATCTAGTGGCTGAATCACCTAGGAACGAAGCTACTGTAGAGAGTCGTCAGCATTGATTTTCCTCTTCCTGGGCTAGAAGTTTCCTGAGGACAAGAATCTTTATTGTACTCATCTTGGTGACCTCTTGTATTGCATTGTGGTTTCCTGTAATGGATGCCCCTTCAGTGTTGAATGAATCATTGTTCCAAGAAAACTTTTTCTCCCCACACCGTCCACATCTCCTACCCTACCCTTCCTTGTCTGGTATTTCCTTACACCACTCTGTGTTCTTATTACCACTCACTCGAATTAAAACCAATCTTCAAAGCTCGTTCAGAGCTCACCCCCTTCCTGAAATGTTCACTGACCCCGTGCTGTTTGAATGACCGTGGAATTTCAGTCTACACATCACTCATCCTGATGCTTAATGCATTTATCTCTTATTCGCAAAGGTCTTTTGTTCCCCTTTGAATCCACATCATGGATTCCCTTTGTCTCATTCACAATTATAAACTTTGCAAACAGTCAGTGCACAAGGAATATCAAAATGCATTCAATTGCATGGTAATTACTCTCTGGGATGCTCAGTTTCAAGAGAGATCTTACATGTCACTTAATCTAGATTTCCTTCTGATCTTCTGATCCCATCAACAACATCCTGACTCAGAGTTCTCTGTCCATACCTTCCAGGGAGGAAAAGGAACTCCCTTCTGAGGCATGCAAATCCCATATTTGAATAATAATTCAAACGAGTATTTATATATACTGAGCCTCCTCTCTGCTCCTCCATCACTGACTTTATACCCCTGGCTCACATAGAATAAAACTAATCCTTTTCCCACAAGACATTCATCTGAATATTTGAAGAGTGTTATCTATCATGTTCCCCCCAGGAGTCTCCTTTGACAGACTTCATTATAGAGGTACATGTAGTAGAAATCAGTTACTACAATGTCTTTCCCCCAGTTGACTAAAGGCTCTTTATGACTTATACCATTGTACCATTCATAATCATAGATCAATAGTTGCTAATGAATAAAATGGTATTTAAAATTATTTATATGCTTTTCCATTTTACTTCTGTTAAGTGGTAGATTTCAACATACTTTATAAAATGGCTGTGTTAATGAATCTTTCCACACTATGCTATTCACCATTATATCCTTAGTACCTAGAACCTTGGGTATTCAAGTATGTGAGCTGAATAAGTGTAAATAAATATGCTAAGGGAGAAAATGGGAAGTTATGATAAACAGAAGGAACATGTCAAATTAAAACTTGTACTGAAACTAGAAAATAGAATCAAGGTGTGGTACACATTTTCCAAAGTGGTGACAATCCATGCAGTTACTCTCAGCTCCACATCCGGATACTCCCCCACTCCCACACGACGCCCCAGCACACACAAGTAAAACCCAATGAAACCAAGCAGGGGTCATAAAACAAAAGCAAGACCACTTGGAGGGCTGCGCTCCTCGTCTAAGATAAACTACTCAATCCTTTGCCTCAGTTTGGTGGTGAAAAACGGAAATCAAGTCACTGGCCCTCTGCTCAAAGACACTGTGAGAATAAGGAGAAGCCCGCTTCTCTTTGGAGCATCAGGAAGAATGAAGGTTTAGAGCAGAAACACGGGGTGCCAACAGTCAGGAGGCAGGGGCTTGGGAGATGAAGACTGCTTTGCATATGCAAAAGAAACAGAAACAGCTGCCTCCTTGCGAAAAATCCCCAAACATCTACCTTTGCCACAACACCAATGTGCAGAAAGCCCACTCCAGTTTTTGCCTGGGAAATCCCATGGACAGAGGAGCCTGGTGGGCTACAGTCCGCGGGGTTGCAAAGGGTCACACACGATTGAGCACATACACACACAACATGCAGAAATAGTTTCCTCAATTCTATTCTGATTTTCTTTTTTTTCACAAGCACTTTTTAGTTTGTCCTCCAAGCTCAACAAACCACCAGAGACCTCCATCCGAGAACTGGGCCAGCGAGCTCTGGCTCAGGGTCTGCCTCCCCTGTCTACACTGCCTTCAGGCAGAGGAAGCGGCTGCTGGCTCACATCTGCCCCCATAGCAGCCCTAAGCACAGCATCTCTGGGAGCCCTGCATCTCCCACTGCTCAGATCAGCAGCAGGGAGAGCCAGGGAAGCCTCCTGTTTCTCCCTCAGCGTGGCACAGTCTGAATCCCGGGTTTCACAGCTACGGGCCAGTTTCCTCCTGAGCGTCACAACCACTGTTAACCTCCGTGACACATAGCCAGTGCATCACCCTAGACACATCTCCATCCTGTGGCCTGGACCACACTCTGTCTTCAGTTCTTGCCTTTGTGCTTCCTCTGCTTGCTTCTGTTCTGTTCCCCTCAGCACGGCCCTCAATGCCTGGAACTTCGTGAGTCCGTCACCGGTTTACTTCTGCTGGTTCCTCATTGATGAGGCTGCGGCACACCCATCACCTCTCTTGTGTTTCCATCCCTCCCCACTGTCCCTTGCTTCCCCACCCCGTCACCTCTGCCAGCTCCTCTGCCATCTGCATTCTCTCCCACACCCGTCTCTGAGGACAGTTTAGCAGGCCCACAGCTAGTGCCTAACAGTACAGGAATGGTTTCATCTAGTGTGAAGCATGGTGGATTTTTGCGAGAAAGAAACTGTTCCTAATTGGCTCATGTAACAATGTATAGAATGTATAGAATGAAAAGTAGTTTAAAAAACGTAAGGCCTACACACAATGGTCAAAAGAAAAAGAGCTGATGCTGGTTTCTTGCCAGTGATCTGAGGGGCAGACACAGCATCGTACAATAACGTTGGATATTAGAACATGTTTAATTCTAGAAAGTTTGGTTGTTGTTATTGTTCAGTCACTAAGTTCTACCTGATTCTTTGCGACCCCACGGACTGCAGCACGCCAGGCCTTCCTGTCCTTCACCAACTCCCGGAGCTTGCGCAAACTCATGTCCATTGACTCAGTGATGCCATCCAACCATCTCATCCTCTGTCATCCCCTTCTCCCGCCTTCAATCTTTCCCAGCATCAGGGTCTTTTCCAATGAGTCAGTTCTTCACATCAGATGGCCAAAGTATTGGAGTTTCAGCTTCCACATCAGTCCTTCTGATGAATATTCATGTTGATTTCCTTTAGGATTGACTGGTTTGATCTCCTTGCCGTCCAAGGGACTCTCAAGAGTCTCCTCCAGCACCACAGTTTGAAAGCATAAATTCTTTGGCACTCAACCTTCTTTATGGACCAACTCCCATATCCGTACCTGACTAGTGGAAAGACCATAAGCTTTGAGCATTCAGCTAATGAAGGTGAAGGTGAAGTTGCTCAGTCGTGTCCGACTCTTTGCGACCCCATGGACTGTAACCCACCAGGCTCCTTCATACATGGGATTTTCCAGTCAAGAGTACTGGAGTGGGTTGCCATTTCCTTCTCCAGGGGATCTTCCCAACCCAGGGATCGAGCCCTGGTCTCTTGCATTGTAGGTAGACGCTTTTACCATCTGGGCCACCAGGGAAGTACAATGGATCAAACATGTTCCTGGCCTTCTGGAATGGGTTGTCTTCTCCCAGGCACGAGCAGCCTGCAGTAAACAAAGAGGAGGCCCTGGCCCAGCAGTGACATTAAGCAAGCCGACTTTGCTGTCAGCAGAGTGGTAGCCCTTCATTTCAACCACCCTTTACTGCAGGATCCCTGGACACAGAGACACGAGTTTGGACCAACTCTGAACTTCTAATGATGATGTCATTCTGGGCCAGTTGAGCACATAAGCCTCAGTTACTCCATCTGTGAAATAAAAACACTGACCTAACAGATTCCATGAGGAAAATATAAGTACATTCAATTAAAAGTGTATAATACACATTAATGCAAATAGAACAGGTTCTGACTATGTAATGTGTCTCAGCAGAAAAATAGAGAGATAAGAACTAACATTCAGGAGGAATGCTTCAGTATGCTTCAGACTGGGTATGCTTTCTATTAATTACTTTTTGACAAATCTGCATTAAAAAAACCTAACATATGCCAGTCTGCTGTAGGCACTGGAAATATAGCATTGAATAAGGCAAGTTCCTGAACTCGAGGCTTATATCCTAAATGAGGAGAACACGTAAATGGAGAAAAATATCCTGCAATATATAACAAGTGCCATGATTGTTGGGGAAGAGGTCAGGGAGTGACCAGGAATGTAGGAGGGATATTTTAGATAAATTATGCTAAAAATGCTTGACCCAGCCTCTCCATGAAAAAATGGATTTGAACAGAGATTAAATAAAGAGGAAGCAAATGATGCAAATATCTGTGGGAGAATATTCTAGATGGAGGGAATGCCGAGTTCAGAGGCAATAGGGGAGGAATGAGCTTGATGTACTAAGAATCAGCAAGAAGGCCAGTGGGGCAGTCCCAGCAGGAGCAAGGTGGGTGGACATGGATGTGTGTCCACAACCCCTGGGGTCCCACCATCCCTGATACATTGCATAGATTTTATTTCAGGTGGGATGGAAACTGACCAGAATATTTAAGCAGAGAGGAGACATGCTCTATTTAAAAGATATACAGAATCTCTCTGGCTGCTTTTGGGGAGCAGGATGATGACTTGTGATTAGCCAAAGGATATGAGCAAGGAAGTTACTGAAAATGGCCAGATTCAGGCTGATTTTGAAGGTAGAGCTCTGCAAGGAATGATTGAAAAAGACAATTCAAGGGTGAGTCCTAAATTTATGACCCAAGGAAATGGGTCAATTACAGAGACTAGAAAGTCAGGGAAGGAGCTTATTTGAGGGAGAAACTTTACTGCCTGAGTCATGTTAAGTTTGACATGTCTACTAGGTATCTGAGCAAAGATGCTGCATATGTAATTACATATTGCTCAGGAAAATATTTAGGCTAGAGATACAAACATACAGTCTTGTTTAATGCTCACATGGTTCCAAGACATGAGAACTATTATTACCTCATTTTTATAGAAGAGAAAACACACTTGGAAAAATAACACAATTTGCTTCTGAGCACAGAGAAAGATTACAATTTAAAACAAAAGAGAAGAAGGATCTAAATAGTTTACAAGTAGCTGGGCTCACATCTGGGTTGGTTGAGGGGATAAATCCAAGTACAATTAATAGAAAAAAAAAAAAATCTGACAAGGTAGATATATAATACAAACTTGATTACTGGCTGAGATTCAAGTTCAGCATTAATTGTAATACTGAATGACCTCAAAAAGAAGGCTCCAGGTGTAGTCAGTGAAATGCAAGGACATATTTCATTAAGTCACAGAGACAGAATAGGCCCAATCCGCCAAGTATATACCTGGAAAGCAATGAACAAAACTAGAAAAGCCAAATATTTTTCTCTTGGCTCACTGTAGATTTAAAAAGGGAACACTGAAACCTATAAATATGTAAGAAGATAATGATGAATCATTTATTACACTTGCATGTCTCTAAACTACACTGAACTATCTCAAGAAAGGAGCTTCCCAAGCCCTCAGCGTGATTGGAATTCCTCCATGGTCTTTACGTGCCTTTCAAGAAGCACCTCTGAGAATGATTTAAATCAAACAGAAAATTCACTTCTTCCTGTACATAATGCTGATGAATTCCCAGCACAGTATATATTCAGCGGCATTGCTGGGATCCAGCATTCCTTTTCCTCAGCTCCTAATTCTGTTGCTTCTCTCTGGACATTGTTTCAGGTTCATTTTCAGTGAGTGATTATTTAACAACTATCCTGACTATAGCCTGTTTGGTTAAGAGCATGGTTTCCAGACAGCCTGGATATGAACCTTGGTTCAACCACTAACCAAGTATGTGCTCAAGGGCAAGTCCTATTATCTTTCTGTGCCTCACAGACACTCTCGCCAATCTAATGGAGATAATAATTGACCCTCATCACAGTGCTATTCTGAAGATTAAATGAGATCCTATAGGTATCTGGCATAGAGTAAGGAATCAGTCAAGGTTTGCCATTAGTGTTGTTGTTGTAATTGGTACTACTATTATTTTTACAGGTCCCTTGAATTTCATGTGTCCCATATCTCCTTTTCTCTCCAGGAGAGGAAGAAACTGTTAACAAAAGATAAATTCTTCAAAAAAGTAAGACTACCAACAGCAGTCACTCTTTCAAGCTTTAACATTTAAAAGAGTTTATTTTGTAGAAATCTTTTGCAATTTCCATTAGTAAAATTAGGTACTTATGCTTTCATATATGCCTATTGGAGAGCTCAATCCAGTATTATGATCCAACGTAACATAATACCTTTGGCCAGTTTTCAGTAATCCTGGGTGTAGAGGAGAGGTGAGCCTTGGCAAGAGTGCGGTACCCATTAGGTGCCACAGCATCATGGTCAGGCTGGGGTTTGGGGTAACATCTGTTCAGCCTCAAAGGGTTCTCTTTCTCCTTCATTTTAATTCACAGAAGAGTTTCCTGGACCTTTTCACTAAATTGTACCTCTAATCACAAAAGATGAATAACTGATTGCTATTGTTTTATCACTAAGTCATGTCAGACTCTTTGCAACCACATGGAGTGTAGCACACCAGGCTTGAATAATTGATTATAGCAGCACAATTCAGTTGAACAATACAGACACTTTAACCAGACTTCAAATCAATACCTTCATACCATCCCTCATACACTAAGCATCAATATCACTGATAATGCTCGTAAAGAGGTGACTTTGGTATAGGATGATGCACACCAAGCCCATGTTACAGCAAACACACATCTCCAAAGGCAGACAACCTGTACAAACAGCACCATAATGCAGGTGGTGATCGTCCAAACCCTATTCCCAACTCAAACCCATCATTTTAACTTTCTTCCAAACAGGACCTCACACCTGTATTTATATAAGTGACTCGTAGGTGGTATTTCAGAGTCCAGCCCATGCCAAATAGCTTAAATCCACTCACAGCTGCTGAAAATAAAGATTTAAAGCATCATCATGGTGGCACTAGTGATAAAGAACCCTCCTGCCAATGCAGGAGGCATAAGAGACCTGGGTTTGATCCCTGGGTCGGGAAGATCCCCTGAAGGAAGAAATGGCAACCTGCTCTCTTATATTCTTGCCTGGAGACTCCCATGGACAGAGGACCCTGGTGGGCTACAGTCCATAGAGTCACAAAGAGTTGGACACGAATGCAGTGACTTAGCACACACACAAGCGTCATCTTAAAGGAGATAAGAAAACTGAAGTCTAGCTTTTTTACTTGTCCAATAAAGCCCAGTGAGGTTAATCAGCTGAACAAGGTGACATGCCTAGCTCTTATGTCCCAGGTTGCATTCAAAGCTTCCTATCAAGTAGGCTCTGAGACCATCTTCCCTCCATGTAAATCTTTTCGTTTTTTTCCTCTTCCCTTCCTTCTTTTTTTTCTCTCTGGGAGCCTTTCTTCTCTTACAGGATCCTGTCTTAGAGAGTGATGAGAGCATTTAACCCTGAGCTTGACTGTGACACATGCCATCACAGGGAAATATAGGACCTTGACAGAACAAGCAAGCAAAAGGGACCCTGCAGGATGTAGAGTGGGATCATTTGGAAGGAAATGCCAGGTGGACATCTGCTTAGTAGATGAATAGGAAACACAAAACGAAAGCAAACAAAAAACTAGATTTTATCTTTAGAATTGACGTTGGATGGGATTAAGAATTCAGGTCAGTTGGGAGAGGGTAAGTGCTTTCTGCTTGTGAGAAGGACATGACTCGTGGGGTCAGAGTGTTATGGGCTGAACTGTGTCCCTTCAGAAATTCATGTACTGGAGTCCTAAGTCATGGTACCTCTGAAAGTGACCCTATGGGGTGATTGAGTCTTTATAGGGATAATTAAGTTAAAACACAGCCATGAGGGGGAGCCCTGATCCAGTGTGACTGTCGTCCCTGCAGAAAGAGCAGATGTGGACTCAGACAAGTACAGAGGGAAGAGGGAAGAGGACTGAGCCCTGGAGGAGGGCTGGGATACATACAGTCTTTGCTCAGTCCTTGGAAGGAACCAAGTCTGCCAACTCTTTGATCCATGATGGGATCCAGCCTCCATAACTGAGAAGATACATTCTGTTATTCCAGCCGCTCTACCTCTGGGACCTAGCAAACTGAAACAGATTTTAACTTTTATGGATAAAACGGATACCAACTAACAGCTGGAGCAGCTTTGAGAAGCAGGCAGTGGCTACATCATACAAAGCACAGGATGCAGTGTGGAATCCCCCTGCGGCGCAGGCGAGTCTCCGCCTGGAGCAGGTACCCCGGTGGTGCAAGGCCCCTCCTCCTGTCTGCTGCACACAGACCACCTCCATGATGTGTGTGATGGGGTACCTGGGCTTTGCTGTTTCCTGGTCAGCTTCTCACCAGGGGACAGCACTGCATGTGTTACCTTGCTCAGGGTAACGTTGACTCCTGGTTTTTACCTGCTTTCTGTGGCTTTGGGACAGGCTGGTGACAGGGCGTTTCATATGGTCACACAGACTGAGGGTACCCATCTCATACCACAACCTCCCACACACACACACTGCTTCCAGCTCTGAGCGCCTCATCCTTTGCCTGCGGGCTTTCTCAGCCCAAGAGAGAAGTGATGAACAGCCCCTGCCCCATGACCCACGGGGCTTTGTAATCATGGCCCCTGCTCCCTCCTTCCATTTAGGGAGGAACCTGAGGCCTCTATTGTCATAGCTGTTGCCAGAAGCTGTTGCTTCTTTACTAGAATTAACATTGCCCTTTGGCTTTCTTCTCCTACTTCTTATGAATTGAGGTGTGTCCCCCAGTAAGACGTGTGGAGTTCTGATCCCAGTCCCTCAGGAAGAGGGCATGCTTTGGAAATAAGGCCTTTATGGAGTAACCCAGTTAAGAATGAGCTTATTATCTTGGGCTCCCATCCAATAGGACACATGCAAAGAGGGGATATGGCCACGGAGAATGACCTATAGGGACGGAAGACGGAGGGTAGGGGAAATGCTCGCAAGGACAGTGAGGCAACTGGAGGCAGAGAAAAAGACGGGTAAGGGTTCTCTCCCAGCACCGCCAAAGGGAGCCCAGGCCTGCCGGCACCTCCATGCCTGACGGGTGTGCTCAGAGCCATCAGATCATGCATTTCTGCTGCTCTAAGCCACCTGGTCTTCAGGGCTTTGTGAAGGCAGCCCCGGGAAAGAAGCGCACCTCTGTTCCCACATCCACGTCTCCCACCCACTGACTCCTCCCTGCCCCTAAGCAAGTGTTTGTACTTGAATTTTTATCTTAGGGTCTGCTTAGCTTCCCTGATTAGATTGTCAGATACTTTAGAAAAAATACTGAACATTCTAATTCTTCTATCTCTTATGATTACTAGCAAAATACTCCCCATAGTGTCAAAGTTTAATAAAGGTTTGAAAAGGATGAAACAACCTGTGTCTACAGATGAATGGAGTAGAAGCATTTTCCTTTTAACATTTTAAATCTGTTACAAATCATTCTAGGAAAGATTTGCAACACAATAATGTTTTTATTTTTCCCCAGAGGGAAATTTTCACTTTTTTATAAAAAAAAAAAGTGTCTCTCTCTCTATATATATGTATAGACATATATTCGGTCACTAAGTGGTGTCTGACTCTTTGCTACCCCATGGACTGCAGCATGCCAGCCTTTCTTGTCCTTCACTCTCCACAGGAGTTTTCTCAAACTCATGCCCACTGAGTCAGTGATGCCATCTTGCCCTCTGTTATCCCCTTCTCCTCCTGCCTTCAATCTTCCCCAGCATCAGGGTCTTTTCCAGTGAATTGGTTCTTCACATCACATGGCCAAAATATTAGAGCTTCAGCTTCAGCATCAGTCCTTCCAATGAATATTCAGGGTTAATTTCCTTTAGGATGACTGACTTGATCATCTTGCAGTCCAAGGGACCCTCAAAAGTCGTCTCCAGCACCACACTTTGAAAGCATCAATAATTCGAAGCTCAGTCTTGTTTATGGTCCAACTCTCACATCTATACATGACTTTGAAACCATAGCTTTGACTAAAGGGAACTTTGTCAGCAAAGTGAAGTTTTATACACACACACACACACACACACACACACACACACACACACACACATATATACAACAACATGGATGAGTTTTGAGGTTATCATGTTAAGTGTAATAAGTCAGAGAAAGACAAATACCGTATGATCACACTTAACTTAATCTTAAAGAACAAACCCATAGATACAGAAATCAGATTATCAGATTGGCAGTTTCCACAGGCAAGGAGTAGAGGCATAGGCAAAATAAGAAGATCAATATAAAGAACAGAAAGAAAGAAAAAGCAGAAGAGAAGCAAGTAGGAAAGAAAGAAATGGAGAAGGAGGGAGGAAGCGATAAAATAACAGAGCTCTTAGGACAGAAGTGGTTTGGGTGCATGTAAACAGATAAATGGAGAGATAAATGACTGGGACAACAATTTGGAAAAGGCTGGATCGTAGTCACTTTTACAAGGACAGGATTGTGGTACTTTGTCATCACACTACTTATTTCCCTTTAATAAAATGAAGGAAAAAACAAACAAAAAACTAAGTCCTTGATAAAAAGTATCTGGGCATTTTTGGAGCCTTAGATGTTGCATAAGTTTCAATGCCGTTCATCCTAGGCGACTCCTCCACTGCAGTGGTCCACTGCGAGGATTATAGGGCCACCAGAAACTATTTGCTTTTTCACTCTGATTCAAGGTCAAGCGCAAGTCTCCCTGTAGTTCTGCTGATAGGGATATGCTGAATAATTATATTTATGCACACTGTGACGGCTATATTTATGAAAATGCAATTGTTTCTGTCTTTGAAAGCAGTGAAAATTTCCCTCTGGGGAAAAATAAAAATGTTATTGTGTTGCAAATCTTTTCTAGAATGATTTGTAACAGATTTAAAATGTTAAAAAGAAAATGCTTCTACTTGAAGTTTATGAAGGTACATGCCTGACAGGGCATCTCTTCACTATGTTCTGAGATGCTGAGCCAGGCTTGGGGGATCCTGGTGGCCAAGGCTGGTCTCCATACCCCCCGCCATCCACCACTGCAGTCCCCTCACCACAAGGAGGGCAGTAGTGGGCAAGGTCCAGGTCATAGCTTTGGGAAGAAGAGAAGCAAGTGAGAAGATTGGAAGGCAGGGAGCTGGAAAAACTGGCTGCTAAGTGAATTCTAACAAAGGAATGAGTCTATCAATGGGAGCAAAAGAAGGTGTCAACCCACACCCATATGTAACACACATGTAACACATGTGTTATGTGTGTTACATATGTAACACACATATAAATGTAAGCACACCCTTCTGAGTTAGTAACAAGGAGCAACGACTACTCTAATAAACTGTGTAACTGAAAGGAATATTATAGTATTTTGTTTTAAAGGACTTCCATGAGCTACAAATTCCCAGCCAAACTTCAAACTTAACATTGAATCCCACTAACCTAAAATTTAGCACCGTGTTACAGTTTAGGAGTAACAGTTTTTCTTATAGTTTGGACATGATACTATTACACTGTCAAGAAAGATATACCACTGGTATTTCATAATTACTTCTGAATTATTTTCATAGGAGAGAGCTATAAAGAACCAAAATACATCATGGAAATAACTGGAAAGAAAAGATTAAACAAGAAGGTCAAATATTTGATCACACTAAAGCTCTAGAGCTTAAATGATTCACATATGTCACAAAAATCAGTACTTTAAATACACACATCTGTCATCTACCTAATGAGAACACAAGCATAAATATCAACATCGGTGTCTCACAGGATGTTAGTTACACAGAGAATATTGGAACAAAGAAAGCAATTTTCTCATTGAACAAATAACTACTGAGTCTCAAATAAGTATAAGGAATTGTGCCAAATACCCATGGAATTCAAACTGAACAAGATTTAGACCCTACTTAACAGTCAAGACAAGACTGGATTGAATGTAATTTCAACATAATGTTCAGGAATTTGAAAGTGACATGTGATAAGTGTGTAGTGTGATATGAGTGTAGACCCATCTTGGCGGCTCAGGGAAGAACAGTCTGAGACAAACTTTTAACTGGATCTAAATCAATGGGTCTGGTATTCAAACGTGAATACAGATGAGAAGAAATGTGAGGCAGCAGAAAAGCATCCGAGAAGAGAAGGTGTACAAAAATACAAGGTGGGGTCTGGTTGTTACCAGAACAATGGTACTGAGTGCCAAGTATCAGAATATTATTCCACAGTCCCCACAGATGGAGCCAAGGAGGGGTCCTAGTGGGGTGCAGCATATTTACCGTGAGGCACCAGAGATCTAATCTGGAGGCAGTGTAGGCTGCACTGGAATGCGGGTGTCTAGATCAGGGCTTGCAAACTCAGGTGCATATCAGGCCTGGGGGGGCTTGTGCCAGCAGTCTCGGGGGACCACATTGTTCTGGCCCTTAGGAAACTCGGCGGGTCCGGTTCTGCCAGATACCTGGTTCCTTCAGAACAACTAGAAGCCCAGAGTTTGATGTGAACCTTTCTAATTCCTGGATGCCACATAATTCAAAAGGAACTTTCTATCGACTGATGGATGGATTGACTGACTGCTGGATGGATTGATTGACTGGAGGATGAAAGTGGTATTAGATCCCTGTGCTGGCAGCTTTCAATGGGTCCAACAAGTAATAAGGATGTTAGAGGGATCTTGGCATGAATTGATAAGGCCTCAAATGGGACAGTGACAGCATTATCACATGTGTAATCATTTTTTCTTACACTTAATCGATTGATGTTAGCTTTTAACACATAGTAATCAACAACCTTAAGGCGACATGATTTAGAAGAATTTAAAACTACCTGGTAGAAGCAGGTCACAGTTACATACAATTTTTGGTTAAAGGTTTTGGCTGTTTTAAAAATATTATTTTAAATATATTTTGAATTATAAAAACTTTTTTGTACTTTCCCCCCATTGAATTGGAATGATTTCCAAGTTTCTACAAAAATGATGATCATGAAGTTGAAATCAGAAACAGTAAGTTGAGTAGTAAATATAGGCAGTAGCAATGTTGTCCAAAATGAAGATTCATTTACTATTACTAATAACATATTAAAATAATTGATTAAGAGTTCTATTTTAATCCTTGAAACATCCAATTAGAAGGCTGCTTCTCTCTCACAGCTAGTTATAATAATGCAAATATTTTCAACACTTACTATATAGAAAAAGAGCTCAGTTGGTACTATCTTCATAATATTTTCAGACCAAGAGCATGACTCCCATGGATCACACACAGCCAAGTCATCTTCCGACACCTCTCTACATGTCTCTTGTGCTCAAAGTGTGCTTAATACATGATACACATAGAATTAGGGGTGCTTCTGGACAGAGTAATATAAAGAGGCTTCAGAGTGTCCACAGTCCTGCTCTTAATAGCCCAGGAAAGAAGGCTTAGGGAGAAACCAGAGCCTAGAGGAGGAGACTGACACTCTTCCTGGGTGTCTGGAGGGCACATACTCCTGAAAGCGACCCTCTCTCCAACGCACAGCTGGAACAAGATGGGCTCAGCAGGTGGAGGTGTGCTGAGCACCTGGCAGCCACCCTGAGCCCAGAAGGCCTTCCAAGATGGTGAGTCAGTCCCCCTGTGTTAATCAGGTCACCGAGACACTCGTCACTGTGCATGCATTACTCATCTACCATCTCTGAGCCTTTTACAGAATGCTGTTTGTATGATAAAGATGAGGATCGACTCTGAAATGAAGACTCATGGGGGGAGCTGACCTTCACAGAGCTTCTCTGAGGCCAGTCTGAGGGCTTTAGTGGGGATGAGTGAGAACACCCCACTAGGAGGGGACATTTGGGCATAAGGTTCAAGTCCAGGGTTTGATTTCTTTTTTTCTATTTTTTTTCATTTATTTTTATTAGTTGGAGGCTAATTAATTTACAATATTGTAGTGGGTTTTGTCATACATTGACATGAATCAGCCATGGAGTTACAGGGTTTGATTTCTTAAAAAAAAAAAAAAATTAACAGAGAACCAATGGATTTCTCCAACAACTTGGTATACAGACATCAGGAGACTCAAAGAAGTCCTTTAAAAGTCCATGAGGTTGATGAAAACATTTTGTAAAGGAATCTTGATCTATTTCCTAGGCACCCATGCAACGGAAACCATCCTTAGGAGACTGGCATCTGCACAGGTGAGGATTAAAATGTGCTCCAGGTGGCGCTAGTGGTAAATAACCCACCTGCCAATGCAGGAGACACAAGAGACCTGGGTTCAATCCCTGGGTCAGGAAGATCCCCTGGGGAGGGCGTGGCAACCCACTCCAGTATTCTTGCCTAGAGAATCCCATGGGCAGAGGAGGCAGGTGGGCTACAGTCCATGGGGTCACAAAGGGGCGGACACGACTGAAGTGCCTTAGCACAGCACACCTCAGTGCCACGGGATCTGCCCCAGGGGCTGCCCTGACCTCAGGTAAGAGAGCTGTTACCTAGGGCCACCAGAGTTCCCATGTGCCCAGCATGGTCTCTGATGAAAGCTCTTCACTTGGTATAATATGATCAGTTCTCCTTTTTCGTCTCAAGTACCCCAGTTTGGACCATTAACTATATAAACACAGCACCTTTAATAGCTGAGGTAATTTCTGCATTGCAACCTTAGGTCAAAGGCACTGAGTCTGACTTTACTGGATTCAAGCATTGCTAAAGACTCTACTCCAATTCAACAACATTTTCAGCAACCTTTTTCACAGAGTACTTTACGTTCTCCTATGTTTGGCTTATCTATTTGTTCTATAGCCAGAGGGACAGAAAGCACTGATTTAAACCATGTCACCTCAGCATCACCCGAAATCCACCAGTTCACAGGGCCAACCCTGAATCTGTGTATATGAAAATTTCTTCTTCAGCATAGCTTCTGAAAATTATCAACAGACTATTCTACATGTTTTGTTATTAGGAAAGATAATGTAGATTGAAAACTGTACTTTTCTTATTTAAATAATTTTAGAAACTAGGTATCTAAATTAGCTTTTCTTAAGTATACTTTACAAGCTATAAATTTTAGCAGATCTTATTTAACCTTTGTTTTCTTACTTTCTGTTATGTTTAGCTGACAAGCCACTTCAGCTCTTTCTGTAAACTTGAAAATACTAAATAAATATAAAAATTAAGATTTCAAATAAATATTCTAAATCTTCCTTTCATCCTAGAAGTAACTATAATCTTTGTGTAGAGAGAAAATGGTTAGAACTTGATAGGCAAAAGAGTCATTCATCTTCTGAAGTCAAAATATGAAAGGGAAAAAGTGACTTGTCTTGCTGGTTTGGATCAGAAAAACATCACAGTGACTCTCTCAATTTTACATAATAATGCCTAGGATTCCCTTTACAGTTCTTTTGAAAATGAGTTAGGCTACACATGGAAGGACAGAGTGTATGACATTGGATAAGAAAATTTACCTCCCTGACTCTCAAATTCTTCATCTGGTTAGCATTTGCTTCATGTACATTTTGTGAGAATAAAATATAATTATATTTTATATATATAAGGAGAACCCTTATATATATAAGGAGAACCCAGGAGTGTGCCTGCCTGGAACAGATGCTCATTAAATGGCAATTATTCTTATTTTAAAAAGAAAGAAAAGCAGCTTCTTAACAATCACTAAAACTGCATTCCAAGATTTCTGTGAATTTCCCATTTCTCAAAGTTCCCTCTATTACATCATGCAGAAAGTAACATTTGAGGGCTGACTTCAATACTCACTGAAACACTTTTTATGAGTCACATTGCTTCATTGCCTTTGGAGAACATAATAAACTTATTCATGTCACATATATTAACCATCAGGAGAGCTGGTGTCCAACCGTAAGGTTTTGCAAACCTGAATTTATGTCCTGGTTCAGAAGTATTATTTTTATACCTCTTCCTGTTCTTTCTACTTCCAACAGCAGCCATTAAAGTTTGCTTGATTCCCAAGACTGTTCTTCACAAAGGAATGAAATGTACCTCCCTTTGCAAGAGTGATTAAACATGCCTCTGTGAGCGAAATGCCTGAATTTTCAGTGAGATGCTAAGAAGACTCAGGGTAGATGGCAAGATCTACCTCACTGAGATCCCTCACTGATTTATCTTCACCCCCACTCAGTTCCTCTCATTGTGCAAGCAACCCAAACCTGTGTTCCCATGGTGGCAAAGTAGCACAGGACTCATAAAGAGTGAAGCTAACAGATATTAAACCATAAAAGCCAAGAAGAGTCTACCCATTCTCTGTGGTGTTTTGTTTTCCCCCTTTAAAATTTTACAAACATAGAAAGAAAGGCAACAGATAGTACACCTAGCTTATCAGGTCAAAGGAGACGATGGGGCAAAGATTTCTACATGCAGCGGAGTGACAAACAGGTGTGTAAGCCATGGGGGGCGGAGAGCAGAGGGCCTCTGCCCATGTGGGGGCCAACAGGCGGGGCCACTCGGGAAGGCGGGCCCTGGTTCTGGGTCGTAACTAAAGCTGGGGCTTGCTCTTCAGAAGCAGGAGGTGATCTCTGTGGAAGAGCCTAAGCTCATCTTGTCTCTGAAGCACACCCTCACAAGCGGGCCCATCACACATCTCACCTGTGCAGCCCAGTGGATCTGGGGTAACCACAGTGGCTTCCTCGCAGAAGCCATTTCCCCACCTGTTCGTGGGTACAACCTCGTGGTTTCCCTTCTCATGCAAAGAGTGAGCATTTACAAGCATCTGGTGAATAACAGTCATGAAAGGCTATAATTCTGTTACATTATTGGTCAAGTGGCCATGTAATCCACAAGGTAGAGAATAACACTTGTTCAAACAATACAGATG
This sequence comes from Cervus elaphus, assembly GCF_910594005.1. Lineage (NCBI taxonomy): Eukaryota > Metazoa > Chordata > Mammalia > Artiodactyla > Cervidae > Cervus > Cervus elaphus. Next base: position 14,044,677 of record NC_057842.1, on the reverse strand, counting down.
CTCTCCATATCACATCTATTTGGTTGTCACTGCCACCCAGTAGCTTGCATATCGCTTTCACACATGAGGAAACTGAGATTAAATGAGACCCCCAAATTGGCAGAGCCATCAAGGGACAAAACTGAAATGCAAAATCCAGGTCAGTTGGGTCTCAAAGTTGATGATCTGGATGGTTTACCATAGGCACGCTGCATTGAAATCTAAATGATGGATTCTTTTGGTCATTTGAACAGATGCCAAGGAAGTACGAGAAGAGATCACTGAATGGCCAGCAAAGGAGGCAGGTCAGTAGAGATGAAGGCTAGAAGAAAAATGTTCACGGTTCCCTTGGGGACCCCACACCCTATTTCTAACTGTCCGTCCACTTCTTCATCCTTCTTTCTTGGATTCTGCAAGACACTCCACTATCTCTAAAGCAACCCAGATGGGGTTCTCTGACTCACAAAAGGAATCATGCCGTTTCCTACATGCGCTACTGTGGCAGCTGCTGGGGGCCCTCGAAGGCTGAAAGGACCACACATAACCCTGAGTCGCACAGACCCCCATTTCCCTTGAGAAAGCACAGCTGCGCTGGAGGGCAACCCAGCAGTTTTAACCACTAGGAACTTAACTATGTACATCACTGTCCTGTAGATAATAGCTATAGAATTCTGGGAGACTTACTAAAGACTGAAATTTTAGCAAAGTCTAATATATCATGATGAATGCATAAAACAACGCATTTATTCCCCTCCTTGTTTGTATGACCACTAATCTGCTGTTAGCATCATGTTTTTAAATTTCTTTGGTTGTCAATAAATCTATTGTAGATCAGCTTGCTGTGCATTACATTAAAAAAAAAACACTGCTAAACTTTCTAATACTTGCAAAATAAATTGTTAATTCAACTACAAAAGGAGAGTGTGCTAATTATAATTTGTTTCAATACTTCTTATTCAGACAGAAAGTAAATTTAAATTAGCTGGGATCTTGGGGTCAACGGCTGCTACTATCTCAAATCTGGTACTAAACTCCACAGTGCTATGACTTGGAGTTTTCACAATAAGAGGAGGGTTCCCAGCTTTGTCCCCTGCATCAAAAGCCACTTTTCTCAGGATCTTGCCTCAAAAAACCCATGAATGATGGCCAGGCATCACATCTTACAAGCCTTGTTGAAACACAATGATTAAAGCACAGCCTCTGTGGTGAGAGTCAGATTTAAATTCTGACTCTGATCTCGGAGAAGTAACTGAACTTTTCTGGGCCTCAGCTTCCAATGAGTCACAACAGTGCGCCAAACACACAGTAAGCAATTCATTACTATGAGAATGCCATGAAGACCTTCCTTCTCTCCCCACTCCTTAAAAAACAGACAAGATTATTGTAAAGATGGTGCCTTGTTGAGAAAAGAAACTGACATCTCTGGAGTCAAGCTCAAAGCAGGCCCTGTTGTTCACACCCTCAAAGGCCAAAGAAGCTCCAGCAGCTTCTGTCAGAGTGAGACAGTGAAGGGGGCCAGAGGGAGAAAGAGGGCCTCCTAGATGAACCTTTGAGCTGAGAGGACCATGGCTTCCTCTCTACTTTCCTCTGTGAGTCACAGCCCATTCCTGCAGGACCAGTGAGCCCGATGCCCCCATCCAGCCAGGTGGGGATGGGAATCACCTCTGGTCCCCAAGGTGGACTGGATGCCACTGGCCCTGGATCTGCCTGCCTGTGCCTGGCAGAGAGAGGCGGGGGTGAGACACAGGGTGAACCTGCCCTTCCTGACGTCTTCACTGCAGCACTGTACACGCCCCTGAGAGCGTGCCTGACGCAGAAGCCCAGAAGAGTACCGGCACTTGGACATCCACGCCCAGGGGAGCCAGGGCTGGGCAGTTAGAATCGGAGGAGCCAGCCTGGTTCGGGTGGAAGTCAGACTCATCCAGGGCGCCTCTGAGGACGGCCTCTCCCCTCACCCACTGCTAAGGCCCAGCACCAAGGTCCAGAGCCAGGAGGAGGGCATGGGCACGTGAGCACAGACCACACTCAGACCCTAAAGCCCAGGCTGCCCACTGCGGGGCTCTGCCCGGGTGATCGAGCCCCAGGAGAGGGAAGGGAAGGCATGGAAGGAGGCCACCGCACATCAAAGGGGAGGCTGAAATATTCATGAGGCTGAGCACTCCCACTCCAGACACCAGCACATTCTCATTAAGTGAGTGTGACTGGACATGGCAGAGCTGGACCCAGATGGCTTTCAGAGAGACTCATTCCCAGCAGACGGAGAGCTTAGTGGAGACCCAAGGAGGTGGTTTTTTGCTGAAAAACAAGGATTTTTTCTGTTGCCTACTCCTCATAAGTTGAGACTTCTCAATCAAAATATATATGTATTTTTAAAAAGCCAGCTGTTACCATTTCCAACAGTCAAGTTACTCAGCTCAACTCAGGGACTGACCCTCGGCAGAGTCACAGGGAGCTTGCAGATGCCTGCTCTCTAGTGAGCATGCCAGCCTCTTAGAAATAGCTTTTCCGTGATTTGGATTCTCCAAGTTTGGGGAAGTAGAGTCATGAGCGTATCTTTGATTTCTTTGGCCAGGACTTCAGCATGCATTCTTCAATTTTACACTGAAAACAACGTACTTTGGGTCCAATAAGGAAGGTGATTGTCACATGAGTAACACATACTTACACACACACACACACACTTTATATACATCTATTATATACATAAAATATGTAATTACATCTAAGTTTATATCTATAATAAAAAATAAGTGCTTTTTCTTAGAAAAGAAATTTATAAAAGTATTAGTATAATCCACCAGCAGAAACTAATACTATACTCCAAAAATAAATTAATAAAAATAACCTGCTAAGAACAGGTAGCAGGGATCAATAATGGAAGTGTGAGGAAACGTTACGCTTACTCTTTTCTCTGTATTATCTGTACTGCCTCTCCACAAACAACGGCTATATGTTTATAAAGAAAACTTATACTGGAGTCTTTCGGGGGGCTGTGGGAGAGGCCACAGCATGTTTCTCGCTGTCTGGTGACCTGTTCCTGCCCCTCCGCTTACAGGCTTTACAAGGACAAAACCATCTGGGGATTGTTCGTTCCTTACTGGCTAAGTTACACAATGACACCTAGCCATCCCACTTCCCAATGTCCAGATCCACAATAAATACTATCTGAATGCCCACTGTCCTGCAGCTATGGAACTTGGCTTTGCAACTACAATCAGATGAACCAGACTCTAGAAAGTCCAATTAGATGCTTCAGTGTGTGGATTCTTCTACAATAAAAGATTCTCTGTCACCTGCTTTCACTGCCAAATTGTTAGAAGTGATGAGTTCCCAGATTCTAAGTTCTACACTCTTGAGGCTGGTTCCTACCTGATCAGCAAAAACACAAGGGAAAACAACAACAAAACCCCCCCAGAGAAAGCCTGCAGTTTTCAGCTTCTTGTATCCTTTCCTGGCTGCCAGGGTTCAAATGTTCTTGTTTCTTCAATGGCTTGACCCCATTCCAAGTCCCCTGCACTTGACCTTTGATGTTCCCACATCTTGCTCTCGAGTGCCTGGTCCTTCTGGTCTACCCTGAACTCACCCATAGGGCAGCCCTACTACTGGCCATGCCCTCGGCCCCCTCTAGCAGCCTCTCTTCGTTGGTTCCCCTGGGCCCTGTGCTCATCTTTGCCCCATCTTTCCCTACAGATCTATCATCCACCCTGTCTCTCCTGCCAGCATCCTGGATCAGGCCCACAGCCAGGTTAAGACTCTGACCGCAGGTCAAGGGCTCAAAGGTCGTTTATGCTGGGTTTATACAGACTGCTATCACTCTTCCTTCCAGTGTTTTACTTGCATTAAGAACCAAGAAGCTTAATCTCAGGCAGAAGTCATGAACATATTCCCTCTTCTCAATCTGTTTCTCATAATTAAAGTTTAAAGGTAAGAAAATAATTTTTGATGTCATAATAAGCTTTCCCATTAACATTTTTATATTTAATCCTCTTTCCCAGAAGGCTGTTGATGAAACACTTTACCCACCAGGCCCAGTTCTTACATTATGACACTATTACCCACTGCTATAAACATAGTTTGTTCCTTCTCACACTTTTAATTTTCTCTTTTATTTTGTTTCTACATCCTGTAGCACAGTCAAACAAAATGCATCATGTAACTCTTGAGAAAGCAACACTGAGGTCACACTGTGTTGCCAGTCCCTGAGGAAAAGAAAGTCTTTCCTGCATCTTTAAGGGACACCAGGGCTTGGAGAAGGGCTGAGCAGGAACACTGAGGCTATGCTGGCTGAACTCCATGTGTCATTGGGAAATACTCCCACTGTGGATGCAAAAGCCTCTGGACCACTCCCTGGTACAGGCTTGGGTCTTTACACCCTGACCTAAAGTAACTTGCTGTAATATGGCAAGTAAAGATATTTTTAATACTTATTTTGTGCTCCTTTGTCTACCATTCCTACTTAAAATCACTACCATATCTAATGCTATGCATATATTTTCACCACTGTAGATAGGTCATCACAGATTTTAGGTGTCTCAACAAATATGCTATTTTAACCAAAGGGTGGCAGACTGAAGTTTAATGGCCAATGTTTCCTCACCTCACAAGGATCAGAAGGCAAGACCAGAGGGAAAAATTCAGTTTATATTCAAAACCAACATAAAGAGTGATAATTCCTTTCATTCTTCAGAATCCCTTTGATTCATACAATACCCACCACCCCCTGCCAAAGTAGTTTCATTTAAGTATTGTGACAGTGATATTTTGTAAATATAGATTGTACATAACACTTTTCCCTTCAAGCTAAGAATGTAAGTCAAACTTTGAATTATATCCTATTGTGAGGAATATTAAAAGATTTGGGGAGTAAGGCAACCTTGATTTTTTGAAAAAAAATTAAGCTAGATTAATACCATTCATCTCTGAAAGACCTAATTTCTCCTTCTTACTCTCCTGGTTTCTACTAGAATTTGTACCATGAGCACCATAATATATATCGTTTCCCCCCTCTCAGTTTATTTTTTTTACATTTTACTTCTAAAACTCACACTTAAAGTTAATATTGGAAAGAAAATATTCTGAAACAGGAAATTTAATGAAGTTTCTATTTTGAGATTTGAGGCGACTTCATCATGACCTCTGTAGACCTTTCAGACTAGCAGAGGCTGAGATGACTGGCAGCTGAGGAAGAGGTAACTGACATGCCAGGCTCTGAGTAATGACTGGGGAGTCTTCCTGGTGACTTTCAACCATGACCCAATGGAAAGCCCACTGTGAAGTCATCAATGAGACCCGAAGTCATCCTGGTGGCTCTCTTTCAGGCAGAAGTGATGCAATGGATCAGCTGGGTGCTCTTGGGAACTGCAATTAAAAAGCACCCATCAGACTCACCCTCCTTTATAGAAAACTGACACCTTGTACTTAGTGGTCAACTTCCACTAAAACATGTAAATCTAGTCTGGCTTCAAGAATCAGATTTGGCTCTGAGGCATTGGAAAAGGATAAGAAGAACTCATGCTGATGATAATGAGTCTACAGTTAAGGTAAAGCCACTCTATTAAATATAAATGGCAAAAATTCAGATTGTATTTTCTGAGTGATTTCACACTTTTATAGGGTAATGTCTCTCTTCTTGTTTTCTAAAATATAAGGTTTTACCCTCATCATTCTGTCTTTATGGCTGAAAAGTAGGCCATCCTTTCCATAAAGGAAAACAAAACACTAATTTCACAAATTACATGCAGCGTGTTTATGCAGGAGTCAGCAACCACTTGTGGAGCCTGTATTGCTAGCACCCACTGTTGGAGGGACAGCCACAAAGCCCATCACTGTTCTGGCCTCACCCTTGCCAGCTTCCTCCTCCCGTCCTCCTATGCAGCCAGGCTGGCTCCTTGCTCCTCTGAGAATCCCCTGGGAAAACCCTGGCCTTAGGGCATTGCACCTGCTGCCACAGCTGCTTCAAATCTTCCCCTACTTCTCTGTCACCTCATTCTCCTGTCTTTTTTAAGTCCTTGCTGAAATGTCATTTTATCACTGAGGCAGCCGCAGGTACAGTGGTCCAATGCAAGCCCGCTGTGAAGTGACAAGGGAGAATAGCCACACTATCTGAATATGCAAATGCACCCTCCCAGGAGACTCCTGATCCTGTTACTTGCTCCCTTCTTTGTCATTTATCATCTTCTAATATAATATAATATAATTATATAATATATAATTATATTAACAATTATACATTAATTAATTATATTGATATATTATATTAATATATTAATAATTATAATCATTATAATATAATATGAATATTTAATATATTATAATACATATTATAATATAATATAACATTTGCTTGTTTATTTTATTCTCTGTCTCTTCCCAGTGTAATATCAACTCCACAAGGGAGGTATTTTTGCTTGTTTTATTCAGTCTGTATCCCCAAAACCTTGAAGAGTGGCAACCTCTCATAGTTGTTGAAGGAATAAACTGTTTTTGCTAGCGGTAGTATTTGGTTTGAATCCACTAATATTTGCTGACAATGCAGGATGATGGAAATGGGAAACAATTCAAAAATAACTGCCCAATAAACTGAAAGTTTTGAAGAATAGTTCCAATCAGTATGCAACTGATTTTTTAAGTATAACCCACATAAAAGAACACAGATTTAACTAAGACTTCCTGATTAGGAAGATAATGTTGAAAGCCACCTAATACAACCATATGATTAGCATACCATGTTTCTTTTAGAGGCTGAATGTGAATTTTATGGGAGGAGGATTTGGATTGAGTTTGTACCTCCTCTAGTTCTGCCCTGCTAGCTAGGTCAGAGAAGCTGTAAAGTCACCTCCATAGCTTACAGAAGTGTCAGGTAAACTTTTTGAAAGCCATTTTGCTGTTGTTGTTGTTTTTATTCCATTAGTCTCTTGTCTCTCATAATTATGTCTGTGTCTTTAAATCTGGGATTACAAAGCATTTAATTCAGGCAGATTAGCAAACTGCCTAAGGTTTTTCACTGGGAATTAAAATATTGTAGACCAGCAACATCTTATGTGGTCATCATTTCTAGATTTATTTCACCACAGAATTCCTCCTCTGTAGTATTTACCAGGTCTCCAAGGAAATTGTGAAACTGAAAATTCCATGGTTTGCATTTAGATTTAATTTGGAATTGTTGAATCAAGTGTCACAATGCTGCTTCTGAGAAGTAAAACTCTAATAAGTAAAGTCTGATGAACTTATTCAAAGAATCTCCTGCAGTGAGGAGTGCAAGAAAAAATCAATTTCTGCAGTTTGCAGGGTCACACAAAAAATTCATAGCAGCTAAAAGGAGAAATTTGAAGTTGTTATAAAAAAAATCTACTATTTCTTTACACAGATCACTTCCAATTACAAAGGATATCATTTTATGCCATTAAAAATAGATTTTTGGGGGTACCTATATACTGTAATCTTCCTGTAAAGGACAGAGGTATTTGACTAATTCATATAAACACCATTTACTTTCCCAAGTCAGATGACTTCAAAATTTATTTCCTAAGTCTAAGCCTGTTTTATAAAAAGTATCTATTTTATGCAAAGACTCAAGGCACAGGAGGACAGCAGAATATAATAGCTTATAGTTAAAGATGAGGGAAGTAAACTATTACAGTAGAAACTGTTGAAACGGTATAGAGTATCCACTTTATATGATCTATTGGCCTGAAGTGAGTATTCAAGGCAAACATTCTACAAAAGTTTAATTCACTCAGAACTCCTTGTTTGGAAGAACGGAGTCTAAATTTCAGTTCTCAGTGTGACTTTTCTAAACCACCCCAAACCATTTGGCACCTGTCTCCAGATCCTAGTTTATAGCTCATCATCTTGCTAAAGGTAGCAAATAAAAATACAAATAAACACAGTTAGGTAGGCTTCCCGTCAGAGTCCTTCTGCCTTGTTGGTAAATATTCCTATCCCTGTTCCCATCCTTCCCTCTCCCCTCAGTAATGATAACTTCTTTCTAATCCAGGGTGATCTCTCTGAATAGACTTGGGAACCCTGCAGCATCCTCAGAGATGCTAGTTCACCAGCTGTCCTCCTACTCTGTAGCCTCAAAATTTTCCAGAACTATGGATTCTAGTGTCTAAACATGGTCAAGTTTCCTCCATGTCAGCATCCCCCCAACAATAAAACTTGTTCATCATTTCGCCCCCACACCACTCTCTGACTCAAGACTCACAAAAATGGATGAGGACACCAACTGGAACACTTTCTAAACAGACCTGATGGTTATGTAAACTCAGAGCTTGAGATTAAGGTTCATACCATAGTCTGGTCCCTGGAATTCAACAACTTTCTGAGATTTCAAGACATAGGTGGTCACTGATTAGTCACTATTGGTCCAATTACCAAACCACTTACCTGTGAACCAAAATATTTTATTTTGCTTTCATAGAAGTAGTAGTAATTTTCTTAGAAAGAAAATAATCTCCTATGTATTCTTCTATTAATTTACTCTCATACTTAAGTCTATGATCTGTTTTGACATATTTTTGTATATGGTGTGAGTTAAAGGTTTAAATGTTTTTTTCATTTGCATTTCTATTTCCAGCTGTTTTAGCACTATTGACTACTTATCACTGAATTACCTTGGCACCTTTGAAAAGTTCCCCAGACTAATTTAAAGACAAAATGTAATTATTTTTATATTAGTAATTGTTTAAACTTTACATTTTATATTGGGGTATAGCTGATAGAAAGGGGCAGAGACCCCATAGGAGACCGAGCCAGACTTGCCTGTGAGTGTTTGGGAGTCTCTCTCAGAGGCGTGGTTCCACAGATGCCTGCCGCGGGGTCAGGGTCATGGGAAGCAGCATTGCTGGGAGGTGCGGCATGTTGGCATAAGTCCTCTTGGAGGAGGTCACCATTAGGCCTAACACAGACATTATAACCCTCCTGTAAAGAATACAAGACCCCAGGACTAGGCTGCCTCAGGCCAAACTACTTTGAGGAAGCACAACCTCATTCATCAGCAGAAAACTGGATTAAAGATTTACTGAGCATGGCCCTTTCCCTCCCATCAGAACAAGACCCAGTTTCCCCCACAGCCAGTCCCTCCCATCAGGAAGCTCCCACAGTCCTCTTATCCTCATCCACTGGCGAACAGACAGAATGGAAACCACAATCACAGAAAATTAACCAAAATGATAACAGACTTGTGTAACTCAATGAAACTATGAGCCATGCCACGTAGAGTGACCCAAGACAGACTGGTAATGGTGGAGAGGTCTGACAGAATGTGGTCCATTGGAGAAGGGAATGGCAAACCACATTAGCATTCTCGGCTTACAGACCGCATGAATGGTATGGAAAGGCAAAAGGATGTGACGCTGAAAGATGAACCTCTCAGGTCAGTAGGTATCCAACATGCTACTGGAAAAGAGCGGAGAAATAGCTTCAAAAAGAATACAGAGACTGAGCCAAAGTGGAAATGATGCCCGGTTGTGGGTGTGTCTGGTGGTGAAAGAAAAGTCTGGTGCTGTAAAAAATGATATTGCATAGAAACCTGGACTGTTAGGTTCATGAATCAAGGCAAATTGGAAGTGGTCAAATAGGAGATGGAAGGAGTGAACACTGACATGTTTTAAATTAATTTATTTTTTATTGAAGGATAATTACTTTACAGAATTTTGTTGTTTTCTGTCAAACTTAAACATGAATCAGCCATAGATATAGGAATCAGTGAACTAAAACAGATGGGAATGGGCAAATTTAATTCATATGACCATTATTTCTATTACTGCAGGCAAGAATGCCTTCGAAGAAATGGAGTAGCCCTCATGGTTGACAAAAGAGTCTGAAATGCAGTACTTCGGTGCAATCTCAAAAACAACAGAATGATCTCGGTTTGTTTCCAAGGCAAACCATTCAACGTCACAGTAATCCAAGTCTGTGCCCCAACCACTAATGCCAGAGAAGATGAAGTTGAACTGTTCTATGAAGACCTACAAGACTTTCTAGAAAAAGCACCAAAAAAAGATGTCCTTTTCATCACAGGGGACTCAGGTGCAATAGTAGGAACTCCAGAGACTACTGGAGTCACAGTCAAGCTGGCCTTGGAGGACGGAATGAAGCAGGGCAAAGGCTGACAGAGTTCTGCCAAGAGAATTCACAGGTCATAGCAAATACCCTCCTCCAAAACCACAAAAGACGGCTCTACACATGGGCATCACAAGATGGTCAATACTGAAATCAGATTGATTATATTCTTTGCAGCTGAATATGGAGAAGCTCTATACAGTTGGCAAAAAGAAGACTGGGAACTGACTGCAGCTCAGATTATGAGCTCCTTATTATAAAATTCAGACTTAAATTGAAGAACATAGGGAAAATCACTTGGCCATTCAGGTATGACCTAAATCAAATCCCTTACGATTATACAGTGGAAGTGACAAATAGATCCAAAGGATTAGACTGGGTAGAGTGCCTGAAGAACTATGGACAGAACTTTGTAACATTGTACAGGAGGCACTGACCAAAGCCTTTCCCAAGAAAAGGAAATGAAAAAAGGCAAAATGGCTGTCTGAAGAGGTCTTACAAACAGCTGAGAAAAGAAGAGAGGGAAAGGTAAAGGAGAAAAGTAAAGATATACCCATCTGAATGCAGAGTTCCAAAGAAGAGCAAGGAGAGATAAGAAAGATTTCCTAAGAGGACAATGCAAAGAAATAGAGGAAAACAATGGAATGGGAAAGACTAGAGATCTCTTCAAGAAAAGTAGAGATACCAAGGGAACATGTGATGCAAAGATGGGCACAATAAAGCACAGAAATGGCATGGACCTAACAGAAGCAGAAGAGATTAAGAAGAGGTGGCAAGAATACACAGAAGAATTGAACAAATAATGGACTTAATGACATGGCTAACCATGAGGGTGTAGCCACTCACCTAGAGCCAGACATTCATGAGTGTGAAGTCAAGCGGGCCTTTGGAAGAGTTACTAACAACAAAGCTAGTGAGGGTGATGGAATTGCAGCTGAACTATTTCAGATCCCAAGAGATGATGCTGTTAAAGTGCTACACTCAATATGCCAGCAAATTTGGAAAACTTAGCAGTGACCACAGGACTGGAAAAGGTCAGTTTTCACTCCAATTCCAAAGAAGGGCAATGCCAGAGAATGTTCAAGCAGTGTCACAATTTCACTCATTTCACATGCTAGCAAGGTAATGCTCAAAATCCTTCAAGCCAGGCTTCAACAGTATGTGAACCAAGAATTTCCAGATATACAAGCTGGATTTAGAAAAGGCAGAGGAAGCAGACATCAAATGGCTAACATCCACTGTACCAAGAGTTGGTAATGGACAGGGAGGCCTGGCGCAAAGAGTCGGACATGACTGAGTGACTGAACTGAACTGAACTGATTGTACCATAGATAAAGCATTGTTTGTACCATAGACTGGTACCATAGATGGTACCAAAAGATTGTACCATAGATAAAGATTGTTATGTGAAAAAAATCTTAAAAACAAAATGTATATACAAATCTGGAGCATAACATACCAAAATATATGCCCCAAGGTTATTGAGTTTTGATGATATAGTAGATATTTTTACTTTTCTTTTTATATTTAATTGCATTTTCCTTCACATATAAATTATAAATACATATAAATTATAATAAAATTTTGGAATTTTATTCATTACATTTTACATGTGTTCCCCATCCTGATCCCCCCTCCCACCTCCCTCCCCATCCCATCCCTCTAGGTCTTCCCAGTGCACCAGCCCTGAGCACTTGTCTCATGCATCCAATGGGCTGGTGATCTGTGTCACACTTGATAATATACATGTTTCAGTGCTATTCTCTCAGATCATCCCACCCTAGCCTTCTCCAACTAATAAAAATAAATGAAAAAAAAATAAAATAAAAGTTTGGAATTTTATTCATTAAACTTGTGAAACAGATTCCTGGGTTATAACTCTATTTAATGGTATAATTGGAAGAAATAATCACATAGATATATGAAACGTAGTACATCAACAGAAATGTGGAAAATCTGGTTAAAAGTACCTTACAATTTTCTAAAACAATATCAGATTATATTTGACAGTTTCATTGTTAAATTGAATAATCTCAAAGGAATAGACAGAATTTTTAGTTAAACCAAATGTTTGCAACAGACTATATCCTTAAAAAGAAAAAAGAATAATAATTAATAAATGATTCAGGCACACAATCCTACTGTGTAATCCCACTCAATTTTAATGCCAAACTTTCTACATACTCACTGATGATCAAGGACTTTCTGCTGGAACCTGAGTGAATGAAAAACATCAATGGATAGCAATTGATTATTTTTAAAGATTTTTCCCCTAGATTTTAAGGTAGAAAGATAAAAATGACAACTATGAACAGTTCTATTTCTTTATCCTTTTCCTTAACTTTTTTTATAATAGACAGTTTTGGCAGAGCGGAACTTGCCTTTTCAGGAACTTCTTATTTTACATTCATATTATCAGTGATGCAAATAATCTTGCAAGTCTTTGACTGTGAGTATGTTCCATGACTATGGCATTATATAGCACGACTCTAAGAAAAACTGAAACATGGCAAAAAATATAATTAGTACCAAGTGGGAGTAGTGTAAGAGCTAAAAAAGCTAAGAAGGAAAGTTGAAATTCGTTTTCACATTCAATTCAAGTCCTGTCTAAAGCTTGCTTTCGGGTGATTTCTGATAGTTAGACACTCAGGTTGTCTCCAAATTTTTCAAATGATTAACAGTGCTTCATAAAACACTCTGTAAGTTGCATTTTTTTCTTCCTTATTTCTCAATAGAGGTTTGCATGTTGTGTTTAGAAATTACAGATAAATAACAGCCCAATCTAGTATATCTCAAAGATATTTCTAATAGACATGCCTTTCTTTTTCACATTATAATAATCTTAACATGCAGTATACAGTAAAATAAAAGTGGGTTGACATGATTTCCCAAAGTGGTGTTAGAGTAAGATATAAAATGATGGTCCAAAATACTTGGTTCAAACGGTAATCTATGAGATTAATGAGTTGAAAAAACAATATTTTTTAATATTCAAAATACTCAAAAATAGTACAGTTTTAATAACCAAGAATCACCTAAGAAGAAGCTTCAGGCAACATGTGAATTGAATATGAAAACTAATATCAACTTTTTGCTTTGCTTCTTTAGCCCTTCCACTACATCCACTTGGCCATCAAACACCACTTGGAGAAGTTGCATGAATGCATTTTTAAGTAGTTAACTATGTTTTATGTGTAAGGAACCTTAGTAACATGAAAGGGAAAGGCAACTGCATTAGAAATATTCTTTGAGGTATGTAGCATATACCTCAGCATATATCTTAGCATAGCATGCTCACCTTAACTAAGGAAGGAAAAATGCAGCTTACAGAAGATGCACCAGAGTGTTTTATAGAGCACTGCTAACAATTTGGGTAAAGAGGAGACAACTTAAGTGCCTGTAGATAAAAGATTATTGAAGTAAATTATGACACACCTGTATGGTAGCATACCCTCCAAATATTGACTATAATGTGGCAAAAGAATACTTATTGACATAAAAAAAATAAAACTTTGTATAGTCTTGACTTACATGTGGGTGGTAAAATAAGGAGTGATTTTTAAATTTTTTCTTTTGTTTATCTAGATTAAAAAAAATCTTTATATGTAACATTAGAAGACGCTCATCAGAACCTTAGGGGACAACTACTGAAATGATGCTTTTGAAAAACACATATGACAGAGGCTTTATCCATCAGAGGGCAGCTCCTGTTAGCAAGGTTTCTTGTCTAAACTACTGGGCATGTGCAGTGGAGATCAGTCAAGGTTGACAGCTTTCTACTGTGTTAAGACTGTTTAACTTTACACAGTATCTGATCTGGATTACTAGGATGAGAGTGTAGTAAAATTTTAATGCAACTAATAAGAATATTGTATATGTTGTGTGCATGTGTGCTAAGTCACTTCAGTCATGTCTGACTCTTCGTGACCCCTGGACTGTAGTCCACCAGGCTCCTCTGTCCGTGAAATTCTCCAGGCAAGAATACTGGAGTGGGTTGCCATGTTCTCCTCCAGGGGATCTTCCTGACCCAGGGATTGAACCCTCGTCATTTATGTCTCCTGTACTACCAAGCAGAGTCTTTACCACTAGTGCTACCTGGGAAGTCATTGTATACGCTATTGTCTTAAAATAGGCTCATTTGGAAAGGGTGTTTTTATGATACCCAGAAACACTGTGACTATAGAAAGACAAAATATAATGTAAGGCAACATTTGGGTATCATGTTAGGCTACAAAATTAACTTTCAATATTTCACTTCATGTCTGCTGCTAAGTCACAACACGTGGATTGAACATGAATTGAACACTTCACTCGTGTACAGCTCTTTGCGATCCCGTGGACTGATGGCCACCAGGCCTCTCTGTCCCCGGGATTCTCCAGGCAAGAATATTGGAGTGGATTGCCATTCCCTTCTCCAGAGGATCTTCCTGACCCAGGGATTGAACTCGTTTCTCTTTTGTCTCCTGAATTGGCAGCCAGGTTCTTTACAACTAGTGCCATCTGGGAAGCCCATTTCACTTCATATAATAATAATAATAATAATAAATGAAAAAGTACAAACCTTATTTTTAAATGTTATCTATTTTTCCCAAATACACTAGCCGAGAACTCTACACTTTAGTTCAAGAAATGTTCTAACTTGTCTCCAGACATACCTCTCAGGGCTGAGTACATCATATCTGTATGACATGGGCATTGGACTGGACACTAGGATTTAAAATCTAGACAAGCATATCCTAACCCCATGCTATTGTGATGTTGCCCAGAAAAGTCTATTATTCATTAAGTCCTGTTACTGCTCTCACTTTGCTCCAAATAACAGATGGTTGGAAACAGTAACCAGACGCCAGCACTGATCGTCACTCGTGTTCCAGTGGAGCGACCACGTGCAAGGGAAACATGGGAAGGGAGTACAGCTTGCAGAGCTGCAGAGATAAGCTAGTTCCCTTCTTCATTTTGCAGATGAAACAGTAAAATGCATGGATACCAAGCACCTTCTATCCCCTTTCACAGAGCCTGTCGGCAGAAAGTCCAAAATATTACTTTGAAACACTCCCGGTGTTGCATTCAAAGCAATGTGCCGTGAGCAACACACATTTGCAATCTCTGTGAATATAAAGTGACCAGTCCTGGCATATATTCTTTTGTAATGCAAAAATGAATGACAAAACCATTAAGGGGAAATATGATGGTAATTATATGAGCCACTATTTCTTTTTCTTTCCTTATTAGTGGGTCCATCAGGTCTGCCTCCCAAAGAACATCGTCCTAGTTATACCAGTTTTTAAAAGTGCTCTGAATGCTTTGAACCGTTGTACTTATATTAGACAAATCATTTGACAAAAAACACATTGGGTTAAAATCTCATTTGGGCTATTGAGGTTAATCATAATCCATTAAGATTTTTAATATATATTAAAAATGTAAACTAATAACTGCTGAAATCACAGAACTGTTCAGAGTGCCTGATTCAAAGATAAGTCATCCTAAACTCCTTGAAAGGCTGCTTCACAGATGGTCCCAGTGCTTGGGAGGAAGGAGCCCTATGGGAGCACTTAGTAAGGGGGATCTTTATCTGAGTGGGAGAGAAGTGTTTCCGTATTTCAGCACTGCGGCTGACTTGCAGATGAAGCCATCGTCTCGGCTGAATATCAGAGATCAATTGAATTGTGTGGAAAAATCAATATGTTAACATTTGACCAAATAGCCTGCAGTTTTTTCATATTGTCAAAATGAACATCAAGTAAAAATGAAGATCTATTTTATGGGAAAAAAAAGTTCACCTTTTCTCTCTGAATTTGCAAGATTAAGAGAATTGTGCCTTATATTAGTTTTTGCTCTTCATTGATGAAAAACATGTAAGAATCATTAAATTGATTTCTAAATGACATATACTGTTAAAAGAGTGTATGGATGCATGAGACAAGTGCTCAGGGCTGGTGCACTGGGATGACCCAGAGGGGTGGGATGGGGAGGGAGGCGGGAGGGGGGATCGGGATGGGGAACACATGTAAATCCATGGCTGATTCATGTCAATGTATGGCAGAAACCACTACAATATTATAAAGTAATTAGCCTCCAACTAATAAAAATAAATGAAAAAAAAATGTTTCACAATAGACATTATTCAAAATACGTATGTGGCTAAGGCACACTGTTACTTCTAAAATGTATCGGTGTTTCTTCCTGTTGGAAAGCACATCCTGAACAGCGATCTCTGGGACAGAAATTATGGCAAACAAAAGAGCTTTGCCAAACCACATCGAAACTGTCAGGAAAAGTCAAATCAAGCTGATCTGTAGGTTGAAGCCTCGGTGAAATGCTATTTCCATTTATTTTTAGAATTCCACTGATAATTAAAATAAACCATTTTTTCAAGTTTTTAAAATGTAAATACACTAGGAGACACCCAAGAGATAGCTACCACTTTAAACAGTCATTGCATAAGAATTCTGTTACAGCCCAGCCAGCTCCAGGCAACAGGGAAACACCTCACTATGGGAACTTGAAGAAACCCCAACACAAATGATGTCAGAGCCCTACAAACACCTCACTCCCGGGAGGATCCTGAAACACCCAGAGCGGTGAGAGGTGCCCTCCTCTTTCCAAAGCACTTGCAATCTGAATGCTGTTACTTTGAGGAGCGAAATCTGCAGCGTGGCACCTGCCAGCTAGGCTGCACCGTGACTGTTGACCTGCCCACACCCACCCTCAACTCTCTCCCCTTCCAGAACCCTGACTCATAAACACGCAAGCCAACACCTATTTTACTTTCTTTTCTATTTTTAAAATAACACATCTTTAAAAAAAACACATCCAAAAACACATCTTTACCCGATGTGTTACAGTATTGCTTCTGTTTTATGCTTTGGTTTTTTGCCCTGTGGGGTCTTAGCTCCCTGACAAAGGATTAAACCTGCACCCCCTACATTGGGAGGCAAAAATCTTAATTACGGGACTGCCAGGAAGTCCCTAAACACTTATTTTAAATCCTCACTTTTCCTATTTCGGGCTTCCCTTGTGGCTCAGCTGGTAAAGAATCTGCCTGCAATGTGGAAGACCTGGGCTCAATCCCTGGTTTAGGAAGATCCCCTGGGGAAGGGAAAGACTACCCACTCCAGTATTTCTGGCCTGGAGAATTCCATGGACTGTATAGTCCATGGGGTCACAAAGCGTCAGACACGACTGAGAGATTTTCACTTTTCCTATTTCAACACAAGCTTACAAATGTACAATATTTCAACTTGAACTTATAAAGTATGTAAATTCTGTTATGTCTTTAAAGTGACAGGAGCATTTGAAGGATATTCTTATCTTTAAACATTATCATGAATTCTGAAAAACCAGTTGCCCAAAGGTTTGAATATGTCCTTTTTACAGTTCTGATGTGACAGGGCTTACATGTGATCACAGCTTATTGAAAACCTATCTGAAAAAAAGACTGACTATTCGTTTTTAGAACTATCTTTGTCATGATGTTGCTGTCCACGTATCGAGGTTTTCCATATCTCTCTTGTTTAACCTTCTTTCCTGAAGATTTCCAGAGTGTCTTTTTGGAAAGAGGGAGTGGAGAACTTAATATTTTGTTTGTTCAACGGAGAACTGAATCAAAATGTATTCTCTCTATGTCCCAGAAGAGACTGCAACCATGTTGTTCCATTAGTAACAGAAGAAGCTCTTCTACCATGGGAGATAGCCCAAATTTGTTAAGAGATGAACAGCTCTGGACCAGTTCAGAACACAGATGCCACATGAGGCCAAGGGCTAAAGATTGGTGATACGGCTCCAATCAGCACCGAAACCACTTTACTTTAACTGAGGCAGCCAAGGTCTCACAAACCGCCCCACAATAGCAATGCTGGGGTGAAAACTGTTTCCTCCCTGAGAAGATAAGAACATAAAAAGCCCACTGTTGACCTGTCAAAGCATTGCTTCAAAATCCAAACCATCACGCAGGGTTTGCTAATACGCCATGTAAATAGGTTACTGCTCCTATTATTTTTAACTCTTGGGGCTCTTTTCCTCCAACTCTGCTCAGAGTGACAAATTAAACACTGTGCTTTAGAATGTCAGAAACCCTGGATTACATTTCTCGTGACGAGAATACCAAAGTGTTTTTAGAATCCCTGACTCTTTTTTTGTGCCTGCCTATACCCGCCCCCAAATGCCACCAAATCCTGACAGTCACTCCCTTCTCCCATGCCACCTGCTCCCCGCACACCCACCCACGGGCTGCTAAAATTCTCCTGTCACCTCATCCACATGCCAACCTAGAAGACTGCCTGCATCCCTACTTCCTCACCTCCAAATTGCCTTCAGAATAAGGAAGCAAACACAGGGAACTCAGACCGCCAAGGGGCTGATGATGGCCAAGGGTTGTCAACCAGAAAGCTGGGAAATACTTCATTGTCCTAATGAGCCATTTCCTGAGAATCCCAGCTGTTGTCTCAGGTTCCCCATGAGATACTTACTCGGAGACATCAGTTGCTAGGAGAAAGTTTAAGGTGCATTTATTAATCTAAAAGCAGACATGGAAGATACAACATTCCCCTAGCCCATTAGAAATTCCCATGCTGGCCACTTCCATTTTTAGCCTAAGAAAAACTTTTTATATGAATGACAGCTTCAGATTGTTTCAGCCTGTTTGTATCTACACGACAGATGGTTTTGGTAGACTATACCTAGATTTTACCTCCTCTTTAAATGACTATTCACCTACTATACAGCCCACACTGTGTTAGACATGTGATCACTGCTAACATGGATGTTATAATTTGCTCTAATGTCCAGTTATCAGGCATCAGGCGTTGTCCATGGCTTTATTGGATTTATCTCGATGACTCACAGAACTAAGACTGGAGGGAGACCTGATTGTTTGGAGGCTTCTCATGCGAGCTACAGACAGAGCTTTGAGGTCAGGAACTATGCTTACTTGTCTTTGTAAGCATCTATCAAAACACATGGTTCTCAGTTCAGGCAAGCTCAGTTATGCATACTCACCACACACATACACATCTGTGGGCATAGGAATGGGAAGGGTTTCCCACAGCAGACACATTTGGCATCACTGCACATCAGGAAGCTGTCCCTTTCTCTGTCGCTCCAATCAACTCCTCTTTATCAACAACTTTGGGAAACAAAGAGAATTGTAATCTAAATTTCAAGCTCTTACATTGACAACAGGTAATCAATAGGCCTTCCTAGTTGTGAACTTGGGGCTTCACATCTGAAATTACTTGTGACCCTTTGGCAGGGACCACGGGTCTCACAGATATGCGAGGAGACCAACACAGAAGAAATTAGTTTAGAATGTGTTGCATAAATTGTTAGCAGAGTGTTGTGAATTTGAGTACTTCAGGAACACAAATGCAAGTTGTTTTTGCCATTTGGTGGATTCCATAGGGTTTGAATCTACAGAATAACAGCTATCTACTTATTTAGCTTGGCTTCCCTGGTGGCTCAGTGGTAAAGTACCCAACTGCCAATGCAAGAGACACAGGTTTGATCCCTCAGTTGGGAAGATTCCCCGGAGAAGGAAATAGCAACCCACTCTAGTACTCTTGCCTGGAAAATTCTGTGGACAGAGAAGCCTGGTAGGCTACAGCCCATGGGGTCACAAAGAGTTGGACACAACTGACCGACTTCACTTTCACTAGTATTCTTGCCTGGGAAATCCTACAGAGAGAGGAGCCTGCTGGGCTACATTTCCTGGGGTCACAGAAGAGTCAGACACGATTTAAAAGCTAAACAACAATAACTTGTTTAGCTAATTTTCAAGGATGTGAAGTCTTGCTTTGTTAAAGAAAAATAACTTTCTACCCTGAGTATGACTTGGTCTTTTCTATTCCAAAGTGTTACTGAGCTAAATATAGTCAGTTTCCTTTATGACTCTTCTGGAATTTAACACACTGTGGCCACTAATTTTGGAAACTTATCCCCAGATGTTCTGGATAGAAACCTGTAACTGGAATGATCAGAACTACAGTGTGAATATACGCATTTTCTCCTTCCCACAAGGGAATATTGAGCCTCTTGGGACATCACTGAAGAACCCGTATGCTTACAATGTTTTCTTCCTGTCTTTTTTTTTTTTTTTTTTGAATCTCTAAAAGGATTGTACAATTTTATAAATTCAAATACTAATTTCCTACCCAGTCAGTCAGTTCAGTCTGTCAATCATATCTGACTCTTTGCAACCCCATGGACTGCAGCACGCCAGGCCTCCCTGACCATCACCAACTCCCGGAGTTTACTCAAACTCATGTCCATTGAGTTGGTGATGCCATCCAACCATCTCATCTTCTGTTGTCCCCATCTCCTCCTGCCTTCAATCTTTCCCAGCATCAAGGTATTTTTTAATAAGTCAGCCTTTCACAACAGGTGGCCAAAATATTGGAGCTTCAGCTTCAGTATTAATCCTTCCAGTGAATATGCAGGATTGATTTCCTTTCGGATGGACTGGTTTGATTTTCTTGCAGTCCAAGGGACTCTCAAAAGTGTTCTCCAATACCACAGTTCAAAAACATCAATCCTTTGGCTCTCAACATTCTTTATGGTCCAAATCTCACATCCATACATGACTACTGGAAAAATCATAGCTTATTACAGAGCTTTGTTGGCAAAGTAATGTCTCTGCTTTTAAATATGCTGTCATAGGTTTGTCATAGATTTTCTTGCAAGGAGCAAGTGTCTCTTAATTTCATGTCTGCAGTCACAATCTGCAGTGATTTTGGAGCCCAAGAAAATAAATTCTGTCATTGTTTCCACTGTTTACCCATCTATTTGCCATGAAGTGATGGGACCGGATGCCATGATCTTATTTTTTTGAATGTAGAGTTTTAAGTCAACTTTTTTCAGTCTCCTCTTTCACCCTAATCAGGAGGCTCTTTGGTTTCTCTTCACTTTCTGCCATAAGGGTGGTGTCATATGCATATCTGTGGTTACTGGTATTTCTCCTAGCTATCTTGATTCCAGCTTATGCTTCATTCAGCTTGGCATTTCGCATGGTGGACTGTGCATAGAATTTAAATAAGCAGGGTGACAATATACAACCTTGATGTACTCCTTTCCCAATCTGCAACCAGTCTGTTGTTCCATGTCCAGTTCTAACTGTTGCTTTTTGACCTGGATACAGGTTTCTCAGGATGCAGATAAGGTGGTCTGGTATTCCTATCTCTTAACTAGTTTTCCACAGTTTGTTGTGATCCACACAGTCAAAGGCTTTTCTACTATGAGGGGCATATTTTTATAATTAATCCTGAAAAAATGAAAGAAATTCAAGGCTAAATCTACAATATGGTATCACTGAAAGCAATAGGAGAGGAATTTGGGTTGTCTCCCCTTTGGTTGGTGAAGTTGCAGGATGGGGGACCATTACCTTTTTAAAATTAAAAACAACAATTTATACAATGCTGAGCATCAAATATTTTCTAAAATCACAAAATCTATATCTAAATTGAAGCTTTTAATCCCATTCTTAATCACATCTACTCAAACAGGGGTCAGGACATTGATCTCACTATCTGTGGGTATCTGAGGAGCTAACAATATCAAGGTCAATAACAAGTCAACAAGAAGTTATCCTGATTAGATCTTGATCGGCGTCAGGCACTGTTAGATGTTCCCTACAGATCAGTTTTTTTGTTTAGTCACTAAGTCGTGTCCAACTCTTTTGTGACCCTATGGACTGTAGCCCTCTAGGCTCCTCTGTAGGTGTGCTACGCTGAGTTGCTTCAGCAACTGATGAAGCAACTGATTCTATGTGACCTTATGGACTGTAACCTACCATGTTCCTCTGTCCATGGGATTCTCCAGGCAAGAGTACTGGAGTGGGTTGCCATATTCCCATGTAAATCCTACTCCAGTTTTTGATGGCACTCTCATCACCATGACCCTTTCTACAGATGAAGACAGGAGGCACAGAGAGGTTACTTGGTGAAAGTAAAACAGCCAGTTGATGGTGAGGCAAGCAGCATGGCTGTTGGCTCTTAATCAGTGATGGCTAACTGATTGAACTTCAACAGCACGTGAACCGGGAACTTTCAGATGTTCACGCTGGATTTAGAAAAGGCAGAGGAACCAGAGATCCAATTGCCAACATCTGCTGCTTTATTGAAAAAGCAAGAAAGTTCCAGAAAACCATCTATTTCTGCTTTATTGACTATGCCAGAACATTTGACTGTGTGGATCACAATAAACTATGGAAAATTCTGAAAGAGATGGGAATACCAGACCACCTGACCTGCCTCTTGAGAAATCTCTGTGCAGGTCAGGAAGCAACAGTTAGAACGGGACATGGAACAGCAGACTGGCTTCAAATAGGAAAAGGAGTACGTCAAGGCTGAATATTGTCACCCTGCTTATTTAACTTCTATGCAGAGTACATCATGAGAAATGCCAGGCTGGGTAAAGCACAAGCTGGAATCAAGATTGCCGGGAGAAATATCAATAACCTCAGATATGCAGCTGACACCACTCTTATGGCAGAAAGTGAAGAAGAACTAAAGAGCCTCTTGATGAAAGTGAAAGAGGAGAGTATAAAAGTTGGCTTAAAGCTCAACATTCAGAAAACTAAGATCATGGCACCCGGTCCCATCACTTCATGGGAAATAGATGAAGAAACAGTGGAAACAGTGGCAAACTTTATTCTTTTGGGCTCCAAAATCACTGCAGATGGTGACTGCAGCCATGAAATTAAAAGATGTTTACTCCTTGGAAGGAAAGTTATGACCAACCTAGACAGCATGTTAAAAAGCAGAGGCATTACTTTGCTAACAAAGGTCCATCTAGTCAAGGCTATGGTTTTTCCAGTGGTCATGTATGGATGTGAGAGTTGGACTATAAAGAAAGCTGAGCACAGAAGAATTGATGTTTTTGAACTGTGGTGTTGGAGAAGACTCTTGAGAGCCCCTTGGACTGCAAGGAGATCCAACCAGTCCATCCTAAAGGAAATCAGTCCTGAAAATTCATTGGAAGGACTGATGCTGAAGCTGAAACTCCAATACTTTGGCCACCTGATGGGAAGAAATAACTCATTTGAAAAGACCCTGATGCTGGGAAAGATTGAAGGCGAAGGAGAAGGGGATAACAGAGGATGAGATGGTTGGATGGCATAACCAACTCGATGGACATGGGTTTGGGTGGACTCCAGGAGTTGGTGATGGACAGGGAGGCCTGGCGTGCTGCGGTTCATGGGTTCGCAAAGAATCGGACACGACTGAGCAACTAAACTGAACTGGTTGAATACAGTAGGTAATTAGTGATACTGGAAGTTGTTAGTGATGGTCAATAACACCTAGGCCAGTGCATTTAGACAAGATATTGAATTCAATTAATTTCTTCTTCTTAATTACTTCACAGCTATGCATGTTGATATCTTTGTAGAAGAGAAAGAATATACCCTCATATTCACATACCTCTTAGCACAGGACCAAGACCTGGAAGATGTGAGATCAGTTTCAGCTTATTTACCTGCTAACTTTTTAGCTTATCAATAGTTACTTAACATTAAAAACTGTGGTCATATTCCTTAACTGTAACAAAGATTATTTAAGGATATTCATATCCCTTGAGCTCCAAATTCCTAGAATTCTATAAACTCTAGATATGTGTTCTATCTGATAATGAAAAATAATTTTACAGAGAGTTTCCTAGTTTTCAAGGGGCATTTTAAAAACCTAAATATGGAACAGATATTGTTCAAGGAAAGAGTAACCTTTGAGAACTGACAAAAATATATCCACAGTTGCCAAGTCTGAGAAACACTGATTCAAAAATCTCATTTTATACAATGAAAATGTGAATCATCTCTGAAAAAGAGAAATTTAATCTCTATCACTAATACAGAGAGTTGCCAGATTTAGCAAATAAACATGGAGTACACCCACCCATTTAAATTGAAATTTTAAATAAACAATGAATAACTTCTTAGCACACCCTGTATGCTTGCCTGGAGAATCCCATGGACAGAGGAACCTGGTAGGCGACAGTCCATGGGTTTGCAAGAGTCAGACACGACTTAGCGACTAAACCACCACCACCACACTGAGGGATGTGCATCTTCATTTAAGGATGTGCTATCCTAAAATGTTTAGGGATGTACTAAAATCTAGGGACACACTAACAAACTATTCATCATTTATCTGAAATTTAAATTAAACTGGGCACCTGTATTTTATCTGGAAAATCTACTGGTAAATGACTCACCTGGTTGAGGTGAAAACATGAAACCCAAAGAAAATAATTAGAACTTATGAACCAGTGAGCATGCATCTGAGTGAGAAACGCTAGCTAGCCTAAGGTACCAGCTCTTATTCCTCAAATGCCTGTGCCTACCCAATACCAAATTATGACATCATACACATATACAAAAAGACTAAACTACATTTGTGATTCCTATTCAAACATGGTACAGGCAGGAGAATCTTTTATAAAAATCTTCTATAAATCAGCCCTCACAGGGCTGTTGTTCTCTCATCCCCTGACGAGTTTTCTTTAATGATGACAATACCAGTAGAAAGGAAGTGACCATGAAAAGCAAGACCAAAGCATCTGGCTGTTTTGGAGGGAAGAGACAGTCCACGGAGTTTGGTATTGAAAGGAGACATGTGATACAAGGACCAAAGCATGTAAGCCCAGACCTGAGTGATGGTTAGGAATCCAGCTCATATAATTAGGTAATTAACATGGACATATTACATGCCCCAGATAGGGCAAGAAATCACATTTGGTGGACAAAGTTGTCCATGCAAAGCCCTAGCCTGCCTGCCGAAGGCAGCATAACACACACGTTTCCTCTGGATGGTGAGTGACCCGAGGGCAGCCAGGCACCGCTGACAGAAACTGTGAATCTAGGATGGGTATGGCGAAAGCAAAGCCCGGAAAACAGAAGCCCGTTACCAAGAAGCAAGGGAGCTAGGCCAGCCTGCAATGCTCTTTTCCTGTCTTTTGTTTTTTTTAAATTTTGACTGAAGTGTAGTTGATATACAATATTAAATGTTACAGGTGTACAACATAGTGATTCACAATTCTTAATGGTTATAGTCTACTTATAGTTATAAAACATTGGCTATATTCTCCAGGCTGTACAGTATATCCTGGTGGCTTATTTGACATCTAATAGTTTGTACCTCTTAATTCCATTCCCCTCTATTGGCCCTCCCCACTTTCCTTTCCGCACTGGTAACCACTAGTTTGGTCTCTGTATCTGTCAAACTGCTTCTGTTTTACTACATTGCTGCATTCCTAGTGTGTTGTACTTTTCAGATTTCACATATGCGTGATATTATGATATTTGTCTTCTGACTTACTTCACTTAGTGGGATAATCTCTAGTTGCATTCATGTTGCTGAAAATGACATTATTTCATTATTTTTGTGACTAATACTTCATTAGTCATAAAATACCATTCTATCTCTTCTTTATCCATTCACCTGGGTTTTTTTACTTTAATCATTTTGTCAAAATAGTCTAAATATGAGTATATAAATACTTAATTTTTATAAGAATTTGCAGCATTAAACTCCCTGAGACACAACCAAAAATGTCTTGAAATGTATTCATGCAATTATTGAATCAATGCAATTCAATGCAATTATTCACCATACTAATTACCATGGCCTTGGCTCCCTTCCCTGATATCTAAGGTATGTGACTAAGAAAATATATATATGGGATATATATATATATATGTGCATATAATATGATATTTATAATTACATATTACAGGTAAGTGTATATTTTTTCACACTGTTGATAGGCATGGGGGTGCATGTATCTTTTCAAGTTAGAGTTTTTGTTTTTCTCAGGTTTATTTCCGGGAGCGGAATTGCTGGGCTATATGGTAATTCTATTTTTAGCTTTTTGAGAAACAGCCACATTGTTTCCATAGGGGCAGCACCAATTTACATTGCCACCAACAAGGGCGTTCTTTTCCTGGTTCACTTCCTGGGAAATGCCTGACCCAAACCCTGTGTCTCACTAGAAATCTTTCTTTACCCTTTGTCTGCCCATCTGCACAAGTCCTCACAGGCCTGCTCAGCTGGCTCTTCATTAAGACTCCATAGACCTGTTTACTCCCTTGATACACCCACAGAGCTAGTGCTGTATTATCAGATGGAGCTGGGAATCTGGGTGGCTGCTTTCCCTAAAAGGCAAGAACGATTTGACATCAGGAGCTGTGCCCCTCTGGAGCATCCTGAGACCTTTCTGAATGAATGCACAAAGATGGAAGTGCTCACCTGATAGAGGAGAGAAATGATCAAAGATGTTTTATTCAGGTTCACCTCTCCTCTGCCACTTCACATTAGGAATTTGTTTTACACATTTTATTTTTAAAAATTCTAATTTTATTCCTAAGGAGTTGGGGTGAAATCTGACTGAAGTGCAATAAAGCATTTCTACTCACAGAAGAGTTATACCAATAGAATTCCTCTGAAACAAACCGTCATGAATAAATGCAAATCCACAATGTTCTAAGGGTATCCTGTCTCCTCTTCCCAGATACCATTTCCAGCTAAAATGAAAAAAGCCTAGTACCCTAGGGTAAGCAGACTCCAAACCCACACCTGCAGGAACAAAATGGTCTTTAGAGAGAGTTCTGGAAGCTGGGGTCCCCTGGGGGGGTCTGGGTGTGCATCCTGAAACAACAAAGGAAGATCCTGCATCGGTCACAATGTGCTCTGGCTGGCAGCCAGCTCCGTGCTTTCCTCTTTGTCTCCCATGTAGTCTGTTCTTTCTGCTTAATTCAGGATGGTTTGTTGTGTTTTTAATACCACACAGAAATACCCTAATGCAGACCCATATTTCCAACATGCCTTCAAAACTCATTCTTGCACACTCCATCCCTCTCCTGCCCCTCCTTGCCCCTTCCTCTCCCTTCCTCCCTCCCTCCCCCATCTCTCTCCTCCTGACAGGCTTACACTGCTCTTCTCACCTTGGTTTTTCCCCACCTCCTCTCCTCCAATACAAGCCTCCTTGGTCCCCAAATGGGACACTTTACAGAAGACTCCCTTGAACATATCCCTCATCGCTTCCTCTCAAAACCATACTTTACACTGTACCATCAAACACTGGCTCATTGATTCTCATCATCGTATATGTGCTTGTTCTTCTTTGCATCTCTATTATTATAAATTCAGAGGCAAAGTCTTTCTCTTCTATTCTTGTTTTTTGTCTTCTTTGATAACAAAGTATATGGCTGTGTATCTAGTAAGTGTTCAAGCAACAAGCATTTCAGTAATAAATGATGGCAGTGGGATACGTGGATGTTAAAGTTTAAGATTTCAGAATTTTACCCAAATGCATCATCTAGACCTTCCAAGCAGGTCTCACCTCTGCCTGGATGGACCATCAGGCTGTAAGATTTGTGTTTATTGCTTCCTGACTGTTTGCCCATAGGAAGCTTGTGCCTGTTTAATTATTTCCCCCAGAATTTAGTTTACACCAGTTCAAGAGACTCTGAATTCTATAATTACTTTTCCATATTGGAGAAAGTTCTCTATATTTTTAATCCCAGTTTCAAGAATAACAACTTCCTTATTTGGAATCACTGGAAAATTATACCCGCATATAGAAAGACTGTTATTCTAGGCTATAAATGAAAATGCTTTGTTGGGAGGATGAGTTGGGGAATAGAGAATCGGCTGCGGGCTCTGACAGAAGTATCATTTTATCCTTTATATACTGCTAAATATATAGAGGAAGTGGCGGACATCTCCACCGGACAGAAAGTGCAAGGGACGACCTCTCATTTCAGTACTTCTTTTAATGGAAGCTCAAGCTGTCATCTTGCAGTTTTTTCTTATTTCTATTTATGGTCATCTGTATAATCTTTGGTTACATGGAGTGATCAGAGGTAATCTAAAGTTCTGCAAGGGAGAATTTCATGACCACAAGATACAAACCTGCTAAAATAATCATGTCATGTCTTGTATTTATTTTACTTGTTTGCTTTTATTCCAACAAGATCTCAAAGCCTTCACATGAGATTTGTAGAAAAGACTAGTAGATAAAGAATGGAACCAAAGTTGCAAATCCACAGAAATATATTTAAACTGTTCCCTTGCTTTTTTCCTATCTCAACAAGAGTTAGGCAAGGAGAGTTTGAATTAAATCTGTTTTCTTTGATTGTGATCTACACTTTGATGAAAATAAGAATGAAAACAGAAGTAAGCAGTTGAAAGCAGCATTTCCTTAATTTTGCTTTTCTAGCTATACAGTGTGGTTGTGTTTAAACAGATCATATGTATTTTGGAGTCAAAGGCTTTTTTACTTCACTGAAGATATTAAGAAAAATAAACCATATTAAAAATCTCATTTAAAAGCTGAATCACACATTTATTGGAATAACTCAAATATAACAATCTTTTAAAATTTATAGTATTTTTCAATTATAGAAGTGGTCAAAATATCTGCAAATTATAGCAAAAATTTATGGGAAAATGTCATTGCAAGTGTAAATATTTATAGAACATGCATAACTTATACTTCTTCTATTACATTTTCATAGGTTAGTTTCAAACATACACTATGGTAATACTAACAACATAACAGTTTAAGTAAAAATGAAAAGTCACAAGTATATTCTGTGGAAATTGCAGCCGAAGTCTCTATAGTCACTAATGGAGGGAAAAGTCCTTTGAGATCAAGAAATATAATGTTAGTAATGTAAATACTGCATTGTCAGTTTCCTTCATAAGGACATGGGGCATTTCCGACTATAATTTAAGCCAGTCCACAGTGGGTTTCTGCTAATTCTCCCAGAGGGGCAGATATGTAGAAGGTGGACAATGCATGGATATTTATTGAATCTCCACTTTTACTTAGACTCTTCATTCAGAATCCAGGGAACTCTGAAGAGTCTATATGTTTGGTGAAAGAAATATGTATTCTGATCCTTTTAATCCCTGAAATATTTTGAGGAATATCCTATTTTAATACATGCAAACTCAACTAAAATAACTGAAAAATATTCATGCTTTCATTTGGCTTGTTAGTTGGCAAAAAGTTGTGTTGATTCATCACCAATATGATAATGAAGAAGCTAAGAGAGAAAGCATTCCATTTTCCATCATGTTGAAAATGGTATTGATTTAGGGGGACAAGATTGTGAAACATTTTTCAGCTTCCATTGTTGGCCTGTCTGGAAGACTATGTAGATTCCCCAACTGTATATGAAGTTCCAAATCACAAATTATATTTTCAACATTCTATGTGGGTACAATATGAAAATAAAACATTTCAAAGAAATCTTTCACACACACACACACACACACACACACACACATATATATGAACATAAATGTTTTAGGTCAATTATTTAATAGTTTGACAAATATATCTAAATGTTTACTTTTTATTAAATGTCTTTTTAGAAATATTACAATAGAAACATCATGACCAAGAGATTAAGGAATTGCACTAGGCTATGAGTTTAATACATTGATATTACATAACTAAATAAAGTCATTTATTGGTGACAGTTTTACTACATTAAATAATCATTGTACTTAACATACCCAGGTGGAATCCAGAATATGTTTTCTTTCATTTTGTAATAGTTTGATAGCCTATACAACCTGATGTGTATCTGTTTGATTATTTAATCTCTTCTTTAATCTGAATTCTAAAAATAAGAAATTTTGCATATTGTTCTCACTGAGCAAAGACAAATACACATAAAAATGCAAACATGCCTCTCTGGTCCACTTACCGCCTCAGGAGTAGAGCAAGAGATAAAAATTGAGACTGGTGGTAGGTATTGATACTACCGTGAGCATCCATGAAATAGGTGTTTCAAAATCTAAACTGTGCAAAGCAGCAAATCGCATAATCCTTGAGTTTCTTATATCTTCTCTACTGCTATGAAAATGTCCACAAGAATTAAAGTAGTTGTCATTAGATTAATTAGGGCACAGTATAGAATCCTATCGGTAACATAAGGACAGTAAGGAGCCATCAACAAAAGAGGCTGTGACCAAGGAAATTTCATACAGCTTTTATTAATGAAGAGGTTGGCAAGGATACATTTTCAATTGACCTTTTCAGTTCATTTCTAAGGATTTGATAGTCCATTTCTAAGAATTTCATAATGCATAAACAAAAGAGGATATTTTCTTTAACCTGTTGTCAGGAAATAATAAAACACCTTTGGTTTATATTATATTCCATGTTCTGAGGGCATCCTCAAGCACTTCCTGTTATATGTGCTGTATTAGTCTTAAGAATTTGGGTGGTAGAGATCTGGTTAAACTGATCATTTTCTGGAGCTTACCCATGTGACTGCCCCTTCAGAGAGGTGGATATTCCTCACTCCAGCCACAGGACCACATGACCTATTTGACAACTTAAGTCTTCCAGGCTAACGAACCACAGGCCTCCTGGGCACAGTTCTGGGCTCACCCACTTCTGATGTAAAGTAGATGTTGTGTGGTAGCCAGTAAGTCAGAAGAATCTAAATTTGGTCTTAGAAATCACAGAAAATTAGGAAGCTACTTTTTACAAGAAAACAATTCTGACTGTCAAAATTAGTTGGCCCAAATGAACATGTGAAAACATTTTAAATCATTCATCCTTGTTTCAATGAATGATTAAAAATGTATTCATGTAGTTCGTTCATTGAATTTAGAGCTTAAACTGCAGTGGATGAGGGAGAAGTATTTCCTCACTTAATTTTCCATATATTCTAAGTTTTCTAAAATGAAGATATCTTACTTGTTTTAGAAAAATGTAAGTTTGGAGAATCAAAAATAATTTAGAAGTGACTTCTGCTATCAAAGCCTTTAGAGATTTTTTGAAGAGGTGAGACATTAATTCAAAATGTTGACAGGAGTTAGTATGCCAAAACTACCATTATATAACATATATACATCACTATATGTAAAAGAGAAAACCAACAAGGAACTACTGTATTACACAGGAACACTATTCAATATTCTGTAATCACTTATAATGGAGAAAAGTTTTGATAAAGTATATATATATATATATCATATATATATATATATGAATATATATATATATATGACTCACTTGTACACCTAAAACTAACACAACATTATAAATCAACTACACTTCAATAATAAATTAAAAAAGAAAGAAACATTGAAAAAAATCCACCAAATATTGTAAGGTTTATTGAGGAATAGGGTGGAGTGAGGGTGGGAATGACCTTTCATCAGTTTAGATAACATTTTACGTAGAATTTGTCCTTTAATCTATCCCTGGAAGGGCGTTGCAGTAGAAAATATGGGCACATTTCAGTGTCAAAAAAGAAGTGTACATATATTACTATGTACACTATTAAAATCCTAAAAGAGGATGCTATTAAAGTGATGTACTCGATACGTCGGTAAATTTGGAAAACTCAGCAGTGGCCACACTACTGTAAAAGGTCAGTTTTCATTACAATTCCAAAGAAGGGCAATGCTAAAGAAGGTTCAAACTATTGCATCATTGCACTCATTTCACATGCTAGTAAAGCACTGCTCAAAATTCTTCAAGCCAGGTTTCAGCAGTACATGAACTGAGAACTTTCAAGTGTATAAGCTGAATTTAGAAAAGGCAGAGAAACAAAGATCAAATTAAAAACATTTCTTGTATCATAGAAAAAGCAAGGGAATTTCAGAAAAACATCTACTTCTGCTTCATTGACTATGCTAACACCTTTGACTATGTGAATCACAGCAAACTGTGGAAAATTCTTAAAGAGATGGGATACCAGACAAACTTACCTGTTTCCTGAGAAACCCATATGTGGGTCAAGAAGCAATAGTTTGAACCAGACCTGGAAAAACAGATTGGTTCAAAATTGGAAAAAGAGTATGTCAAGGTTGTATATTATCACCCTGCTTACTTAACTTATATGCAGAGTACATCATGTGAAATGCTGGACTGGATGAAGACAAGCTGAAATCAAGATTGCTGGGAGAAATATCAACAGCCTTACATATGCAGATAATACCACTCTAATGGCAGAAAGTGAAGAGAAGTTAAAGAGCCTCTGATGAAGGTGAAAGAGGAGAGTGAAAAAGCTGGCTTGAAACTCAACATTCAAAAAATGAAGATCATGGCATCCGGTCCCATCTCTTCATGGCTAATAGATGGAGGAAAAGTGGAAACAGTGACAGATTTTATTTTCTTGGGTTCCAAAATCACTGTGGATGGAGACTGAAGCCATGAAATGAAAAGACACTTGCTCCTTGGAAGGAAAGCTATGATAGACCTAGACAGCATTAAAAAGCAGAGACATCACTTTGCTGAAAAAAGTCCATATCGTTAAAGCTATGGTTTTCCCTGTAGTCATGTATGGATGCGAGAGTTGGACTATAAAGAAAGCTGAGCGCCAAAGAATTGATGCTTTTGAACTGTGGTGTCGGAGAAGACTCTTGGGAGTCCCTTGAACAACAAGGAGATCAAACCAGTCAAACCTAAAGGAAATCAACCCTGAATATTCACTGGAAAGACTGATGATGCTGAAGCTCCAATACTGTGGCTGCCTGATGTGAAGATTCGACTTATTGGAAAAGACCCTGATGCTGGGAAAGATTGAAGGCAGGAGGAGAAGGAGGTGACAGAGGATGAGATGGCTGGATGCCATCATCGACTCACTGAACATGAGTTTGAGCAAACTCTGGGAGATAGTGAAGGACAAGAAAACCTGGCATGCTTAAGTCCACGGGGTTGCAAAGAGTGGGACATGACTTAATGACTGAATACCAACAACAACAACAATACCATTTTTTTTTCATTTATTTTTATTAGTCGGAGGCAAAAATACCATTTTATATGATTCCTGAGTTTTGAGCACTTCCTGATATGTATACCATGCCCCAAATGGATACGTTATTCCTCAGTTAAAAATAATAGTGGAAAGTAAAGAGAGTAAAGAAGGTTAGGGACAGAAATTTGGTGAATGTTTAATGCAAAGATCAAATGTTTGCACTCTGTTCAACTGGCAATGGAGAGCCATCACAGTTTTATAAAAGAGGTTTTCCTCAATCATACTTGTGTCCTTTCACACACAATCCACTGCCTTTCCATTCTGGATAAGGAGAAAATACTGCCGTTTCTCCTGAAAAACTTGGTAGCTGGCCTCCAAGATGACCACGCCAAGTCCACACCTGTGCATTTCAGGCCGTCCGTAGTCCCTTTGCCATTGGATCTCCATGTTCTGGCAGAATATGGAGGGGGTGACAGCGTGTGATTTCCAATGCTGGGTCTTAGCAGCACTGCAGTTTCCACCCTGCCTGCTCAGATTGCCTGCTCTGGGGGAGGCTGGCTGCCACACTGGGAGGACACTCAGGAAAACCCATGTGCAGACTATCTACAGAGAAACCAACTTTGAGTAACAACTTGCCAGCATGGGAGTGAGTTGCTTTAAAGTGGGTCTTAAGTCCCCGGTCAAGCTGCAGTTGCATGTCGCGTAGCTGGTGACATCCCATTGCAGCCTGGAGAATCCAAGCCCGAACCACTCTCACACTGCCACTCCCCAGTTACACATAAAAAAAAAGAAATGACAGCTATTTCAGGCCACTAAATTTTGGGGTAATTTATATGGGTCAAGAAATAGGCATCTAACACAAAGAGGTCCTAACTATCTGCTCAACCATGAGTTCTAGCAGACAAAATATTATTTTAGAAAATGAGAGCAACTATGTGTCCTACATGCTCTACTGAGAGGTATTCTAGTATAGGTAAAGTTATGATGTGGGACCGATTAACTGTATCACATGCTAGTTAGGCTATCATCTGAAGATATAAAAGAATAAATCAGAAAATATCAGCTTCACTTTAGAGAAGCAGCAGACACAGGACATAAAAGCTGGTTTGAAATTACATATGATTATATAAAATACTTCAAAAACTGATTATAGTAGAAACATACCATGCTATTTATATACAACATATAGACATGATGCTGATCTATATTACATATCTAATTTACATATCTACAATCAACACCAAACATTTAATAACATTTTTTTTCTCTTTTAGGATGTAAAAGAGTCTTTTTAAATGAGTTAGGTAACTGAAATAACACTGAAAACTCTAAAAATTGAATCTTTTTAAAAAATTTTTATTGGTAACTTTCTTTGCAAAAGGCAAAATACTAATTAAAAATCACTCAGAACTCAGAACAGGTTGTGCTTAGCAACAACCTGTGACTCCCAACTGTTCCCACAGAGGGAGAAGAGATAATGGATAAAAAGCTAGATGTATACCGTGTTCATGGATTGGAAGAATCAATATTGTCAAAATGACTATACTACCCAAAGCAATCTATAGATTCAATGCAATCCCTATCAAGCTGCTAATGTTATTTTTCACAGAACTAGAACAAATAATTTCACAATTTGTATGGAAATACAAAAAAACCTCGAATAGCCAAAGTAATCTTGAGGAAGAAGAATGGAACTGGAGGAATCAACCTGCCTAACTTCAGACTATACTACAAAGCCACAGTCATCAAGACAGTATGGTACTGGCACAAAGACAGAAATATAGATCAATGGAACAGAATAGAAAGCCCAGAGATAAATCCACATACTTATGGACACCTTATTTTCGACAAAGGAGGCAAGAATATACAATGGAAAAAAGACAACCTCTTTAACAAGTGGTGCTGGGAAAACTGGTCAACCACTTTTAAAAGAATGAAACTAGAACACTTTCTAACACCATACACAAAAATAAACTGGATTAAAGATCTAAATGTAAGAACAGAAACTATAAAACTCCTAGGGGAGAACATAGGCAAAACACTCTCTGACATGAATCACAGCAGGATCCTCTATGACCCACCTCCCAGAATATTGGAAATAAAAGCAAAACTAAACAAATGGGACCTAATGAAACTTAAAAGCTTTTGCACTACAAAGGAAACTATAAGCAAGGTGAAAAGACAGCCCTCAGAATGGGAGGAAATAATAGCAAATGAAGCAACAGACAAAGGATTAATCTCAAAAATATACAAGCAACTCCTGAAGCTCAATTCCAGAAAAATAAATGACCCAATCAAAAAATGGGCCAAAGAACTAAACAGACATTTCTCCAAAGAAGACATACAGATGGCTAACAAACACATGAAAAGATGCTCAACATCACTCATTATCAGAGAAATGCAAATCAAAATCACAATGAGGTACCTTTACATGCCAGTCAGGATGGCTGCTATCCAAAAGTCTACAAGCAATAAATGCTGGAGAGGGTGTGGAGAAAAGGGAACACTCTTACACTGTTGGTGGGAATGCAAACTAGTACAGCCGCTATGGAGAACAGCATGGAGATTCCTTAAAAAACTGGAAATAGACCTGCCATATGACCCAGCAATCCCACTTCTGGGCATACACACTGAGGAAACCAGATCTGAAAGAGACACGTGCACCCCAATGTTCATCACAGCACTGTTTATAATAGCCAGGACATGGAAGCAACCTATATGCCCATCAGCAGACGAATGGATAAGAAAGCTGTGGTACATATACACCATGGAATATTACTCAGCCATTAAAAAGAATTCATTTGAATCAGTTCAGATGAAATTGGAGCCCATTATACAGAGTGAAGTAAACCAGAAAGATAAAGACCAATACAGTATACTAATGCATATATATGGAATTTAGAAAGATGGTAATGATAACCTTATATGCAAAACAGAAAAAGAGACACAGATGTACAGAACAGACTTTTGGACTCTGTGGGAGAAGGCAAGGGTGGGATGTTCAGAGAGAACAGCATTGAAACAAGTATACTATCAAGGGTGAAACAGATCACCAGCCCAGGTTGGATGCATGAGACAAGAGCTCGGGGCTGGTGCACTGGGAAGACCCAGAGGGATCAGGTGGAGAGGGAGGTGGGAGGGGAATCGGGATGGGGAATACCTGTAAATCCATGGCTGATTCATGTCAATGTATGGCAAAAACCACTACAATATTGTAAAGTAATTAGCCTCCAACTAATAAAAATAAATGGAAAAAAAAAAAAAGCTAGCTGTAAGCAGATAAAGAAGCTAACACATACTTACATGTATCTTGGTGTGTATATGTTTGTCTCTCAGTGGTGCCTATTACATTTATTTTTTAAATTTATTTATTTTAATTGAAGGCTAATTACTTTACAACGTTGGAGTGGTTTTGCCATACACTGACATGAATCAGCTATGGGTGTGTACATGTGTTCCCCATCCTGAACCCCCCTCCCACCTCCCTCCATACATATTACATTTAGAACAGATTATTGCAAAAAGTGTCTCTGCCCTGCTAGTTATCTCCTTCCTATTCTGGACCCCTTTTCTAAGGATTAATTAGAGGTACTCCTCTTGTCTGCACCTAATATGTTCCTGAAGATGTGCTGGATTGTGAATTTTCCAATAGCATGAGCCTATCTGTCAGGAAGCATTTAACAAGAGGCTTCCTGTGTGCTGTTTTGGATCTGTCAGGAACCCTCTGGCTCTTATTAATTCCTGAATATTCAGGAATTAAGAGGAGAGGCACGCCTTTCTCGGGGCTGAGGAATCCAGGCATTTCTCATTACGGTGATAAGTACCCTCTTCCTTTTTATGAGCCATATGGTAAAAGGTGATTCTTTGCAACTCTCTCTTTGATAGGGATCATCTTATGTTTTGTAAGTCTGGAATTTTAATCCTCATCTTTGCTGAGAATAACTACAGTATATATGCCCACGCCATGTTGATTAAAACACCTTTGCTCCATCAGAGCTTTGGTCCCCCTGTCTTTCTTTCTCTCTTTCTATTCCTTCTTTCTGTCTTTCTCTATTTCTGGCTAATTCCTTGGAGCGCGGAGGCCCGCTGAGCTCACTTTCTTGCCCGGGCTTCTAAGACCCTCTCGAGAAGGCGCACTGTGCCTTCACCCACTCGAGAGGGCGCCTGGTGCCTACATGCAGCAGCGCGAGCCGTAAGCACAGGACTCTATTGGCTTTCCGCGTAAACCGGGGGACATCAGCCTCTTTCTCTCTCTTACTTTCTTATCATCGACTCCAGACCACCAGGTTCCGGTCCATTAAAGGACCAACACCTATCTTCCAGCACTTTAAATGAGAGAGGTAATAAACTCTTCCCATCATTCCAAAAAACCCAATCAATTTCACCAAATATGACTAAAACCCTCTTAAACATAAAGAAGCTACCAAGGATGCTTGCATAATGCAAAGCCTTTAGGACACTGATTACCTAACTTTTTAATGCTTAATGAACTCATTAGGTATTTTGCTTGAAGTTAGCAGTAATACACTAAAGCACTGAGTATTAAGTCATCTTCCATACTGCAACTGAAGAAGAAAATGGCAACCCACTCCACAATTCTCGCCTGGGAAGTCCCATGGACAGAGGAGGCTGGCAGGCTACTGTCCATGGGATCCCAGGAGTTGGACGTGACTTTGAGACTAAACCGCCACCACCACTATATTATAACAAATATATACTATAATGTAAATGTACATTAAATATCAGAATATGCTAGAAAGACAGATTGCCTACTTCTCTCCCAAGCTTTTCCACCTTCATATAAATGTTTCCATGTAGTAATCTAAAGAAGACAATCATGATATGGCCCACCAAGTTTGAAGAAGGAGAAAGTGGGAGAAAGCTAACCTCCACCTATAGCACACTCCACAGCCCTCTGTCTTCACTTGTAAGCAACATAAACATTTTGCTGTCAATGGATGCAAATTGGTTACATTAGGTTTTCAATTAGATTGTGAGTTTTTCTGTAAATGCTTTTTGAAATTCAATATAGCTTATCAGTTAAACTGCCACACACTAATAATATTATTATTTTAATAATAACACTTGACAGCTTCTTCTACTCCCACTCCTATCTGGTTGGGTTTTATGGCAGAATTGCTGTTGTCAAATACCCATTCTTTCCACCTTACATTGTGTGAAAAAATAATTTGTCATTTTACCTGGGTACATGATGGCTTGGAATAAAGATTATATTTACAGACTCCCTTTGTACACCCTCCACTTTCTGGTCAAGGCGATGCATGCAGATGTTCTGTACAAAACGTTTAGTATTGTACTTGTCAAAGGTTCCAGTGAGTCCTGCATTCTCTTCTCCTTCCTCCCTGATGGCTCAACGCAGATACAACTGAATGTCAGCAATCAACAAGGACCAGGAGTGACGTAGGGAAAGGTTTCTGCTCTCAGAGTAGCAGCAGGATAGAGGCCTAAGTCCTGACGTTGTGCAGCCCTGTTCACTCCTACATTGGTTACTGTGCCTTTTATGGACTTGTGAGAGGAAGAAACTTTCCTCTTGCTATTTGGGGTATTTTGCTTTTATTATTACTCTCAGGTGATTCTAATCCCAAATGACACCATGCCCTTTATTTGTGCACCAGACATCTTGGCTAAAGCTTAGCATTGAGCTTATCGCCCGGCTATTGTGAGTATGTATTTTTCTGGATAAGTGCCTCTAAAACAGAAACTGTGCCATCTTTTTATCCCCTAAGGACCTGGAAAATAATACAGACTTAATAAATGTTTAAAATCCTCCTTATACACTATATTGAGGGCATTACTGGCAAGTCTGGTTCATCAAAACTTCTCAGTTTCAACACTAAGAGACCCTATAACAACAACAGATTTTTATGAAGTAAGACTTTTTTAAGATATATATATTTCAGAGCTTTAATTTCAGAAGGAGGAAACACATTTATTAATATGATTTTAAAAGATGGTCTCACATTTAGAGCCTTCCTGGGTGAAGAATTAAAAGACAATTCCCATCCAACACGAGCCAGCTGTTTAACATGTGAAACGGGGCAAGATCATTAACCTTTATGTATCGATGGACATGTTTTACAAGTAAAGCCAAATTAGAGCGGGCTAAATCATCTACTCTGTCACATTCGCTATGACTTTAATTAGAACATGGATCTGGAATGGCCTGGAATGAAGAGAAAACAGCCTCTGTCCCCAGAAGAGTCAGACACACGGAAGGTTCTCAGCCACGGCACATTGAAAGGATGGTTATGCATCTAATAGGCTCGACTTTTAGAAAACGACGATCGCAGGACGGAAGAGGCTACGTGAGGATGCTGTTGCCATTGCTTCTGTAGCTGATAACGACCAATGTCACCTATGCCATCTATTCATGCTTATCCTATGTCTACCACCATCCCATAAAACCTTCTCATCTCATTTCACCAGGAGTTACAGTGTCATCATAGGAGGAGGATCATGGGGTCTGAGGTTAAGTACATTTGTACTAGTTCATCCTTTTACTAATGTGCTTTTGAACACTCCCTGCGTGCTGGGCAGTCGTCTAAGAGTTAAACATCATGACACCACCACGGCCTAGAAAGGGTTAGTCTCCTCCCTCCACAGATGAGGACGTGGAGAGGTGGCCAATGTCAGTCACTTATACATATCACAGCCAATGAGTGGGAGAGCTGAGACTGAAACCGATACAAAGGAGGAATCCACAGTTCCACTCCTAATCACTGTGCCATGTTCCCTCTCATGGGAATGGCCGGATTAGGAGGTGCAAATTGACACAGGTCCATCTTCAGTCCCCTAAAAACCCATAGCTACTGCGTGGAGACCACATCACTGTGAGCTGCTTCTAGGCCACCAGTGAGCTGGGCAGGGATGCAAAGGTCAATTCTGTTCCCAGGAGAAAAGGTACTTACTCACCTCATCACCAACATGTGCTTAAAGGCGCTCTGACCACCTTGGGGAACCTTCCTTAGACTGCACAGCGATCTAGGGTGTTTCCACCCACCCTCCCCTTCCCTCTCCTCCCACCCTTCTCATGCTGTCAGATTTATATTCAATGAGTCTTCCAGTCTTTTCCAATTCTGTCTCCTCTCACTGTGCATTTCCCCTAATAGACTCCTTCTCAGCATCTGCTTCTCCAGGAACCCGACTGACACAGGTGTGATGCGTTATTTCTCCTGGGAATTCCTGGGCAGAGAAATCAGCCTAGTTCCCTGGTGAGAAGGAAGAGCACTTCTGTCACTTCTGGTACCCCCAGACAGATGAGGAAGACTGAGAGAGCAGCGGAGTACTTCAGGACCCACCGCTTGATAGTTGGCAGGATGAGCTCAGAATCTGGGCGTTGGTTCACTTTGTCTGATAGAAAGAAGAGTAGGAACCTCCAAGGGGATTTATCCTAAGGCTTCCACAATCAGTGTTGACAGCTGCTTCCCTGAGAGCCAGGAAGATTTATATAGCAAGGCATGGTGAATAAGAGGACAGATTCCAGTGGTTTAGGGAAGCAAGGCGAAGGGGAAGATATCCATTAGCATGGTGGGAGGGAGAGAAAAATATCTGTCTGCTTACCCATCCTCTTTATGAGATTATAAGATAGAAAATTTGAAACCAATAGTCTTACTGTATGGTACTGCATGGTACTATACAAAGAATCTCATTCCCTTTTACATATAGTACTTTTTGGCAACTTTGCTGGGACATTTAGTGGATTTATTATTATTTTTTTTTAATTTGACCTCACATCAAGCCAGTTTACAGTTTACAGAATAAACTGTAGTGAGAGGTCTTTTATGTACGATGAGAAGTTAAGATGTCAGCCTCTCTGAGACTCTCATTTCTTATGTAGGGATGGTAAGCTGAGTCAGAACCCCTTCTGGAGTCTGGGGTCTTACTTCCAGTAACTTTATCCATCTACCTTATGTTCTCCAACTTCCTTCACCAGTGTCCTCTTTGAGGGTACACAGAACTAGGCCACTAAAGGGGACAGCAGTCCTTGGTCATACCTTACTGCTCCTTGGGAACTTCTTGGGAAGAGGATTCCAGCCTTCCTGACTTCCCAGGATATTCTCATCAAGCGCTCAAGCACCGTGTGTCAACGGCGTGCTTAGGCTGCAAAGCAAAAGACTGAGAACTGACCATTGGCTGGCAATCGGGAAGGATTCTGACAGGATCCCCAGTGGTGGCATAGC
This sequence comes from Cervus elaphus, assembly GCF_910594005.1. Lineage (NCBI taxonomy): Eukaryota > Metazoa > Chordata > Mammalia > Artiodactyla > Cervidae > Cervus > Cervus elaphus. Next base: position 14,003,712 of record NC_057842.1, on the reverse strand, counting down.
ACCAGAGACAGGAAGGAGTCGGCTCACTAATGCAGCAGAAGGGAGGCCAGAGTTGTAGAAACCAGCATTGAGGAGGCTGAGTAGGCCAAGGTCATGTTTGTAGACCATCTTATGGACTATTTGAACAACTGAAGGGTTTTCCCCCAAAGAAACCACTGATAGGTTTGAAGCAAAGAAAACTTAGTTTTGTGATTTTAAAAGTTTGCTCTGGCTGTTGTTAAGACTATTTGAGAAGGACTTTGCCATGAAGATATTTTATTATTTCCAGGGCCTCCAAAGAAATGAGGAGAAGTGGTCTGCTGAAGGCACCACTTGCATCACAGAATATCTCTATATTAGTAGTAGGAATTATTAACTGATTGGCATATTATGTTAATGAGTAATAATTCTATTCAGGACTTACTCTGAAACATTGTCTTAAATAAATGTAATTATTGTCATTTTCATGTGAGAACATAGGCTCTGAGAGGTGGAGAGACCTGTCATGGAAGTGATGGAGTCAGGATTAAAACCCTAATTTTTGGTCTCTAAAGTCTTTAAAAGTTTGTGTCAAACTCAAATTTATAGTAAATGTGGTACAACTCAGCACAAAGAGTACACGGGAGGACTGACTGAACTTCCTCCGACAACCTTATGTGACAGCGGGGACATCACATCAGCGCCAGCGTCCTGAGCAGCACATGCAAATTCACACGTCTACACGGGAAAAACGGCAACAAATGAGATTTCAAAGATTAAACTGATAAAATTCCACCACTCTCATCTCCTTACAAACATACCCCACACTCTACCAGAGAGCCAAGAACTCAGAAACCAAGGAGAACAAGAAAGGGAAGGAAGATTCAAGTAGCTTCTTTAGTCAGATTACCAAGGGGAAATAATCTTCCAGTATGTTAGGTCTATATCCATTCAAGCTACATTACAAAATCCAAAATTAACATCTTGATTATTCCCTGTTTTGTATTACCTATATCGCAGATTCCCTCAGATTAAAAAAAAAAAAAAGTAAAATGGCTTTCTGTAATAATCAATCATATGCACAGGTATTTATGCATGACAAAGTAATTTCACTTACTTTGCCTGCTGATTTTTTCATCTAATCCTCACTTTTTAAACAAATGTCAAGTAAAAAAGGAAATATTAGTGACTTAACTTGTTGGCTTAATTTGTTGCATTGACTGCAATCTGTAAAGAAATCTCCCACATAAATAATAGCTTAATAGGTGAATCAAATTCTAAATTAAAGGTCAATAATATTTTTCTGAAAGCCCATTTGTACTGCACAAAGGCAAATCTGACTCCATTCCAATTTTACAAAAATATTTTCATCCTGTGAGGTCAAAGAATTCTCGTAACTCACACACGAATTTATCCAACAAAGAGAACTTTGGGCGAGAAATTATAATAGGAGCCATAATGTTTGTACATCTCACCCCAGAATACCAGAGTGCACCCACACACGGTATGCCTCATGCTGCCCCTTCCAGTCACTGTCTCATCCCATCAGGAGGGTCCCCTAATGAGGCAGTGGAGGACTGAATACCCAAAGACTGTGACTGTGATACTTTCAACCACCCATGAAATCGTTTAACAATGTTCTGAAATTCAGAGCGGAATTCCTGTTGCAATGATAAACTCATTATTTGGAGGATAATCTTCCCAATTGAACAATGGTATTTATATTACTAAACCAAATGGTCAGTTTTCAGTTTTCAATCTGCTCACTTGAGACATCCTTTGCTTCTCTTCTCGAGACATTCTTCACCTGGGTTCTAGGATACCAAACTCTCTGCATCCTCCTTCTTACTAGCCTCTGAAGGGTGGAGTACTCCAAGGCTCACATTTGGGATCTTGCTTTTTTCAGAGTTCTCATCCATTAACTGACATCTATAAACTCATAACTCTCAAAATACATCTCCAGCTCATACGTCTCCCTAGACTCTAGCTCTGTGTAAAAGACTGCCTCATCTCCATCTCCATCTAGGATATCAAAGGCACCCCAGATTCTACAGGTCTAACAGTGAGCTCTTGATATTCCAGCCTCCCCCTACAATGTACAAAATCTGTACCTTTACACGTTCTCCCTATATCATTAAATGAAAACTCAATTTTTATATTTGTTCAGGGCAAACAGACAAACAAAAAAACCTTAGCCACACCTGACTCTCTTCTGTTTCTCACACTCTATATTATATCTGTAAGGCCATCCTTTCAGCTCTAATTGTGAAAAAATATTCAGAACCCAACATATTTTTAAAACCTAGACTGCTACTACCATACCAAGCTTATCATTTCTCAGGAATGGTGCTGCAGTAGCCCCCAGTGATAGCTCCTGTTCCCAACCCTTCACCCCTATGGCCATGCTTAGCACAGGAGCCAGAGTGATCTGGTTAAACTAGGCCTCAGGTCATGCCCCTTCTGGCTTTTCCACATGTGGCTGGAGAGACAAACAGAAAGAGCTGCATCCAAAGAGGCACCGCTCATCATCTCAAGGAGCAAAGTCTAGTGTTCGCAGGCCACCATAATGGCAACTGTGTGTCACTAAATCACCAAAACCAAATGCTCAGCATCACTACTGTTCTGGGCGGAAATACATCTCAGCGTTAATGTGAGCGCATTACAATGAAATGAGGTGTTAGTAATTTAATTACAGCGTTTGAATGCTAACACTGGGAAGAGCTAGGAGTGACTGGGAGACGCTGACAGAAGGAGATGGCAGTCTCATCTCACCGCAGCCACAGTGAACACGCTGTGTCCCTGTCCAGGTCTAGAATACGGGCCATGCTATATACACACACCCTAACGGTGTAGTAACATGTGCACTTTTCTCAAAAGGTGTCTTTTTAAGGTTTAATGGACTCAACTCAGTTAATAAAACCAAATATTTTTCTTAAGCCCATGGGCACATTACTCACTAGAACAAAAATAATCAGGACTCCCACTCAATAACAATTGCAACGGTCAGGGTCCCATGTCATTGGCACATACTCACCAAGTAACAGTCAAGTATGCTTTATTTTCCCATCATAGGCGTTTGAGAAGGATTTTAATTATTATCCACATTGTATCATCAACTACTTTGTGTTCACATAAAGGAACAGCTAATGCCTCTCCAAAATTCTGTGGATCATTCTTCTTTCAAATGTGGTTAAAATAACACAGCGAAGAGAATCACTTCTAGAATGGGAGAATTTGGCCCTCCCCAAATCCTGCCCTCCATAAAATGAGGACACTGACAAAACTTGTCAAAATCATTTTTTTCAGAACTCTGGAAATTACCATCACTTGCAACAATCCACTTATTCAAGAAAAATGGCTGAAACTGGGTAAGAAAAGTGCACTTTATGGCATTTTCTCTTGTTCTCTTCCCACTTCTCCCCTCTTAGCCCACAGTAGATTTCAAAACCACCTGCCCCAGAACCAAAGTATTCATGAAAAACAGGAGTCTAGGAGTTTATTTCTTAACTAGAAAAAGAAAAGCAAACAAAACCAAAAAAAAGAAGGAAGGAAATGATGAAAATAAGAATGGAAATAAATGAAATAGAGAGTAGAAAGACAATACTACCCTGACAGTAAAAGGAGATATGACCCAAAGAGGAAACTGCAGACCAATATTCCTGTGAATATTTATACAAAAGTCACTAAAAAATTATTAATGAACTGAATCTATGTGACATATAGAAAAGACTACAGACCATATTACTGTAAAATACTATAGCAATATAATAATGGACAAAAACCATATGATCATCCAAAAAGGTGCAAATACAGTAACTAACAAAATTCAAAAACTTTCATCATAAAAAATCTTCATTAAACTAGAAATAGAACAAAACTTTCTCAATCTGATAAATCCCATCTATGAAACACTCATAGCTCATATCGCACTTAAATGAGGAAGACTGAGCTCACTCAAGATGTGGACAACACTAGCACGTCTGCTCTTATTACATATGTTCAAAATTGTGCTGGAGGATCTGGTCTGGGGAATTAGGCAAGCAAAATGAATGAAAACACTCAGGATGAAAAGAAAATGAAAAACTATTTCTATTTGTAGATGACATGATCTTCTATACAGACAATTCTGAAGAAGCCATAAAAAACTAATTAGAACTAATAAGTGAGCTCAGCAAAGGTGCAGGATACAAAATCAATATACAAAAACCAACTGTACTTTTATACTCTGGCAGTGGAAAATGGAATTCAACAACGACAAAATAAATAACCCAGTATAAAAATGGGCAGATGATTTGATTACACAGTTTTACAAAGAAGATACACAATGGCCAATAAGTACATGAAGCTCAATTTAACTATTTATTAAAGATCTGCCCATCAAAACCACAGCTATGTAACACTTCATATCTACTAGGATACCTAAAATTTTAAAAATGGTCAATAATAAGTCCAATGGGGAACCATCAGAAACCTCATTCATTGCCTGTGATATTAAAAAATAGTGCAAACATTTCAGAAAACAGTTTGCTATCAAACAATATTGTATGCTACAGAGAAACTGTTCCTTATAGGAAGAGTCTCTTAATGTGGCAAACTTCACTGTCATCTTATGTTAAAAATTTCCACAGACACACCAGTTTTCAGCAACCACCACCCTGGTCAGTAAATCTGAAAGGAAGACCCTTTACCTGAAAAAAGATTACAACTAGCTGAAGGTGATGGTGGTTAGCATTTTTTTTTTTTGCAATAACATTTTTAAATGAAGGTATGTAGGTTCTATTTTTAGACATAATGCTATTGCACACAAAAAATTACAGTAAAGATAACTTTTTTATGCACTGGTAAACCAAAATATATGTGACGGTTTATTGCAACCTTCACTTTATTGTGGTAATATGAAAGTTGAACCCAAAACTTCTCCCAGGTGTATCTATACATCAAATAGACAAACTTCCTCTTAGGCCCTGGCTCTTCTGCCCCCTGGAATGTGCAGCTACATTCCTTTCTTTTCAACAGGCTCCACCTCTCTATTTTTTAAACAGCTAGTTATTCATCCTTCAAGTCTCAACTTAAATGTTTCCTTCTCAAATAAGTGTGATTTGACCACCCTCCCTCCTTCTTCCCATTTACTACATCCTGCATTCCTTAACTTTATAGAACTTACATTTTTGGCATTTCTCATTTACTTATTTCATTTTTTTGTCTCCTATTAATCTATGTTACGTGTCAGCAGAGACCAAATCCATCTATCCAGCTCACTCTTGTATTTCCAATATGAATCTCAGAGTAGACAGCCAATAAATGATTTTAGGTGAATAATAAGTAAATAATTGTTGATCAAAAGAGCTTTGCTCATGAGCATGGCAGGTGTTGAATTCCAGAGGTACTTGTAACAGAGGCCAGTCATAATGGGGCATCACCTACTGCCTTTTCTGTGCCAGATGCTTGTTCTAAGTCTACTTACTTGAGTTTAAGGCAAAGAAAGCTAATTTTCTCAAACGATTAATGATTTTTCAAAAAGCTGGAAGCAATAAGCTGTCTCCAAGCAACTGATTCATCAGCAAAAGCCACTGCTGAGCTCAGTATTAGTTCCATGGGGGTAGAAAACAGGGGAGCTGTGGCCTTATTCTTCAGAAATTATTTAAAATCTAATTGCAGAAAGAGAACCACTATAGCGGACAGCTCTTTCAAGTACGAGGTTGTCCAGGGTCGTCTGATATAACTAATTGAATAGAGAATCCAGATGAATTCTGATGACAAGTACACACACCTTTCTGCCCACCAGCAAAATGGCATATCTCATCATTTTAGCCAGTGATTATTACATACTAATCATTTTAAAAGCAGGAGTCAATGGAAATAGAAGGGGACGGTCAGGGGGGGCTAAAGAGCTTCATTCATTATCCACGTATGCATCCAGGTGCAGGCAGGCAGGCTTCTAGAAAGTGCTGTGAGAGAACGGTGACCACCTGCACCCTGCTGCCAGAGGAGATGGGACTGGAGATATTCAGGTAAGGGGGTGGAGTGCTGCGGAAACCCTCAGGAGGCTCAGACGCTCAAAGGGCTGCAAGGCCTGACAGTGAAAAGATCTCCCTGCAAATCGAGTGATGACGATGGGTGGCTCCCTCCACACCCAGCCCACCACAGCGTCACCCCCGTCAGCACCTTCCCAGCTATTTCTGGGTCCTCCCTCATCTCTGCCCTTGTCACTGAGTCGTGATCAGTCGCGTATGATCTGCCCACCCTGCAGGCTGACTGCTGGGGAGACACCATAGAAGCAGATGCTTCATTAGGGGCTAGAAAGCATACCTGTGACCCTGAGGATGGAGGCACAGAGACCAGCATCCTGAGGCTTGCGCTCTCTGTGGGGAGAGCAAGGACAATTACCCCACGGGCCATTTTCCTTGATGGGATTTCTGACATGGATTTAGCTACCTCCTTTCAGGGATAAAAGGCTAAACAGCACCCTAGGTGACTTCTATTCTTGCCTGTGTTCTTCAGTTTCTTCATCTGCTAACCACTCTTTTCCTGCTCAATCCTATTTTTGCTGCATTCCACTGATCTGCCCTGGGTTACCTGTTCACACTGGGATCCACGGGCATCCGTGGTGATCTTGTTTCTGGACACACAAGCATTTTGCCTTTGCTCAGTGAAAACTGGTTCTGTCCCTGCCCCCTCCTCAGGCCTCCAAGGAGGTTCCCTGCCTCAAAGCTGTCCTTCTGTGGCTGCTAGCTCCTTCTGTGCACTCCCGCCCCGTGTAACTTTGGTCCTTTAATCTCACCAGTGCCACTGAGGTATTTTAATACATTTTTTCTTTAGGATGCCACTTTCTACCTATTTTTGTAAAGAGGTATCTTCCTAGGTATTGAAGGTATTAGTGCAAGGCTTGACTGTATTGATGCCAGAGGTGGTATATCTCCCTTCATAGTCTATACATTTTAGAGCATCTTTTTGCTGTTAACACTATTTCTTCTCCAGTTGGAGCTGCAGCAGCAGCTTCTCTCAGTAGGGAGTTCAGGCAACTTTTTTTTTTTCCCATTTATTTTTATTAGTTGGAGGCTAATTACTTTACAATATTGTAGTGGTTTTTGCCATACATTGACATGAATCAGCCATGGATTTACATGTATTCCCCATCCCGATCCCCCCTCCCACCTCCCTCTCCACCCAATCCCTCTGGGTCTTCCCAGTGCACCAGCCCTGAGCACTTGTCTCATGTATCCAACCTGGGCTGGTGATCTGTTTCACCCTTGATAATATACACGTTTTGATGCTGTTCTCTCAAAACATCCCACCCTCGCCTTCTCCCACAGAGTCCAAAAGTCTGTTCTGTACATCTGTGTCTCTTTTTCTGTTTTGCATATAGGGTTATCAGTTCTAATGAGATGGATGAAACTGGAGCCCATTATACAGAGTGAAGTAAGCCAGAAAGATAAAGACCAATACAGTATGCTAACATATATACATGGAATTTAGAAAGATGGTAACAATAACCCTATATGCAAAACAGGCAGCTTTTTAAAAAGTCCTGAGAATGAAGATGTTTTTCTTTGTGCTCTTAACCTACTGCCTTTTGAGGGAAAGTTTACAAGTTGTAAGTGAAAATATATGTAGCAACAAGATCATGAGGAGCAAAAAATAGCATTCTATTTACTATTGGGCTCTCTTGCTGGCACATTGGCAAATTTTAATGAAATCTCCCCTGTTGTGTCTTTAGTTTTAGCTTTTATTTTTAAAAATCATCTGCTTGTTTATATCATAGGGACATGAAGAAAATAAAATGAGCATTTTGAGCTCTTTTGAGAACTTCCACGTCCTCATCATTCAATCCTCTATTTTGTAGAATTTTCTGCACCACATTTTGGACAGAATAAGATCTTCTTACTGCCCAAATACAAGCAACATGACTCTTGTAATTGACAGCCATGAACTTGCAAGAAATCAGTTTAGTTCAGTTCAGTCGTTCAGCCATGCCTGACTCTTTGCAACCCCATGGACTGCAGCACACCAGGTGTCCCTGTCCATCACCAAATCCTGGAGCTTACTCAAACTCATATCCATCAAGTCGATAATGCCATCCAACCATCTTATCCTCTGTCGTCCCCTTCTCCTCTCGCCTTCAATCTTTCCCAGCACCAGGGTCTGTTTCAAAAAGTCAGTTCTTCATATCAGGTGGCCAAAGTAATGGAGTTTCAGATTCAGCATCAGTTCTTCCAATGAATATTCAGGACTGATTTCCTTTAGGATGGACTGGTAGCCTCCTTGCAGTCCAAGGGACTCACAAGAGTCTTCTCCAACACCACAGTTCAAAAACATCAATTCTTCAGCACTCAGCTTTCTTTACCATCCAACTCTCACATCCATACATGACTACTGGAAAAACCATAGCCTTGACTAGATGGACCTTTGTCAGTAAGGTAATGTCTCTGCTTTTTAATATGCTATCTAGGTTGGTCATAGCTTTTCTTCCAAGGAGCAAGCGTCTTTTAATTTCATGGCTGCAGTCATTATCTGCAGTGATTTTGGATACAAAGAAAATAAAGTCTGCCACTGTTTCCACTGTTTCCCCATCTACTTGCTATGAAGTGGTGTGACGGAATGCCATGATCTTTGTTTTCTGAATGTTGAGCTTTAAGCCAACTTTTTTATTCTCCTCTTTCACTTTCATCAAGAGGCTCTTTAGTTCCTCTTCACTTTCTGCCATAAGGGTGGTGTCATCTGTGTATCTGAGGTTATTGATATTTCTCCCAGCAATCTTGATTCCAGCTTGTGCTTCATCCAGTCCAGCATTTCCATGATGTATTCTGCATATAAGCTAAATAAGTGGGGTGACAATATACAGCCTTGATGTACTCCTTTCCCAATTTGGAACCAGTCTGTTGTTCCATGTTCAGTTCTAACTGTTGCTTGTTGACCTGCATACAGATTTCTCAGGAGGCAGATCAGGTGTTCTTGTATTCCCAACTCTTTAAGAATTTTCCACAGTTTATTGTGATCCACACAGTTAAAGGCTTTGGCATAATCAATAAAGCAGAAGTAGATGTTTTTCTGGGACTCTCTTGATATTTTGATGATTCAATGGATGTTGACAATTTGATCTCTGGTTACTCTGCCTTTTCTAAAACCAGCTTGAACATCTGGAATTTCATGATTCACATACTGTTGAAGCCTGGCTTGGAGATTACTTTGCTAGCGTGTGAGGTAAGTGCAATTGTGTGATAGTTTGAGCATTCTTTGGCATTGCCTTTATCTGGGGATGGAATGAAAACTGACCTCAAGAAATGTGTATTTATTATAATGGAGCCCTAAAACACTATTTATATGTATGTAGACAACCATAATGTCTAGTGTTTGTAGCCAAATATACATAGAAAGATAATAGGTTAGTCATAGTTTTAGACTATATCTGCCTGATGGAATGAATGCTTGGTCTTTTTCTCTCATTATTGAACTTTTAAAATTTAGTAAACCTTTGTTGTTTATGCAGTATAATAACATCAGGTACTATTTCTGCCTTTAAGAACACATTCTAGTGAATATGGGGGTGGGTTAGGAAGAGGATGAAAGGGAAAGTGAAATTCACTCAGTCCTGTCTGACTCTGCAACCCCATGGACTACACAGTCCATTGAATTCTCCAGGCAGAGCTCTGGAGTGGGTAACCAAGTTCCTTCTCCCAATCCCAGACACCAGGATTCAAACTGGTGTCTCCTGCATTGCAGGCAGATTCTTTACCAGCTGAGCTACCAGGGAAGCCCAGGGCAATGATAACAGGCATAAATTACAGTAAATACTAATATACTTGGTTCTAAAATAGCACAGGAACCAAACACTATGATCAAAGAGCAAGAAATGCTTGTTAAGGGACTGAGATTATATTTGAACTGATTTATTACATGTTTATTATATGTTCTGATGCTTGAGTAATACTTTTCCAGAGAATTGAAAATGCAGTTTAGGACAAGAGAAGAGTGAAGTGATACGTATAGACATGCAAGAAAGCATGATGTTTAGTCTAAAAGAGCACAGAGGGGGGTGTAGTGAGGCTGGGTGGTGGATGGCTTGGAAATGGAGCATGTGGTCAGCCTATCCAGGGTTTATGATCAGCTAAGGAGGCTGAGGTTCCTTCTTCAGGCTGAGATCTGTGACTTTAGGGAAAGAGTGGGATTAATGACTCTAATGCACATTGGAAAATGCACTGACCATAAGGACAGTTCTTGTGTTTTGTCTGGGTGTTTTACACTTGGGATGACTGGGGAATATACAGATAGCTTTATTCAGTGGATAGAATACACAACATAATCTGTTTCTCATGTGTTTAAATCTGTGTGCTTCACAGTGGTGGTTGAAAATCATCGAAAAAAATGTTCAAGGGGAGTTGATGAAGGAAGTCATTGAAGGACGAATTACTGAGGAGAGAGAGGGTCTGGACAGATTAGTACCTGTATAAGCAAAGTGGAGAGAATTTCACAGAGGAGAGCCCAAACGTGAGCAAGCAGTTTGAAAATGAAAGCGAAACAAATAAATCTGACAGTTTGAAATTATCTGTGACCAAAGTGGGCAGGTTCCAAGTATTGGCAAATGCAACAGCTAAACTCCCACAGCTGAGAAGAAGCCCCTTCCTTTCATGAGGCTTGGAAGTCAAGCAAAGGTGAAAACGGACCTCAATGTAATCGCAGCGGATGAGGGGGAAATTTGTTTGCTTATTTGCTTCCAGAAGGGATTATTTGGTTGGGCTGACTCTAAGTGTGACTATAGGATGAAGGAAAGAGGACCTGTGAAGATGAGAAACTGAAAATAAAGAATGTGGCAGAAATTATCATACTAAATCTTATAAGCAATGAACTTACTAAGCATGTTTTCTAAACAATATTTACAAAGTGTTATTAATACAATACAGTTGTGTAACGTGAAATTTTTCTATATCTTGAACTTAATGAAAAATAAGTGACTTAGAGAAGAAAGCTTGGGTTATTATTTCAAATTCTGTCTGAAGAATTTGGGGTTCATTTTATGGCTTTATTTACAATATATTTGTTCTTGACTTAAAAGAAATCGTATGATATAATGGCATCCTTGATGAAGACAGGGTAAAAGTGTGAGGTTTCACTGCTTCTCTTTCACCTCCTGCCCCAGTTCTCAGAAAGCGATTGGTATGAATAAAAAGGACAAATTAGGTTAAAAATTTTATCAGCGATAAAAATAATGACCATCTCAAATTTGAGCAATGTCTGCCAGATAGAGTATTTCAATCCAAACTGTAATGCGATGTTGAAAGTTGACATTCAATTATCCTTTACAGTAGTAACAAGTCATAGGTAGTGGAGGACATCATTATTTTTTTAAATCACAGCACCCATTATGAATGAGGAAGACTGGAAACCCCAAGTAACTGTAAAAGACAGAAACACTCCTCCGAAATCACCTTAGTCCCACCACTGACAAACAACAAGGGTAACCAGTGAAGTCACTCAGTCGTGTCCAACTCTTTGCGACCCCATGGACTGTAGCCTACCAGGCTCCTCCGTCCATGAAATTTTCCAGGCAAGAGTAGTGGAGTGGGTTGCTCTTTCCTTCTCCAGGAAGATCTTCCTGACCCAGGGATCGAACCCAGGTCTCCCGCATTGCAGGCAGACGTTTTACTGTCTGAGCCAGCAGGGAAGCCAACACAGGTAAGGCTGGCAGAAAATTCTGACAACCCTACCAGCCTGATGGCACACTAGTAAATATCAGTGGTTTACAAGCATTAATTTAAAAGAGCTGTAATTCTGAGACATATTAATAAAAATGGATAGATTTTAAATTACCAAAGAACTATTACCAAATTACCAAAGAGACAACTTCTTTGTCTCAAAATGCCAGACTCAGATTGTTTAAAGCTGTCAAAATGTTTCCACACGATTAAAACTGTCCAAGGGGGTTGGGATTCTTGCCAATTTATTTTGCAGAAGAAAATCATCTTACTAGGAAGACTTAACAAAGGTAGCACAGATCTTACATACAATTTGTATAACAAAGAATATACATATTGTAACCATATTTCTATCTGAGTCTCTATGTCTTTATTTGTTCATCTCAGCACTAATAGCCAGGGCTAACTCTATTGTAACAATAGTAGTGGGGTCCTTGACAATGGATTTCAATAAGGAAATAAGAAATCTAAAATTTAGAGAAGAAGCAATAAAGTTATTGATGTTTGTTTGCTATGACTGTCTACTTTGAAAGAAGACCAAATTAAAATTAAGTTACATATAGAAATCAGATTTTGATTAGGTTCTCAGTTTTAATATATTAAAAATTAAAAGAATTTTACAGTCAGGAAAAAATACTATAAAACAAATCTTATTTTTAAAAAATGGAGAAAAAGAGCACAAAATAACTTCAGTTGTGGACGATGTATTTAAAAGAAAAATTATAGTACTAATTTGATATATAGTAAATGAATAAGAATTGAGTGGTATTCGATCCTTGATCTGGAATGAAAAGAGTCAATATCTAAAGAGGCAAATTCCTTTACAAATTTAGTATTAATCTAACGGTAGGTTCACTGGAACCTGATAGGATTATTCTGAAGTTCAGCCTGGAAACATACATATACAATAGTCAGAATGTATTTGAAACAGTATAGGAGTGAGGGACTGTTTGCTTTTTGAAGTAGGAAAGTATATTTTAAAGTTACAATAATTAAAATAAAAATGGGAAAAGCAGAAAGTAGATCCCAAATGGAAAGAGACTAAAATATGTCAATGTGCGCTTTGACTTGTGGTGAACGCGGACTCTCAGATAAGTGGGGAAACACGGATTATTGCACTCAGCTCCCTTCGAGCGGTGACTCCGCCCAGGCATAACGTGGTGACGTCATGCGGGAGGTGACGTCATGCAGGAGGCGGCGTCCGAGATCTCCAAGTGCCCGGCTCTTCTGGAGCTGCCTCGCTACGGGCAGGGACGGACGCAACCGCGCACAAGCGGACACGCCACTTAGTGAAGGCAGGGCTGTGGCGTGTGCCCTAACGGAGAACAACGCAGCACAGGGCGGGGGGCCGGGGGAGACCAGCACCAGACAGGCCTTGTGAACTGGCCAACAGAGCAGACAGCTGCAGGGGCCTGCACCCAGGGCGCAGTGAACGAGGGGCGGGGTCCCTGGAGCCCAGATCACAGCAGACAGCCTGAGTTTAAGAAACACAAACATTGAAGCTCCAAACACTGTATTAACAGGTGAACATCCTTTAAGGACGTAGCAGAAGAATATTCAAGGTGTTAAAACCAAACTGAAAAGCGGGGTCAGGGCACCAAGAGACCTCCCACTGAGAGCTAGATGCCTCTCGGTTTTCTCAGGAATCACTCTATACTGTCTATATGCTATTTCCACCCATATTTCTGAACATGAACAAATGGCATCTTCTTTCAGTCCCTAAACATTTTAATATTATTTCATCATTACAAGTTTCTGAGACGAGCCAGTGATTTTACTTGTTTCCTGGAGTAGAGTAGTGCAGTACTAACTGCAAAACGAAGATGTTTTAAAGCAATGTTTAAATGATTTACTCATTTTGATCCCCTATCTGTTTTGATATAGTATTAGAAAGAGACACTAGAATTCCTAGAACAGTAGCCTGTATTAACTAGTTTCTCTCCTGCATACTGTGAGGGTGCTGCTGCTCATAATTATGATAAAAGTTCCTTCTTTTCACCCATCCCACATAGAAAACACAGCTTGATTTCTTGTGATGAGATATTTTCATGTTTGCAGTTCTTATGCAATAACACTTCCTTCAAAACACCTTATTCCCAGAAGTGCTATTTAAGTTTTGCAATGACTTTAACATTCCAGCCTAATTGTTCAGGTTTTAGAGAAGAAATTAATGAAAGGGGCAGGCATTTAAAGCACAAGAGCTTTGCTTACACTTCATTAAGTATTTTAAATGGCTATTTTATTTTATGGCTTTTGCAATCCCTTTGAATTTTAGTTGGCTTGCTTTTTATAACCAAGAAGTTTGAATCTTTCTGCAAAGAATCCTTGTTACCTGTAAGTATCACCTGGGTTATAAGCATTTTAATTCTTTTTTCTATTTCCTTTAATTCTAAAATGAAGCTAATATTAAAAACTCATGTCAAGGTTTAATCATTTTAGGGACAGATAATGGAACTCTTCATTAATACAAAAAAGTTTATCTTATCTCTTCTATAAAATTATATGAAAGTGAACTCTGCCTCCCTCCCAAAGTAATTAATTTACTTCAGTATTGTATTTTCTGTGCTGAATAGTCACGGGTAAATATTTCAGACAAAATGCTGGTATTGCTCTAAGGAAAAAGTCATTTATCAAAACCAATGTAAAATTCTAATAAACTACATTGAAGCTAATTTATCTTTCACTCTACATGAAAACTTTATTTGTGGTGACAGAACAGTTGGTACCCCTGATTGGTTATTGCCCAACAATTACTAGGTTGACACATTAATTTTCTTATTCATTAGAAATGTGTGTAATTATCAAACCTGGTGCAATTTTACTAGCCAGATTAGGAAGCAGCTTTGTAGGGACATTCCTTTTTTTCCCCCAGAGAACCTCCCTCCACCAGTATGGAGGTCAGTTAGTACTGTTTTATCTATTGTCTGCACAGAGGTTTGTGCCAAGTGGGGCCCTTGTAAAGTATCTTCACAGGGGCCTTGTCCAAGCCAGCTGATCAGTGGCACCACGACTGGGATGTACCACAAACTCCTAGATGAATCTGCCATTTTCTGCAAACTTTATTCTCGGTAGTAGAGAAAACACAGCTATTGAAAGAGAAGAGAGTGAAGCACAGATTATAAAAGAGAGCCTGGGGTCCTGAGGGCATGCTTTGAGCTATTACCAAACTCCCAAACCAGTATAATTTTCTTAAGCCATTCTAATTCTGCTAATGGTGAATATGAAAAATGTAATAATGAAAGTATTTAAAACCTAAAGATATAAAACATAAACTGGGAGCATTAGTTGGGAAGCAAGGTTTTAATATTTTTCATAAAGTTTAGAATTTAGACTGATGGTATTTAGAGGCAACCTCATTAAATGAGGGCTTCCCTGGTGACTCAGATGGTAAAGAATCTGCCTGCCAGCAGGAGACCCAGGTTCAATCCCTGGGCTGGGAAGATTCCCTGGGCTGGGAAGATCCCCTGGAGAAGGGAATGGCTACCCACTCCAGTATTCTTGCCTGGAGAATTCCATGGACTGAGAAGTCTGGTGGGCTGCAGTTTATGGGGTCACAAAGAGTTGGACACTACTGAGCTACTAACACACTTTCAATAAGTGAATTTGGCATTAATTTAACCTAAGAGTATAAACTGAAAACAAAGTTTTAGGTTTGAAGGTGTTATGAACTGAATACATTCTCCCAAAATTCATATGTTAAAGCCCTAAGCCAGAGTGTGGCTGTATTTGGAGGCAGGACTTCCAAGGATTTTTTTTTTTTTTCTTCCAAGGATTTAGGTGAAGTAAAATAATAAGATCAGGACTCTGATTCCATAGGATTAGTGTCCTTATAAGGAAAGACATCAGAGAGCTTGTTCTTCCTCTCCATTCATAAGAACCAAGGGAAGGCCATGTGAGGACATGGAGGGAACACAGACTCTACTAGTCAGGACAAGAGCCATTGCCTGAATCCAAGAATGCTGGAAAATCCTAATCTAGGACTCTCTGTTCCAAAACTGCTAGAAAACAAATTCCTGTTTCATTCACCCAATCTATGGTATTTTGTTCTATCAGTGTGAGCAAAGTAACACAGATCTAATTTTACTGCATTTTGCCTTATTATACTTTGCAGACACTGCTTTTTTTTTTTTTAACAAATTGAAAATTTCTGGTAACCCTGTGCCAAGCATTTATCATTACCATTTTTCCAACAGCATTTGTTCAGTTTGTGTCTCTGTATCATATTCTGGTAATTCTCGCAATATTTCGAGCATTTTCATTGTTATTATATTTGTTATGGTGATCTGTGATCAGTGACATTTGATGTTAGTATTATAAATGTTTTGGCCTTTTTTTAGCACTGTACTCAGTGATCAGTAGCTCAGTCATGTCTGATTCTTTGAAACCCCATCAACTGTAGCCCACCAGGCTCCTCTGCCATGGAATTTTCCAGGGAAGAATACTGGAGCAAGTTGTTATTTACCACTCCAGGGGATCTTCTTGACACAGGGATTGAACCAATGTCTGTTGAGTCTCCTACAATGGCAGGCAAGACTCTATTACCACTGTATCACTGTTCCCTTTTTTAGACATAATGTATTGTATACTTTGGCTGAATGAAGCACAAGCTAGAATCAAGGTTGCTAGGAGAACTATCAATAACCTCAGATATGCAGATGACACCACCCTTACAGCAGACAGTGAAGAACTAAAGAGTCTCTTGATGAAAGTGAAAGAGGAGAGTGAAAAAGTTGGCTTAAAGCTCAACATTCAGAAAAACAGATCATGGCATCCGATCGCATCACTTCATGGCAAATAGACAGAGAAACAGTGGAAACAGTGGCAGATTTTATTTGGGGGGGGCTCCAAAATCACAGCAGATGGTGACTGCAGCCATGAAATAAAAAGACATTTACTCCTCAGAAGAGAAGTTATGATCAACCTAGAGAGTGTATTAAAAAGCAGAGACATTACTTTGCCAACAAAAGTCTGTCTAGTCAAGGCTATGGTTTTTCTAGTAGTGATGTATAGATGTGAGAGCTGGACTATAAAGAAAGCTGACCACTGAAGAACTGATGCTTTTGAACTGTGGTGTTGGAGAAGACTCTTGTGAGTCCCTTGGACTGCAAGGAGATCCATCCAGTCCATCTTAAAGGAAATCAGACCTGAATGTTCATTGGAAAGACTGATATTGAAACTGAACCTCCAATATTTTGGCTACCTGATGCGCAGAGCTGACTCATTTGAAAAGACCTTGATGCTAGCAAAGATTGAAGGCAGGAGAAGAAGAAACAACAGAGGATGAGCTGGTTGGATGGTATCACTGACTCAATGGATATGAGTTTGAGTAAGCTCCAGGAGTTGGTGATGGACAGGGAGGTCTGACGTGCTGCAGTCCATGAGGTCGCAAAGAGTCAGACACGACTGAGTGACTGAACTGAACTGAGCTGATTGTACACTTAATAGACTAAAGTATAGTATAACTTCTATATGAACCAAAAAGTTCATGTAACTTGCTTTATTATATATTCACTTTACTGCAATATTCATTTTACTGTGATGGTCTGGAACTGAACCCATAATATCTTTGAGGTGTGTTTGTGCACAAGGGATCATGTAGTACACAGTCTATACACACTTTTATACATAAACACACACACACACACACACACACACACACTACACACAGATCATATGACAAACCAAAACACTGAAAACCAGAAATAGAGCAGTTTGTCTAAGTCCATATTGATATAAATGAAGTAAAAACTTATAATATTTTCATCCCTAGAAGCACAGAGGAAATGTAGTCTGGGTCAAAAATGGCTAAGGAACGAGCTTAAACTTGGAAATTCAAGTTAGAATCAGTCATTGCTAAATTATTTTCTTTTGATTTCCAACAGTCCTTTTAGGCAGCTCAGTCTTGCAGAGTTCTGCCTCATCTCCTCTCTCTTTATGAGAAACACCACCTGGGGAATGGCTCAGGGTGCTTCTCCTACACCACAGGTCCTTTTATCCCAGAGGAGTAAGAGAACCATGGCTCAGCCTCCATGGCAGAAGGAGCATCAGTCCTTCACTGTAAGAAAATTCTATCACCTTAGCAGAGTTCTTGATATGCTAATGAGTCTAACACAATTCTGAAAATCAATTTCTTCCTAACAAAGCTTATATTTCAGAATATTTTCTTTGCTGAAACAGTATTAAGAGTCAGCATTGAGACGCAGAAACAGAACGATGAAATTTTCTTACTAGGCAGTATACGCACCTCTTCTTCCCTGGCCCTAAGTATTGCAGCCCAGCTTGGAGACAGAGCATGCTAGATAATTTCAGGAGAAAATCATCATACATCATTTAAATATGTTTAAAATGCAGTCTCCATCCATTCCGCTGACAATACTGACAGTGCTCCTTCTTGTTCATTTTATTTTCCCCTTTCAAAGAATAGCTGGTTTAGGTGGAGCATTAGCTGAGTCCGAAAGACACCATTGGGATAGCTAAGTCCAAAATATGAGTCCAAAAGCCACCTTAGGGGTAAAGCTCATGGATAGAGAGAAACTCAGGGGGTGATAGAGGATGTCCATCAATCCCATTCCTGAGCAATTAAAAATCTGTATTGAGACAATGACAATATATACATATACCTGTGACACTGTCAACTGACTTGTCCAGGGACCATTAGAATGTTTCATCCATGGTGCATCTTGTCTTGGATGCTTCGCAAGCAGCCACTTACTCTCAGCACATTTATCCTTCCAGACATTACTTGAACTGTTGACTTACTCCACCTGTTCACAGATGGCTGGGCAAAAGAGCAAAGAGGCTTTCTACTACATGTATTTGATAAAAACATTTCCTCTAACAAAATGTTTCACCAAACCCCAAGTGGTTTGGGTTTATCTTTTTGAAGATCAAGTTTAAAGTATAATACTGAATCCCCCACATAAACCCTCTACGTTTAAAATTTAAAAGGGAGGTGAAAATAAACAAAAGGTGCTGGGGAATTCTAGTTCCTATCTTCCATAAACTGTTTTGATAAAACAAAGTAACGAATCATTCTCCACTCTCACTGACATAGGATTTAATGTCCTTCAATTGTAGTCACTTGAGGACCATTTTAAGGAAATAAATCACTTCCCAAAATCACATAAAAATGTTTCAAAAGTGCTTGAACAGTATTCATTCAACCCATGACAGTGTAAAAGAAGTCTGCTTGTGACTGAAATAATATATAATGTACATACATTAGCCATAATTTTCAAAAGAAATTCAACTTTGAAAATTCTAAGGAAAGATCCTCCCGCCTACCACTGTGTGAACACTTAGACAGAATCCCTCAAGAGTCAAACAGTCTACAGCTTATAATTCGATTATAATGATGAATCTGGAGAAGAGTAACTGTTTATCTGGGGCCAACCTGCAGCTTATCCAAAGCTTTCCCCCTAGCAGTTCTAAGAGGACCAGGTCAGCTAGACTAATTTGTGATTGTTTTCTTCGTCTACACCAAAGACAAGAAGGAGAAGGCAAGGCCCTCTGCACTATGATTGACTTCTACCCAGGAAGTCTGCCCATTTAAAAAGTATTCGGCAATTAGTCAAGATGCCAATCACACCAAAATAGCATCACTCCTGTTTACATTTCTATTTCGCTGTCATGGACTTTTTAAAAAACAGACAGACAGACATCAGCAGGTTCCACCTGGAGCTTTCTTCCCCTTTCCTCATAGCTTTGGAAGCAACAACAACAATTTAAAGTCACAGAACAAGAGGCCTTGACAGACCTTGTGAGAGGTAGTATCTGAGAACCACAGGCAAGAGAGTCTTCTTCTTTAAAATGTTGGGATCTAGGACTCAGAAACCTTTCTTTATAGAGCATGCCTGCATTGTGACCACCTGAACATGAAGAAGAAGCTTCACTCATGACCGATCAACACCTCAACTGGTTTTGTTAAATCCAATTTCTCCCTTAACTGTCTTCTATATATTTAGATAAGAAGACTCTGATTAAAAGGCACTTGTCCATTTAAATTCCAATTAGAAGTCAACTGAAAATAAAATGTGATTATTTTAAAATTTAAAAAAAAAAATAACTGTACAGCACATTCCTTGGATAAACCTTGACTGTTGTAGCACCTTCTCTGGAAAACCAGCACCTGTCTCCATGGTGGTGGAAAGCAAGCAGCCCAGGCTTGGGGGAATCACCTAGCTTTACCACTCTCTTCCCAAGTAACACGGGGCAGTGTGGTCATTTGGCCTCTGAACCTCAGTGTCTCTGATCAAGCATGGATGTAGATTGAATGATCCTGTAAACTCTTTCAGCTCTAAATTTTTATTTTTCTATTTGATATACTTTTAAGAGTAAAGGAGAGTGGACAGATGAGCACACCTTTGCATGTGTTGTGGTGGCTGGAAGTAATTTCTTCTTTCTGTTTTCTTTAATCTATAAAGAATAAATTTCTTCTCTTACAAATATCATTATTTAGGTATATGGGAATATAAGAAAAGATATTTGCAGTGTGGTATGTGGTGGTCAACAACCAGTACAATGCATAAAGGGGGGAATTAAAAAAAAATTATGAGTGCACATGAGAAATTCTTTCTAACAGATGTTAAAGATTTTTAACCCAAATGGTTTGTGTGTGTTTTCAAGCACATTGCAGAGGATCAAGGATTTATAATTAACACTGATTCATTGTCACTGATTGTTTATAATACCACTTTGACTAGAGAGGTATATAATACAAAGCACAGTGAAAACTTAATACTTTAAATTTTTACAGAGGAAAATAATATTTTGAACATTATCTTGGTATACTGTAGAGTCTCAGGCTCTTTCTGCAATGTCAGTTTGATTCCTTTTACAATGTATTTGTAGCTGCTGTTCCATCTGTGCCTTCCCTAAATTCCTACAGTATTTTCTTGCCCCCTTTTGTGTAGGTAACATATAATATGCTCTACTTTGTATTTGAGTATTAGACTGAAACTGTTACTAAATTGAATATCCTTGAAAGAAGGAACAAGTTTGATTTCACTGATGATTCCTTAAGTAAATTTTGCATGCAGTACCTGCTTATGTATGATGAGTTAATAAATGCCGAATAAACTACGCTCAATTTGGAGGATACTTGTTAAAGATACAAGCATTTACATAACCTAAAAAATGCAAAGGATGTGGGTTTTAGGATGTGCTACTGAAAAAAAAGGACATGGTCAAGCAAATGGTACAATGTTAGACATTTTAAAAAAACACATTCAGATGGTCTGAGTAAACGACATAAAATGCTGTCAAAATTTTGAAAGATTTTTTTTTTAATATAAAAAGACAAGTGACTCACAGAGTCTTGAGGCAATTTCAAAAATAAAACCTGCAATTTAAAGGAAGTCACTTATAAAAATAAAGCAGTTACTACATTCCTTTCAGTGTAGCTTAGAGAGGCAAATTCTAGACAAAAGGAACAGAATTGAGATGAGGCTGGTCATTTTCACCTTGGAAAAGATTCACTGGTTTTCTGTATTCACTTTAAGTCTTTAAATAATATTTATGAACAACAAGTAGCACTTGACCCAGAAGTATATCTTAAAGTATTCTGAGATATACTTTCTTAAAGATGAAAACTCTCCATAATTATCTTAACTGCTTAAAATATATTTCATGAAGACTTCTAAGGCGATGACCTGATATTACTCGCAGATGCTGTTATTTTGGAATCTTACCATCAAACTTGGAACAAGCCCAGTCCTTACTGTGCCCCAGCTAAGGTCTTCTCCAACCCTGCTGAGGTTGCTCCATCCATCCTGGGTCACAGAGCATGGTCGTTCCCATGGGAGCTTGTGTGCCTCCTGCTGGGGAACCCTCATCCCAGCTTCTCATTTGTGGGATCCAGGTGTCTACAGAGTCCATCTCTGACATTTGTGCTAAGTATGTTCTTCCATTATTCTCTACCATCACAGCTACTCATTAAATTCCTACCACAATCTCTAATTATTTGATCTATTCATCTATACATATTTGCAAATCTATATCTATGTAAATGTATTGGAGTGTCTCCCCCACCAGGAAGCAAATTCCACTCCAGGATGGGCCTGGTCTGTCCTGTTCACTGTTGTGTTTCTGGACCTCACAGAGGTGACTGGTATACAGTAGATGCTCACATAGATCTGCTCAACAAATGAATCAATGGTTGCCACCAAGCATAATCAAGAGCTGTGGCTCAGAAATAAATGCCTTTTCATTAAAAGAAACAAATGCAATTATCTGTCAACATTTTGCTTGCAATTACATTTTCTGATACTACTCAATAAAGTAAGCTAAGCATAAAATGTGACTCCACCTTAAAAATACTATGTTTTTGAAACAAAACCTCGTTTCAGGTAAGGCCACAGGGAATGAAGACCTGTGTATGCCATTTCATGTATTATAAATAAAGTTTGCACACAAGTGTCCCTATGGTCCAAATGCGGAGGGGATATATGTTGTTTCTAGAGTTTCCTGAACTTGAAACAGTTATAATGACCATAACAGTTACCAAATATTGAGCTATGTGTTATGTGCTGGTGACTCTACTAGGGAAGCAGTATTTTACAAGTCAGTCATTTTAGCGACAAAATAAAGTTCTTTTTTAGGACAACTTGCACAAGGCAGTTTTCACATAGAACAGCCCTGCCCCACTCCAGTCCCACCTGCCTAAGGAGCCACGATCAATAAGTAACCCTATTGATGCAACGTTGCACATGTCCTCCACTGCCCATGCATACCTTGAGCTACAGGGCTCACACTGAGCTGTTCGCAAACTGGTAAGCCATTCAGCTGCTCAGAGCCGAGATCTCTTTTGCTAGGCTTGTACCTGTGTTTTACAAGTTGCTTTATTGTGGAGTAATTAGACCCAATTCAGCTTTGGTGCATACATGTGACAGTGTGGCCGTACCAACAACTGGACTCTACATGCAGCCATAAGATATTTAGCCATTTTCCTATCACTGAGTATTCAAGTTTATCCAATTTGTTGAAATAAACATCCTTGCAGATACATCTCTATGTATTGGCACTGTATTTATGTCAGATCTATTCCCATAATTAGGATTATCAAGTCAAGACCAGGGTAGACACAGTTGCTTTGAAAGTTTTTCCTGATATAAAAATCTTGGGTATATGGATTTAGGTCTCATGGACTCAAAATACCTTGGATAGGCAAAACAGAAATTGGATGGAATTTTGAGGAATGAAGTAAGACAAAGTTACAGCAGTGGGAGTCAACTTGATGTGCCCATGTGACAATCACGGACTTAGAGCCTTGAAAGTAAAGCTGGTGATATAATCTGAGGGCACCTAGATGTGGGAGGGGATGTTACTGCAGGTAGGGTAGCCTGGATCTTGATGCCAACTGGAAAAATTTAGATTTGCTGCCCTAGAAAGCAAAGGACATTTATAATTATTATGGCAACATTTGCAATAACGAGACAAATGATTAAGCAACCTTTCAGAATCCTAAGGGGGGGGGAAAAAAAACAGCAGTTTGCTGACCCACACATATTTGAGCCTAAGCATGGTGTTCTTTTCCAGACCATATGGACTATGGTAGCCTTGGTTTCCTCAGGAACTCCTTGGGAAACAGAACTAGAACAACTCACTGTTCAAATGCAAATGCTTTCTCATCATCTCATAATTGCTCCTATTATCAAGTTTGAGAAATACACAACAGCAGAAGTGTGCTAAGGACACAGTCAATGACATACACAGGCCACTTTATATTCCCAGTCCTCTCTTCTCCATCACTGGCTGAAGTCAGAGAGGCTGCCGGGAAGTCACCTTTGAGCCCTGATAAGCCCTCTGCCTTCCTTGTCTGATTATCTTTGTTTTCAGTCCCAGCAAGTGCTCCTGGAGTCCCTAGTCTGGAGTCCCTAGTCAACCAATCGGTTCAATGAACGGTGGTCTTCCCATAGCACAAAAGTTCAAGCCTCCAATCTCTGTGGTGATTGTTATATTATAGAAGCCCCTATATAACCTCACTTCTAACAGAACAATTCAGTCAGTTCAGTACAGTTGCTGTCATGTTTGACTCTTTGCGACCCCATGGACTGCAGCACACCAGGCCTCCCTGTTCATCACCAACTCCCAGAGTTTACTCAAACTCATGTCCATTGAGTCAGTGACGCCATCCAACCATCTCATCCTCTGTTGTCCCCTTATCCTCCCACCTTCAATCTTTCCCAGCACCAGGGTCTTTTCAAATGAATCAGTTCTTTGCATCAGGTGGCCAAACTACTGGAATTTCAGCTTCAGCGTCAGTCCTTCCAATGAATATTCAGGACTGATTTCCTTTAGGATGGACTGGTTGGATCTCCTTGCTGGTGCTGTCCAAGGGACTCTCAAGAGTCTTCTCCAACACCACAGTTCAAAAGCACTGGTCCATCAGAAAAAATACGGTGGTTGAAGTGGAAGCAAGAAAAGCCATCATCTCCACAATACACAAAATCTAACCACTCCATCTTTTTCTTCTTTCCTACTTTTACTTCTCATCCTATAAATATTAATATACTCTGTGGTTGCACCATTCACCCTCTGCTTCAAATACTGTGCAGATGATCTCACTTACTCCTAGAGTATCAATATCACCTGAGTCAAGGACTCTGAAATCTTCAGACCCAAATTCTCTCCTGAGTCCCAGACCCAAAGCTGTGGGTTGGATATTGTTGCTGACTTGAAAGCACCGTCACACAATGCCAATGCCTGTTAGCTGATGGCTGTTATCCATTCCATTGGTTTGTATCCCATTTTCATTGTCAGTGTCCATACTATGGTGGTGGCTAAATATTTTTAACGTGCACTTGGCCACAGAACATCACACTTAACATGCCCCACACAGACCTCCACAGTCGTCCTCATTCCTTCCAACTTGCTGCACGTCAGACATTTACCTCCCAGCTAAAAGCATCCCCAAGCACTCCAAAACCAAAGCAAGGAATTTCAGAGTCGTTTCTGCTTTTTTCTTATGTAGCAGCTATAACCAGTGATCCTGTCTGGCTGTTCTCTCTCCAACTGTTCTCCATTTCCAGGCACTCTCAGGGCCCCGGTACACACATCATCACTCATTCTGCCTCTTGCCTTCGCCTCCAGTCTAGTTGCCCTAATTCCACCATCTCTACTTCTAAACCATTCCTTATCTAAAGTCTAAAGCTTACCTTCATAAGACACAAGTCTTACTATGTCATTTCAAATCCCACAGAAATATTTCCTGGCTTTATCCAACAGAAAAATCTAAGTATACGTGTTAGATAAGGAAAAGAGTAAGACAACTGTACATGTGTGTGTTGGTCGTTCAGTCATATCTGACTCTTTGCGACCCCATAGACTGTATCCTGCCAGGCTCCTCTGCCCACGAATTTCTCTGGGCAGGAATATTGGAGTAGATTGCCCTTCCCTTCTCCAGGGGATCTTCCTACCCTAGGGATTGAACCCTGGTCTCCTGCATTGCAGGCAGATTCTTTACTGTCTGAGCCACCAGAAAGAAAGTGAAGTCACTCAGTCATGTCTGACTCTTTGCGACCCCATGAATTGTAGCCCACCAGGCTCCTCAGTCCATGGAAGTTTTCAGGCAAGAATACTGGAGTGGGTTGCCAGTTCCTTCTCCATGAGCCACCAGGGAAGCCCTTAACTATACATACATTATTCTAAAAAGAAAAATTCCTGTTATGAATCATTCTCTGTGTTGTGAGCAGCAGGAAAGTCTATTCTGCTGGAGTATAAGGTGTCTGTGTAGGTGAAGGAGGAGAAGGTGGGAACATGGATGAACAGGGCAGGGGGATGCGGGAAGGGTCTGTGGTCAGTCATGCCTTTTATACAACATCCATCAGCCTGTATATGGAGAGATGACAGGTGATAGATATAGAAACATGATGATGACAGACAGAATACTGGAGGTTTACAGCCTTGACTTTTAAGATAATTTACTGAAGGTCCTATCCATCCCTGTGCAATGAAATAAAAGGAGGATTAGAGTCAGAGGTCTGGCTAGTACTCCATCATTTACTAATGATTTAGCCAGTTTGAGCATCAGTTTTCTCAAAACAAAAAGGAAGAATAATACTTCCTCCAAGGCAAGAAAATGAACTGAGCTTTAATATGGCAATGGTTTTTAAATCAAAAATTGTGAGAAGATATTCTAAGTTTGTATGACCGTGAATCCCATGTATCCTTCCAAGAGAATGTACATTTGCTGCTTCTGTGGAGACACTCCCTTATTTCTCACAGTGTGGCTGCAGCAGTAAGGCTTCCTTTCTTTTCTCCATCCTATTTTCTCAAAGATCATCCTCGTAACACTAGCTTGGAGTCCTTCTGGTGGGCATGTTGGAGACTTTTGCCTCTCATTTTCCTGTCTAGGTGTCCCTGTATATCACCTAGCAATTACTTAAGAGTTTCAGAGTAGAGAGATGTTGCACAAGCCTTTTGCTTTCTTCTCAGTCTCAGATATAAACACATTGCAGAAATCAGATTATAGTCCCCTTATTTCTAATACATTCTGATGACAGTTGTTAAACTATTCAGTAATAGCAATTTATAACAGATCAACCAATAAGTAAAAACATTAGAGTGTTTTATGAGTTTTGGTATATTGCTAAAAGTATGTAGAAACATAACAGAAATGAAGATGAGAACAAGCCGGGAAATACAGACATTGGATTTTGGGCTTAACTTGACATGTAACTGCAAACCAAAATGCATTTTTGAATCAGAAAGGAATATGTTGAATGTGGGATTTAGGAAAGAACATCTTAAAAGCATACACAGGCAGTTACTGGACAGTGCAAGGTCTGGGACTTTTTTCAGGCTGAAGGCCTCGAAAGGGGGCAGCTGCTCCATCCAAAGCTGAATGGGATGGTTTTGACTGGAGAATGAATTGGATATAGAAAGGACACCTAAGTTTCCAAATCCAAGCGAGAGAAGAAGAGAAATAGGAGGATGACAGTGAGGATGGAAAGATGGAGCAGGTGTGAAAGGCAATTCAGAAACGGGGCTGATGGGATCCAGTGACTGACACCAGGGACCCAAGGAAGCAAGAGCAGAAACTGACCAGGGGTTCCTGTCCAGATGACTCAGAGGATGGAGACAGCATGAAGAAAGGAGAGAAGGTGGAAGAAGATGCACTGTTTGGGGCAGGGGGGCAGGGGGGCAGCTGGAAGAAGATAACATGCTCAGTTCTGTTTTACTTGGACCAAATAGCATGGTACTTAGTACACTTCTGTATAAGGTTCTACGCTGGCTGCAGCAGAGTATGGTGATACATGAGATCCCACTAATCACAATTGCAAAGAATGATAAATCTAATCTACACACAGAGATATATACAGAAACAATTAAATATAACTCAAAGCCATACTTTTTCCAAGTCTGAACTTTTCTCATAAATATGACCCAAAATTATCCCCTGAACTCTCAGAGTAAATGACTGCAAAGGGCCAACCTAAGTATTTCAACTAATGTTTCAAAGGATAGCAGATGGAGAAACGGCTCTGCTGCTTTGCATGGAAAGGCAGAGCTAGAAAAATCTAAGGGATGAATGAAAGAGGCTTTCATTCTCCTCTCCAATTCTCCATATTCTCTAATTTTTCATGTTTATCAGACCAGTTTACCATTCACAATAAGGGGATAAAGGGATCCATTTTGAAATTATTTGCAATTGGACTTTGTTATTCAAATCAAATGAAATCATAATTCAAATAAAAAGAAAGCTACTTATACCAAGTTGCAAATGCACAGTATTATGCATTATAGAAGACCAAGGACTTTCATAAAATACCACCTCCACCTTCAACAAGTTAACACTACGGGTGGGAAGATAAAAACATTTGAAAAGTTAATATTTTTTGTTTTTTAAATCAACTAAGGCAACCGAAGAAAACACATCCCAAAGCAACACACAATTTATCAACAAATAACTGGTATTCTTTTAAAATCCTGCAGAAGCACATCTTTAATTTAAATATCAACCTCTCCTTTCTGCAAGCAAAACAAAAAGAATCTACTTACTTCATATTTGAGAAAACTTAGGTGGAAAAGTCATGAGAGCAGTTCTTTACATTCTTCCAGATCAATCCAATTTTATATCCTCCATGAATTTGTTCCAACTTGTGGTCAACTCCATGGACAATGAGACTTATTGACTGATTATGTATATTATGCCCAAAACTCCCAACTAGTGTGAATTCTCTGAATCAAGAACACTGACATCACAGCAAAAAAAAAAAAAAAAAAAAAGTATCCACTAATGGAAAAGACAACCACAGAATGGGATAAAATATTTCCAAATGATGTGACTGACAAGGGATTAATGTCAAAAATATACAGAAATCTCATGCAACTCAATACCAAAAAAACCAAAGAACCCAATCAAACACTGAGCAGAAGAACTGAATAGACATTTTTCCAAAGAAGACATGCAGATGACCAACCGGCACATGAAAAGATGCTCAAGCATGACTAACTTTAGAGAAATACAAATCAAAGCTACAGTGAGGTTTCAACTCACACCAGTCAGAATGGTCATCATCAAAAAATCTGCAAATAATAAATGTGGAGAAAAGGCAACCTTCCTACACTGTTGATGTTCAGTTGCTAAGTCATCTTTAATTCTGACCCCATGGACTGCACCACGCCAGGCTCCTCTGTCCCCCACTGTCTCCCTGAGTCTGTTCAAATTCATGTCCGTTGAGTCAGTGATGCTATCTGACCACCTTATCCTCTGCCACCCCCCTCTCCTTTTTCCTTCAACCTCCTTTTGCCTACACTGTTGGTGGGAATGTAAATTAGTGCAGGTACTATGGAGAACAGTAAGGATATTCCTTTAAAAAACTAAAAATAGAGTTACCATAGAGTCCTGCAATCCCACTCCTGGACATATATCCAGAGAAAACCATATTTCAAAAGATACATGCATCCCAAGGCTCATAGCAACACTATTTACAACGGCAACACTACTTAACAGTACAATAGCCACTATCACAGTGGAAACAACATAAATGGCCATTGAGAGATGAATTAATAAATATGTGATATAGATCATGGAATATGACTCGGTCATAAAAAGAATGAAGTAATGCCATTTGTAGCAACATGGGCGGACCTTGAGGATATTACAGTTAGTGAAATAAGTCAGAAAGAGAAAGACATGCTGTGTGATATCACTTATATGTGGAATACAAAAAATAGTGAAAATGAATCTGTATGCAAACAGAAACAAACTCACAGACATAGAAAATACATTTATAGATGCCAAAAGGGAACTGAGAGGGACAGCGATAAATGAGGCGCTTGGGATTAACAAATTTACACTACTATATATAAAATAGAAAACCAACAGCAACTTACTGTACAGCACAGGGAATTATATCCAATATCTTATAACAACCTATAATGGAATATAATCTGAGGACTATATAAAAGAACTGAATTGCAATACTCCACACCTAAAACTAACACAATTTTGTAACTCAATCATACTTCAGTAAGGAAGAAAAAAAAAACCACGATAACATTCTTGTCTTCTAATCTCATAGAGCACAGCCCAGGGCTGAGCAGGAAGGGAGCCAAAAGTGAGGTCCTCACATGGATTCTGAAATGAATTACTAACAGTGCCTGCTTTTGAGCAAGCCTCTGAGGAAGCTCTGGAGTCTGACTGCCTTGCTTCAAATCCTGCTTCACTATCAGTGGGTGTGGGCGCAGGAGCAATCTCTGCACCTGTTTTCTCATTTATAAAATGAAGATAATTGTGGTACTTTACAAAATTTTGTGGGGGTTGAACACAGATGAAGTGCCTAAGATAGAAGAGCATATGATTTTGACAGGGTTTACCTGTATTATGAAAAAAGTATATAGAAAACTAAAGAGAAAAACACAATTATTCCCCCAACCACCTCAACTGCAATTGTTGACATTTTGCAGTTATTGTTACTACTGTGGATAAAAAACCAGCCAAGAGCTAAAACCAGACTATCTTCAGCCCCAACCTGATGTATCCCTTAGATCCTGAAAATTAGGTGTGCATTCTTTTCCTTTGTGATTCTACCACATAAAATACTTCTCTCCCCTGTGCCACAGAGACTTCTTTCCTAAGGATCTTCCTAAGTCATTAGAAAAAAGTGCATATCTTAGGGAATGTAATTCCCTAGAGCTACATATCTTTTCAGTTTCCTTATTTTTTTTCATTAACTTTCCTACAGAACTCCCAGGCTCAAATTCTTGGATGTTTTTAGACTCCTTCCTCTCTCTCTGTCCCTTTCTGTGGTTCCTTTGCTTGTCACCAAAGCTACTGCTTATTCCTTCCAGATGCCTCTCTCTCTCATCCAATTTTTCTTAACCACTACATTGTCCTTACTATTATTAACCATGTCTGGTCAATTTTAATCATCTCCTAATTGATCTCTTTCTTTCCAGGAAAGCCCTATTATCATCCATCATGGGTACTTCTGAGAAATCCATCATTCTGAAATGTACCTTTCAATCGGGTAGCTCCACAGTCAGCTGTTTTCACGTCTTCCTTCAGAGTAAAACCTGGTTACTGATCCTGAAGGATAAGGATATTTATAAACTAGAGCCAATCTTCCTCCATAGGTTGATATTCCCCAAATCCTTTGTGAAACATGCTTCTCAAACTGGAGTCTATATTCAAGGCCCTCTCTGCCTGACTAACTCATTCTCACTCTGAACGGTTACCCAAGTTGTTTTCTTAGTTTGGGATGGCTTAAACTCTCCTTTCTCCCCAATTAATACTCATTCTTGATGGAAAATTAAAGCGCTTCTTTGCTCCATAGCTCTTCCTGAATCCACACCATTTTACCTATGTACTTTTTGCCCTCTATGAAAAAAACTCCACATAAACTACTAAGGAATTCACCTGATTTTTGTAGGGTATCTTGTAGACCTACATAGCCACCATCTCCTGTTCATCCTCCCACCCATCCATCCATGCATTCATCCATCCACCCATAAATCCATCCATTCATCTATGCATCCATACTTCATCTTCAACAGTTAAATTATAAATTACTTGAGGGCAAATCCTATTACTTAACATTACCTTGGGAAGTTAACCTTTCTCATCGTCTAATATATACTATACTTAGAACGTAGCTTGGGCTTAATAAACACTTTAAAAATACTATAGGAAAATATTAGATCAGTTCAGTAGTTCAGTCATGTCTGACTCTTTGTGACCACATGGACTACAGTACTCCAGGCCTCCCTTTCCATCACCAACTCCTGGGGTTTACTCAAACTCATGTCCACCAAGTCAGTGATGCCATTCAACCATTTCATCCTCTGTCATCCACTTCTCTTCCTTCCTTCAAACTTTCCCAGGATCAGGGTCTTTTTGAATGAGTCAGTTCTTCACATGAGGTAGCCAAAGTACTGGAATTTCAGCTTCAGCGAAGGTCCTTCCAGTGAATATTCAGGACTGATTTTCTTTAAGATGGACTGGATGGATCTCCTTTTTGTCCAAGGGGTTCTCAAGAGTCTTCTCCAACACGACAGTTCAAAAGCATCAATTCTTCAGCACCCAGCTTTCTTTACAGTCCAACTCTCACATCCATATATGACTACTGAAAAAACCATAGCTTTGACTAGATGGACCTTTGTTGGAAAAGTAATGTCTCTGCTTTTTATTATGCTGTCTAGGTTGGTCATAACTTTTCATCCTAGGAGCAAGTGTCTTTTAATTTCATGGTTGCAGTCACCATCTGCAGTGATTTTGGAGCCTGAGAAAATAAATTCTGGCACTGTTTCCATTGTTTCCCCATCTATTTGCCATGCAGTGATGAGACCGGATGCCATGATCTTAGTTTTCTGAATGTTGAGCTTTAAGCCAGCTTTTTCACTCTCCTCTTTCAATTTTATCAAGAGGCTCTTTAGTTCTTCTTCACTTTCTTCCATAAGAGCAGTATCATCTGCATATCTGAGGTTATTGATATTTCTCCCAGAAGTCTTGATTTCAGCTTGTGCTTCATCCAGTCCAGCATTTCTCATGATGTACTCTGCATATACGTTGAATAAGCAGGGTGACAATATACAATCTTGACATACTCCTATCTGGATTTGGAACTAGTCTGTTGTTCCATGTCCAGTTCTAACTGTTGCTTCTTACAGATTTCTCATAAGGTAAGGTAGTCTGGTATTCCCGTCTCTTGAAGAATTTTCCATAGTTTGTTGTGATCCACACAGTCAAAGGCTTTGGCATAGCCAATAAATCAGAAGTAGATGTTTTTCTGGAACTTTCTAGTTTTTTTGATGATCAAAGAGATGTTGGCAATTGGATCTCTGGTTCCTCTACCTTTTCTAAATCCAGCTTGAACATCTGGAAGTTCTCAGTTCATATACTGCTGAAGCCTGGCTTGGAGAATTTTGAGCATTACTTGAGCTTGCATGTGAGATGAGTGCAATTGTGCGGTAGTTTGAACGTTCTTTGGCATTGCTTTTCTTTGGGATTGAAATGTAAACTGACCTTTTCCAGTCCTGTGGCCACTGCTGAGTTTTCCAAATTTGCTGGCAAATTGAGTGCAGCACTTGCACAGCATCATCTTTCAGGATTTGAAATAGCTCAACTGGAATTCCATCACTTCCACTAGCTTTGTTTGTAGTGATGCTTCCTAAGGCCCACTTGACTTCACATTCCAGGCTGTCTGGCTCTAGATGAGTGATCACACCATTGTGATTATCTGGGTCATGAAGATCTTTTTTGTATAGTTTTTCTGTGTATTCTTGCCACCTTCTCTTAATATCTTCTGCTTCTGTTAGGTCCCTACCATTTCTGTCCTTTATTATGTTCATCTTTGCATGAAAATTTCCCTTGGTATTTCTAATTTTCTTGAAGAGATCTCTAGTCTTTCTTATTCTATTGTTTTCCTCTATTTCCTTGCATTGATCACTGAGGAAGGTTTTCTTATCTCTTCTTGCTGTTCTTTGGAACTCTGCATTCAAATGGGTATATCTTTCCTTTTTTCCTTTGCCTTTCACTGCTCTTCCTTTCATTGCTATTTGAGGCCTCCTCAGACAACCATGTTGCCTTTTTGCATTTCTTTTTCTTGGGGGATGGTCTTGATCACTGCCTCTTATACAATGTCATGAACCTCTGTCCATAGTTGTTTAGGCACTCTGTCTATCAGATCTAACCCCTTAAATCTATTTGTCACTTCCACTGTATAATCATAAGGGATTTGATTTAGGTCATAACCTAGTGGTTTTCCCTACCTTCTTCAATTTAAATCTGAATTTGGCAATAAGGAGTTCATGATCTGAGCCACAGTCAGCTCCCAGTTTTGTTTTTGCTGACTGTATAGAGCTTCTCCATCTTTGGCTGCAAAGAATATAGTCAA
This sequence comes from Cervus elaphus, assembly GCF_910594005.1. Classification (NCBI taxonomy): domain Eukaryota; kingdom Metazoa; phylum Chordata; class Mammalia; order Artiodactyla; family Cervidae; genus Cervus; species Cervus elaphus. Next base: position 13,970,726 of record NC_057842.1, on the reverse strand, counting down.
TCTGATTTTGGTGTTAGTCGTCTGGTGATGTCCATGTGTAGAATCTTCTCTTGTGTTGTTGGAAGAGGGTGTTTGCTATGACCAGTATATTCTCTTGGCAAAACTCTGTTAGCCTTTGCCCTGCTTCATTCTGTACTCCAAGGCCAAATTTGCCTGTTACTCCAGGTATTTCTTGACTTCCTACTTTTGCATTCCAGTCCCCTATAATGAAAAGGACACCTTTTTTGGGTGTTAGTTCTAGAAGGCCTTGTAGGTCTTCATAGAACCGTTCAACTTCAGCTTCTTCAGCATTACTGGTTGGGGCATAGACTTGGATTACTATGATATTTAATGGTTTGCCTTGGAAATGAACAGAGATCATTCTGTCATTTTTTGAGATTGTATCCAAGCACTGCATTTTGGACTCTTGTTGACCATGATGGCTACTCCATTTCTTCTAAGGGATTCTTGCCCACAGTAGTAGATATAATGGTCATCTGATATAAATTCACCCATTCCAGTCCATTTTACTTCACTGATTCCTAAAATGTCGATGTTCACTCTTGCCATCTCCTGTTTGGCCACTTCCAATTTGCCTTGATTAACGGACCTAACATTCCAGGTTCCTATGCAATATTGCTCTTTACAGCATCAGACCTTGCTTCTGTCACCAGTCACATCCACAACTGGGTGTTGTTTTTGCTTTGGCTCCATCTCTTCATTCTTTCTGGAGTTATTTCCCCACTGATCTCCAGTAGCATACTGGGCACCGACTGACCTGGGGAGTTCATCTTTCAGTGTCCTTTTTGCCTTTTCATACTGTTCATGGGGTTTTGAAGGCAAGAATACTGAAGTGGTTTGCCATTCCCTTCTCTGGTGGACCACGTTTTGTCAGAATTCTCCACCATGACCCATCTGTCTTGGGTGGCCCTACACGGCATGGCTCATAGTTTCTTTGAGTTAGACAAGGCTGTGGTCCATGTGATCAGATTGGTTAGTTTTCTGTGATTGTGGTTTTCAGTCTGTCTGCCCTCTGATGGAGGATAAGAGGCTTATGGAAGCTTCCTGATGGGAAAGACTGACTGAGGGGGAAACTGGGTCTTATTCTCATGGGCGGGACCATGCTCAGTAAATCTTTAATCCAATTTTCTGTTGATGGGTGGGGCTGTGTTCTCTCCCTATTATTTGACCTAAGGCCAAACTATGGTGGAGGTAAAGAAGATAAAGGCAAGGTCCCATGCAGGCTCTGTTACACTCAGTTCCCCCAACCCTGCAGCAGGCCACCATGGACCCAGGCCTCCGCCAGAGACTCCTGGACACTCTGGGCAAGTCTGGGTTGGTCTCTGGTGTGGTCACTGGTCTTCTCCTGGATCCTGGTGCACAAGCTTCTGTCTGTGCCTCCAAGACTCTGCTTCCCAGTCCTGTGTAAGTTCTGGCGGCTCTCTGGTGGGGTTAATGGTGACCTCCTCCAAGAGGGCTCATGCCATACCCAGGTCTGCTGCACCCAGAGCCCTGCCCCTGCGGCAGGCCACTGCTGACCCATACCTCCTCAGGACACACCCAAGCATAGATCTAAGTCTCCGTGGGGTCTCTGGGTCCTGGTGCACACAAGGTATGTTTGAGCCCTCTGAGCGTCTCTGGTGTGTATGGGGTTTGATTTTAAATCCAATTTTGCCCCTCCTACCATCTTGCTGGGGCTTCTCATTTGCCCTTGGACATGGGGTATCTCTTCAAAGTCGCTCCAGCACTGCACAATCGCTGTTCCAGTGCCTACCGTCTTGCTGGGGCTTCTCTGCCCTTGAACGTGGGCACATATCAGATAGCATATAATTAAATATTAATGTAATCATGATAAAATCTTACTGGCTCTAACAATTTTTCCTCACCTCCCATTTTGAGCTAGATTCTTCTTTGCTCTCATAGGAACCACTAAGCCTTTTCCTAGCCTCATCCTTGTACTTTATTGTAATTATTTGTTTACCTGTTTGTCAGCTTAACTAAGTTACATCTTCTTAATAGCTTTATAAGTCTCTAGTATTTGCTGAATGAATGAGTAAAAATTAAGGAATAAATGTCACAATAGATGCTACATATTTGGGTCATCTGAACTGATGGAAATCTTATTTAACATTACCTAGAGTTAAATAAGGCTTAGAGGTCTGCTTCAGCCTGCCATGTTCTGAATTTGTCTACCAACGACCTCAATTATAGATCACTAGTGATGCTATCTGAAGTCATTAAAGAAATAGACACATCCACAAGGTTTAATATTTGTTACATGCATAATAGATGAATGCATTCATTTATCTACCTAAATCATTTCTCACTAAATAAACATTCATTTGCTGCATAGATTGCCAAGGAACTGGAAATAATCTATTCCTTTTATTTAATACCTTCCTTCTAATACCAGCAGAAGTAGCCATGGGTACAAATTCTCCTTTGGCTATAAGATCCCTGTTTTTGCACAACGACCATCTATTTTCTTGGCACAGGCAGAGCATTCTTGTCCCAGACAAAAGACTCCATAGAAGAGTAGAGGAAATAGCAGTGATTCACAGAATAACCAGGCTAGCCCCAAGGCACAGTGGCTTTCTAATAATAATGCTGCCAGTATTTATTTCCTCTCTACGTGAATTTTAGAGGAGTGCAATTTAGTGATATTCACATTAATTTAGAATTATGAATGATCACTTATCTCAGCTAATGTTCATTTTTATTGAGCATCTCAGTGGTACATACCAGTGGTTTTAAATCAAGAGACTAGATCAGGATAGCTTGGGCAAATGATCCAGATACACATTTCCTGGCTTCCCTACCCATGCATAGGAAGGAATATTTGATACACATGATGAGGTAGCATGAGATGGGTGTATGCTTTTTACATCACTCCTCTCAAGAAGAAACAGTTGTAGGTAAGAAAAGATAGTCTATGTTTTGACTGAATTTGCCAAAAAAACAAACATATATATATTTTTTTCTTTTTTTTCAAAATGTGTCAGTATAGCACACTGTAATGACTTGGCAAATAGTTGTTAAATGAATGAAGTAAAAAATAATGTAAAGATTATTGATGTCTGCTTTCATAAAATAATATTTTTGTGGTACTTTATATACAACTCTTGTACTTTACCTCATTTCATCCTCAAAAGCTCCCAATGAGATAACTAGAAACTATTTTCTTCCTATTTTCCAGATGAGAAAACTAAGTATTTAGGAAGTTAAAATAACTGGGCCACCATCATTCAGCAAATGAACACCAGAGCAAGGATTAAAAAATATATAGCTTGAAGCCTTAAAGCTAGAATTTATTTATTATTCCCTGAAGAACAGCAAAATTCTTCTCCTTGCTAATAATGTGGATTATCTGCATAATTTGGATCCATCTTCTACTATGAACTCAGAAGACATGAAATCTAGACCTAGATCTGCCCCTCTCCTGCTGAGTAACCAGAGAGAGGCACTTCCCAGGTCTATGTGGTGTCTGCCATATGCAGACCAAATCCACATATCCTCCAAACTTGTTCGTTGCCCACATGTGGCTCCAGGTAAAGCTGACATTAAGTGAACTCAATCAAAGGTTTGCTGGTGTTTGTACAACCTTAGTTTCCTCTGGACATGGACATCTTTCAAAAGTAATTCTTTGTTCTTATGGACATATATCACTTATTTAAAGAAAGTGGAAAGTTGGAAAATCCACTGCTCGCGGCTGGCCCTCAGCTTAAGGTACTGCTCAGAGCATCATTAACAGAGGACTTAGTTCAGTCAACAAGGGATAATTGATGAGAGAAATTAATGCCTAGTAAAGTTCCACCAAATATAACTGTTATATATAAAACTACTACAGCTCTATTCCTAAAGAATTAAAGTCTTTTAATACTAGGAAGTTGAAGGAGGCATCTTCTCCTCTGAGAACTCAGACAGAGATAAACACAAAATTAAAATAGCTACATCAGAAAGAGGAGCTTTGTAAGACTTTGTAAACTGGCACAGAATGACTTGCAGAAACTAGCAAATCATACAAAGAGAATGAAGTCTATAAAAGCCACACAATTAAAAAAAAAATTCTGTCACTTCCTAATTATAACCATGAATTGGAAATGTCAGTGTTCCCAGTACTCTCTATTTTCAAGTTACTGGCTGTTCTGACTTATTCTAAAAGACAAAAACATGTTTTTTATTTGAAACTTTTTTCTGTTATCACTTGCTCAATACGTTTCCTACTATGTTTGGTAATAGAACTATAGACTATGACATTGAACATCTTTTATAGTAGAAGAAAAAAAATGAACCCAGGAAAATAATAAAACTCATCACATTTTGATGTAAACAGGTAGCTAAGAGAAGTCCAGAAATAGCTGCTTGCCTCTGAATAATACATTCATTCATAATAAAATATATAGCTAAAAGATTATTAGCAAATGAAAACATGCTCTCTTTCTTCTTGGCTGAATTTTACTCAGAAAAATGAGACACCTTTCAGAAAAGGATTATTATTTTTATAAGGAGTATGTATTTTTAAACATTCATTTCCTCTAGTGTATGCAAACCCCTACAAAATTATTAAATCTATCCCAACAGAATATTAGAGTGAAAAAATCATGAAAAACAAATTTATTTAAAATGGTCTGATCATGTTTCAGTTATACTCAGTTTTACTTTTCACTATTTTTAACCTTCAATACTTGAAGTTCTATGCAAATTTACCTAAAGTGATAAAGTGAGATTTCTAAATTTATCACTTATATAAGCCATTGAAGATAAATTGGAGATATATAATAGAGTGCTTAAGACTTTATGAGAAAATGGTCCCACACATTATGCATTTAATGAACAGAGGACTGATCAAGCATATTGGGGATTACAAACATGAACTGAAGTCCTCTCCCTCCAGTTCTCACCAGAAATTTCTCCTTTGTTGCTTAAAAAATTTCCTTAAATGCCACTAAACTTCACTGAATTCTATTTCCTCCACATCTCTGGCCACCAGCAGAGTCCAAACCACCCCAACTGCCTCCCAAAGTCCCTCATCTTCTTCCTACCCACTGGCCACACCACATTGGATCATGATTCTCCCTTCTTTGAAAGGCCTCAAGGGATTGTTCACAGTATTACATAAAACCCAAAAACCTGAAAAGCCTTTGGGGTGGAACCTTGCTTATCTCCTCCACTGCCCACCTCCTCCTCACTTTTCTCTGCCTTTCTCTTAGTTTTCCAGCCCCAATACACAAATTTCCTTATAAGGTCCATTGCACGTAGCATCCTCTGTGCCTAGAATTCCATTCCACTGACTCTTCTCCATGCCAACTTCTTATCTTTCAAGTCTCTCCTTAAATGTCATCTCTTCCCAAGTCTTGCTTGAGTCTGCTCCCTGGACAGCTTCTCCTGTGTGGTCTCCATCCCTGTACTTGGTTTAGGCTCTGGATTGAAAGGAAGAGTTTTTATCACGTATTTTATTTTGTTGTTTAGATCTTCTCCTTCACACATCAAGTTCTATGAAGACTCTGCTTTGTTCATCATCACCTCCAGTGCCAGGTGCCAGGCTCTGCATATGGCACAGAGTAAATAAATATTTGTGGAAGGAAGGACCAGCCAGATTCACTGCAGAGCCAGCGGTGCACTGCGTCCCCATCTCACACTCTTCCAACCAACTTTAGACATTCAAACCCCCTTTGCTCAATGCTACCTTCTCATCCAAAGCTGATTTGACAGGCTCTCACACTAGACCACAGCCAGGCTGAGTTCAGAACTCAGGAGACTTTGGAAAAGACTGGGTGTAAAATCTGCAGAACATCAGGAGGACAGAACACCAGGAGGTTCAGGAAGAGGTGAGGGTCAAGATCAGGGAAATCAGCAAAAAGCAGGCTCAGCTGCAGCACCCATGGCATCTCTCCTAGGCTGTGCAGAAGAATCCTTGGATTTATGACAGAGGTGGTGATGGTCTGCCAGTGGGGTGCCCAGGTTTCCGTGTTATCCATGGACCTTCTGCCATCTGTTACTACAGCAAGACACAAAGTTCTGGGTGTCAGTACTCAGAACCTAAAGGTCACATGTGGTGAGCAGACCTTTACAGCACCGTCACACAATGACAAAGGTCGCTGTCCAACTGTTTACAACCTCAAAGACACTTCTGTTTGATCTGTTACCTATTATGATATATAATTTTGCTGTTACATATGTGATTTTAATGAAAAAACATATGTTCAAGTATAAGCATACATGTAGATTTCCTGTAGTGTTATGGGAAAAGTAAATATATTAATAGGTATTTTTCAATCATATTTTTGGTCCTCATGGTAGACTATTTTTTAACTCTATGGCTGATTCATATCAATGTATGACAAAACCCACTGAAATGTTGTGAAGTGATTAGCCTCCAACTAATAAAATAAATAAATTAATTTAAAAAAAATAAAACTAAGTTTACTATAAGATGCCACATTTCCATGATTATTACATTCATTCTAGTTCCACACATTAGTCCTCAGAAATCCCTGTGTTATAACCAAATCTGAAGGAAGATTGTTGTTGCTGAAAAAATCCATGCCCCTGATTTCTGAAAAAGTATGACTATCAAAAGAAAAATTTGGAGCAGGCTCCCTGTCAATTCAAGGCTGATTCATCTGAAGCTGTGAGAAGGGAAAAGAACAGAGTGTGTATGGCACACATGTCCATGTCAAAAGCCTCAACGCAGATGTACCCGATGATCCAGTTCAGGATGTGAGTTTCCATGGCACAGGAAGACCATTTCTGGGAAGGAGGAAGTGAAGAGGACAGAAAGAGAGCGGCCAAGTAAAATTCTGAGACTAAATAATTTGAATTTTTTATCCAGAACCTAAATTCATTTTTTGTTAGATGAATGAGATTGATATTTAATTACAGGACTTATAGACATCTAACTAGCAAAACAAAAGAAAAATAAGTAAAAATAAATGCTATATCAAAACCAGTTTCTCAATTTTTCCAATGGTAATCAGATAAACTCAAACCAAAGAATCTCAACAATATTTAATAACATATCTTCAAGCTCTTTTAGATACTAAATTTTTTTTCTGATTGGTCTTTAACTACATTGATCCCAGACTCTGAGGTTACACTGATGATTTTTATATGATTCAGTTAGTCTCACAGAGAGAGAGACAGAGAGAGAGAGAGAATTAAGTTTATTTTGTGGGAATTGGAAACCAAGGTGTCAATAACCACAAATCAAGAATGGTTCAAAAAAAAAGAATGGTTCAAGAGTTAAATAGAACTGACTTTTGAATGTGAGTTGTTCTAAAGATTCAGGAATTTCACATGATACACTTGCCTAAACATACATATATATTCATACAAAACTGTTACAAATATTTAAACAAAACAAACTTAGTAAGAAAAAAACTTACTACAAAGAAAAGACGATGGCTTCACTGGTGAAGTCTACCAAACATTTGAAGAAAAAAATATAGTAACATTTCACAAACTTCTCCTTTAGATAGAATACTAGGGGATACTTCCCAATTCATTCTATGAGGCCAGTATTATCCTGATACTAAAATCACACAAAGGCATTACAGTAGACCAATATAACTTATATGTACATACATAAAAATTATCAGAAATATTAGCAAATCAAAGCAACAAACAAAATAGATAAACAAGTGGGATTTATCACAGGAATGTAAGAGTGTTTAAATGTGAAAATAAATCAAGGCATTATACCATATTAACAGAATAAAGTTCAAAAAACACATTATTATCTCAATAGATGCAGGAAAAGCATTTGAGAAAATCCAGTATTCTTTCAAGATATGAACACTCAACAAACAAAACTTAGAATGAAACTTACTAAACCTGACAAAGAATATGAATCAAAACCCCACAATTAACACCATATTTAATCCTATTTAATCAGTAGAGACTGAAAGCTTTCCTCCTAGTATCAGGAGCAAGATGTTTATCTGTGATCACCACATTTTGACAACTAGATGTCCACAGGGGAAACTGGGTCCTTACCTCACACCATATGCAAAAAGCAATCCCAAATGGATCAAAGACATACATGTAGGAACCAAAAGTATAAAATTCTTAAAAGAAAACCTAGGTGCATATCTTTATGACCGTGAATTTGACAAGAGATCCTTAAATACAACACCAAAATGAAAAGTAATCAATGGAAAATAGAACTATTCAACTTCATCAAAATTAAAACTTGTGCCTCAAGCTATAAGAAAATAAAAAGACAACTCACTAAATGAGGGGAAGTATTTGTAAATCATTTATCTGCCAAGAATATAGTATCAATTATATATATAATGGATATATATATAGTATCAGGGGCTTCCCTGATAGCTCAGTTGGTGAAAAATCTGCCTGCAATACAGAACCAGAAGACTCTGGTTCGATTCCTGGGCTGGGTAGATCCACTGGAGAAGGGATAGGCTACCTACTCCAGTATTCATGGGCTTCCCTTGTGGCTCAACTGGTAAAGAATCCGCCTGTGATGCGTGAGACCTGGGTTCAATCCCTGGGATGGGAAGATCCTCTGGAAAAGGGAAGGGCTACCCATTCCAGTATTCTGGCCTGGAGAATTCCATGGACTATATAGTCCATGGGGTAGGAAAGAATCAGACATGATTAAGCGACTTTCACTTTCATATATATATACACACACACACACATATATATATAAATGCACCTATATATGCACATATATATAGATTAAATAAAGACAAATAATCCAATCAAAAATGGACAAAAGATTTGATCTATATTTTTCCAAAGAAAGGATACAAATAGCCAATGAGCATGTGAAAAGATGTTAAATATCATTATTGATTAGGGAAACACAAATCAAAACCACAAAAAGATAACTCTCCACACACATCACACTTGCAAAGATGGCTATAGCTAAAAAGACTGACAATAACAAGTGTTGACAAGGATGTAGAGAAATTGGAACCCTCTTATATTGCTGGTAGAAATGTAAAATGCTGCAGCTATTTTCAAACACAGCTTGACAATTCTTTAAAAATGTAAACATATAGTTGCCAAATGACCCAGAAATTTCAGTCTTAGGTTTATACTTAAGAGAAGTAAGAACATATGTTCACGCAAAAACTTGTACATAAATGTTAAGGGTCACTTTATACAGCATAAAAAAATTGGAAAAATTCAAATGCAGACACAAGAGTGGTGCATATGTTCCACTGTACAAGTGGTATAATGCAATACTATATGGCAATAAAAGAAATGAAGTACTTATAAATGCTATAACATGAATGAATCTTGGAAATATGCTAAGTTAAACCAAGTTATAAAAATCAGAGCTTAATAATCACATGTTATGTGATTTGATTTATACTAAATATCCAGAATAGGTGAATCCATAGAGATGGAAAGTAGATTAGTGGCTTCTAGAAGCTCAGTTTTGAGGGGAATAGGGATGATTCTAATGAATATTATGTTTCTTTTTGGAATAATCCAGCAGTGTTTCAAAATTGCATAGTGGAGACAGTTGCACAATTTTGTAAAAACTACTAAGTTTTTTGCACTCATTTCACATGCTAGTAAAGTAATGCTCAAAATTCCTCAAGCTGAGCTTCAACAGTATGTGAACCGAGAACTTCCAGATATACAAGCTGGATTTACAAAAGGCAGAGGAACCAGAAACCAAATTGCCAATATCCATTGGATCATAGAAAAAGCTAGAGAATTCCAGAAAAACATCTACTTCTGCTTCATTGACTACTCTAAAGCCTTTGACTGTGAAGACCACAACAAGCTATGGAAAATTCTTAAAGAGATGGGAAATACCAGACCACCTGACTTGCCTCCTGAGAAATCTGTATGCATGACAAGAAGCAAACAGTTAGAACTGGATATGGAACAGTGAACTGGTTCTGAATTGGGAAAGGAGTACATCAAGGCTGTATACTGTCACTGTGCTTATTTAACTTATATGCAAAGTACATCATGCAAAATGCTGAGCTGGATGAAGGACAAGCTGGAATCAAGACTGTGGGGAGAAGTATCAGTAGTCTCAGATATGCAGATGACATCACTCTTATGAAAGAAAATGAAGAGAAACTAAAGAGCCTCTTGATGAATGTGAAAAAGGAAAGTGAAAAATCTGGCTTAAAACTCAATGTTCGAAAATGAAGATCATTGCATCTGGTCTCATTGCTTCATGGCAAATAGAAAGGGGAACAATGGAAACAGTGCCAGACTTTATTTTCTTGGGCTCCCAAATCACTGCAGATGGTGACTGCAGCCATGAAATTAAAAGACATTTGCTCCTTAGAAGAAAAGCAATGACAAACCTAGATAGCATATTGATAAGCAGACATTTCTTTGCCAAGAAAAGTCCTTATAGTGAAAGCTATGATTGTTCCAGTAGTCATATATGGATGTGAGAGCTGGACAATGAAAAAGGTTGAGCACCAAAGAATTGATGCCTTCAAACTGTGTTGCTGGAGAAGACTCTTGAGAGTCCCTTGGACAGCAAGGTGATCAAACCAGTCAATCCTAAAGGAAATCAACTCTGAATATTCATTGGAAGGACTGATGCTGAAGCTGAAGCTCCAGCATGTTGACCACCTAATGCAAAGAGCCGACTCACTGGGAAAGACCCTGATGCTGGGAAAGATTGAAGGTGGGAGAAGAAGGGGATGACAGAGGATGAGATGGTTGGATGGCATCACCGACTCAATGGACATGAGTTTGAGCAAGCTCTGGAAGATGATGAAGGACAGGGAAGCCTGGCGTGCTGCAGTCCATGGGGTCGCAAAGAATTAGGCAGGACTGAGTGACTGAACAACTGAACAAGAACACTAACTTTTACCCTTTGAAAAGGTGAACTGCAAGTACAGCATTTATTTATATTTTTTTCTTTTATTTTTAAAAGCAGGCAACCACCAACAAAACAAAGGAAAACTGGAAAGACTGAGCTGAAGTATGATGGATGTACCTCCCTGAATTCAAGTTATTGTTGAACATGTCGCTGTCCACAGTACTGTAAAAATTGTTTGTCTAAACATGGTTATCTGACTTGGCTATATATTCTTTTTCTAAGTTTCTACTTTCACATTCCAAATTTACCAGTTCTAGTGATGCCAATCTTTCCAGTTTTCCCAGGGCTGAGGGGGTTCCCAAGACATGAGACTTTCAGCACTAAAACATGGAAAATTCCAGGAAAACTGAGGAAAGTTTGCTCCTGCCTGATTTTTTATAATTTACTGAATTCCTCTTCTTTTTGATTCCTATCATGTTCTCCATCCTGCTTTTTCCTTCAAACTGACAGCTTCTGCTTATGCTATTTTTTAGTCTCAAGTATTTTAATAATGAAGTTACCCCTAAAATTCACTTTTTAGAGATATAAAATTAATCCTATAGAAATCATACTCTGTAAAACAACTTTGAAATTAAATTTACTAAATCACCTTGCCATACACTTGAAAATAACACATTATTGTTTGTGTGTGTGTGTGTGTGTGTGTGTGTGTGTATCACTATGTTCAGATTCTTTTCCCTTACAGGTTATTACAAAATACTGAGTATAGATCTATGTGCTATTTCACTTGTGTTAATAGTTTTATTATAAAATAATCATCCACAAATTCATGTAAGTCTTTCCTGAGTTTGGGGTATGAATAGCCAACTGCCTTCTGGATATTTCGATCAGAGATTTCTTTGGCCACTAATACACACATCTAAGGGGACTTCCCTGATAGCTCAGTTGGTAAAGAATCTGCCTGCAAAGCAGGAGAACCAAGTTTGATTCCTGGGTTGGGAAGATTTGCTAGAGAACGGATAGGTTACCCACTCCAGTGTTCTTGGGCTTCCCTTGTGGCTCAGCTGGTAAAGAATCTGCCTGTAATCTGGGAGACCTGGGTTGGGAAGATGCCCTGGAGAAGGGAAAGGCTACCCACTCCAATATTCTGGCCTGGAGAATTCCATGGGGTCCATGGGGTCGCAAAGAGCTGGACACAACTGAGCGACGTTCACTTTCAATTTTCACATACATCTAAAGCCAAATCTAAACATGTTTTAGAGCCTAAATTAACTCTTCTTGCTATGATCACATCCACCTACTCTCTTGACCTAAAGTGAACTATTTCCTCTTCATCTGACTCTATCAACAGAGCTAATGAATCACTGTGCTCTAATTAAATCACCCGGGAAACATTCTCAAATCTGCCCTATCACTGCCTCTCTTGCTTAGACCTGCTTCCGTCCACAGCTGGAACTGATTGGTAGACTGCAGGACTGTCCGTCTTCTGAAATCCACAATAACTTTGAAAAACTCAAAAACCCCATAATGTTAGGTCGATTTTCAAAATACTGTATTAAAACTAAAATTAAAGACAAGACCAAGTGTGTAGCCTATCCTTTCCATGTTAGACCAACATCCTCTTTCTTAAAGACACTGGTGCTGCACCTCCTGAAGTCTTTATAAAGCTCTCCACAACACCCAAACACATTCACCCCACCCTCCCACACACACACTCTCACTCACTCAAACACACAACACACAGATACACATACTTGCACACTCTCAGGCTCCAGCAATGAGTACATGTTTCAAATCACCACCCACAACCTGATGCTTTGGGGCACTAGTCAATCAACTCCTTCTTCTGGAGACTTTGTTCTAAATTCAGGCTCTGAATGTTCTTCTCTGACCTCATCAACCCCAAAAAGAATAGGTCATTTTCTCTTTTATAGACATACTTCTAGTCTTGCAGTTATCACGAAGTAATAGTTAATTGGATTATATAACTGCTGCCCCCAACTTGAGAGGGCTTTATCTATGCATCTCATACTTGAAGAATAGCAGCTATCAGATTCAATTTGTTCAACTCCACTAATGTTTTTGATCAACATTTAGAAAACTAAGATCATGGCATCTGGTTCCATCACTTCATGGCAAATAGTTGGGGAAACAATAGAAACAGTGCCAGACTTTATTTTCTTGGGCTCCAAAATCACTGCAGATGGTAACTACAGCCACGAAATTAAAAGACGCCTGCTCTGAAAGAAAAGCTATGACCAAACTAGACAGCATATTAAAAAGCAGAGACATTACTTTGCCAATGAAGGTCCATCTAGTTAACACTATGGTTTTCCTGGCAGTCATGTATGGATGTGAGAGTTGGACTACAAAGAAAGCTGAGTGATGAAGAACTGATGCTTTTGAACTGTGGTGTTGGAGAAGACTCTTGAGAGTCCCTTGGACTGCAAGGAGATCCAACCAGTCCATCCTAAAGGAAATCAGTCCTGAATATTCATTGGAAGGACTGATGCTGAAGCTGAAACTCCAATACTTTGGCCACCTGATTCCAAGAACTGACTCATTGGAAAAGACCCTAATGCTGGGAAAGATTGAAGGCAGGAGAAGAAGGGGACAGCAGAGGATGAGATGGTTGGATGGCATCACTGACTCCATGGACATGAGTTTGAGTAGGCTCCAGGAGTTGGTGATGGACAGGGAAGCCTGGCGTGCCGCAGTCCATGGGGTCGCGAAGAGTCAGACAGGACTGAATGACTGAACTGAACTGAACTTTGATTAAGTGATGACAACTTAGGCAGCATGCTTAAAATATGACTGAGTGACATTTTAATAATAACTGAAAAAAGAATCTTCAGACTGTTTACACACATGATTATAAAAATACAGGTTATATTGACATGTGCAGCCATTGACCTAGAAGTGTGAAACAGAAGGCACTAGTGACCTGAATATAGTGACTCTACCACCGATTCACATAGTAATAATCTCTCTTCCTGCTCACCGTGCAAAATCACCATCTCCTCCTGACTATTTTTTTTCCTTACATCTATACAAATAAAGTATTTCCACCTACTTAGATATTAAAAGTGTTATAGCAAATGTCACCAATGACCCCTGAGGCCAAAATTTTTAATCTCTTGAATTATTATTATTATTATTTTGCAGCATTTGCTACTCTGGGGCACCCTCCGTGTCACTGCCCACTTGGCTTCTGGTCCTTCTACCTCTTTGACCATTATTTCTCAGGTGAGTCAGGGGAGCCTCTTCTTTCACCCACTCCTTAAACACTGGTTTCACCCAGGCACTCTGTTACTTGGTGATGTCGTCTACTTCCCCGGCTGAGTGCCTTGGGTTCATATACCCAACTCGTTCTTGAACATAGACTCCTAGATAATGCACAGGTGCCCCAAATCATCCTATCACGATCTGAACTCCTCACTGCCCACCCTCCTGGTTGGCCTGCTTTACTTTCCTTTATTTCCCCACGTCAGCTGCTGACATGCTCAATCACCCAAACCACTGATACAACAGCCCCCCTAAACTCTTTCCTTACAAACCATATTCAATTGACAACTAAGCACGGCCCATTTACCTTCTTTCTTACTGAGCTCTTAAAATGTTTCCTTCCCACACCCTCTGCTACTTCTGTAGGCCAAGACCTCATCCTTCTCTGGACAGTTGCAATAGTCCCTTAATTGATCTGCTTGTCTTCAGTTTTGCCCACATCCTAATCATATACCATTATTCTTACTTCTGCCAAAGTAAGCTATACGTATCTTATACACACACACATACATACACATAATGAAAATCTGATGAGTTAAAATCCGTCAGTGCATGCTCAAAACTAAATGTAGTGTTTATTAAATTTTATTTTGATCCAGTTATCATGTACAGAAATCTAAGCTCATCCTACAATAGTAACCCAGGATTCCATCTTACATTTTCTATTCTCTTTTAGTCCATTCAAAATTTAAACACAACCTTCACACTAAAAAACTAGCTTTTACTGATCTTCAGGCCCACTGATAGGTTGTAACGCACATACTTAAAAACACTGGCCTATAGGCTAAAGCCCATCCTTAGTGTCCTCCCCCCCCCCCAAATTACTATCACTGTTTTCATAGCAACCTAGAAAGGGGCTTATATGGAAATGGAGAGCTCGACTTACAAATACCACTCTCTAGAGAGAATCAGTATAAATGAGGAATGGACTGTAAACTTTAAATTTTTCAAGTCACCTAAAGAGAGGTCCACTGTTGTAATTAGTTAAGCATGGAGTGAAGAAAAAGATTATCAGAAGGGAGAACCCAAAAGCCACTCTCAGTCACTCTACTCAGAGAGGCTGCCAGGAAGGTTCCACTAGGTTCACGGTAAGTTACAGCAGCTTTCCACTCCTAGGAGTCCACGAAAAGCAGAAGCAAAATAAGAAAAAATAATTTTCTTTGGCAAGGATGTCAATTCCTGCTTCTTATCTGATAATTCCAATCTTAGGTGGACACTGGAATAAGTGGTACAAAGAAAAATGGAACCTCAATATATGGAATATAACACATCTTAAAATTCATGTTAATTCCTCAAAGAACTTTCCGCAAAGTTGCTTGTTTTCTAATGCCTGGAACATATGATGGAAAGTGGGGATTGTTAAGTTTTCCATGAATTTTCAAAAAAAGTTCCACCATCAAGAAAATGGATTTATGGCTAGAACATGTGTAGAAAAAAATGGCAACATCATTAAAAGCAGTTCTTCCAACTTAAAACTTTTTTAATGCAATTATAAACCATTTTTAGTACAGTTAGGTGAAAATTATTTGTGTTCCTTGAAAAGTGCTGATCAAGTGTGGAAGATGACATTCAAATACACATAGATAAAATCTATAAGTCATTTATGGAGCCTCTTGAAATTTATTTACCCAAATTTTATATCTTAAACCATAAATAATTTTGTGTTTGTGACCATCTGTATGCAAAATATAAGCAAGCATTTAAACATTTTATTAATTTCAGTTTTGCCAATAGGAATAAAACTTGACACAGCAAAAGGATTACAAAAATTTACTTTTCTTTTCATAGCCTTTTGATAATCTTATTACTTTATTTTGGTTTTACTTCAAAAAATTGTCAGATAGCTAAGGAAACCTATAGCAAAATCACTCCTAAGACACATTTCTTCAATGGCTTTTGCAAAAATAACTTGGAAGGAGGCATTTCCCTGGGAGTAACTACTTGGCTGTAATGATTATGCTAACAGTATTACCACTGCTGAGACATTTTAAGGAAATATTTAATTTTTCTTACCAGGAGCATCATTTTATTCAGAAGATTGAATAGATTATGCCACTCTGCAGAATTTTAAAGCTCTTTACATTTCATCTTACAGAAATCCACATTTGCAACACAGAGTTTGCTTATTTAGTTTCTCCTCTAACTCCCTTTGCTTGGCCATTTAACCCTTCAGGAATATCCACACTTGAGGTTACAATAATAAAAGCAAACTGACGGTCCATCCCTCTTCCAGATTGTCCCTGACCTTTCTAGGACACAGTGTGAAGGTGGTTATGAATGAGCCATGCACTGCCCTTCTTCACAGTTAGGAAAGGATCCCCTCTCTGCACCTTTTCATTACTTTCCCAGGGTCTCAGGCTCAAAGCCACATACTTTCTAAAGCCAAAAGGTACAGAGTTTCTGATAGCACAGAGCTCCCCAATACACGTTTCTTTCCCATCATTAGCTTCATGCTTCCCATACGGCATTAGAAACATCACTTAATGAAGATGCTTGAGACACAGAGCTGCTTCCAGATCGTTTTATCTAATTCAGTAGCAGCCTTTTACCCCCGACACCCCAGAGCAGCCAGAGCTTGCGCTCCCACATGCAATGTGAATTAATACATCTGGAACCAGTGATCTGTGTTACAGACGACATTTTCAGTCAATAAAACCAATGCCATACTCACGGTGGAGGCTGGTGGGGCTGGTGTTCAACATTTCTTGGGGATTTGCAGGCAGCAGGCTTCACCATGTCCCTGACCACACACCTGGGGCGCATGATAGACAGCACAACGCACTATTAATTATAAAATGGGGAGAAACATCTGGAAATTAAACACGGTACTGAAAACAAGTTTAAGGGAACTGTCTGCAAGCCCCTACATATTAACCTAGAGGCCCTGAGAAGCCCTGGGAGTTAGGAACCTTCAGCTCATGCTTCCAAGAGCTCAATTACACCCAGATGAACTCCATGCCAGTGTTGGCCTCAGTATTGGATTTCCTGTTTAGTACCAATAAAATGATCCTCATTAGACTTCCCCATAGAAGCAAAGCTGCTGAAAACTTTGGCTTCACCCTATGAAGACATCTGAAAGCGTAAACATAGGAGCAGCTGCTCTGCTGATATGTTAAAAACAGGCAGGACTTTCTGTGGCTTTGGCTATCTTACTGAAAGACATGGACTTTTGTTTCATGCCCTTCGTCACCACATAGATCTTTCCCTTTATGCAAAAAAAAATATAAAAGAAAGAAAAAAACAGAGATCTGCGATGTTTTAGGACATCCCCCATGTTCTAAATCCATTCAAGCTAAGAAAGGAGGAAGAGTCAGAGGGAAATGTACATATATAAAGTGTGTGTGTCTCCATAAGTATGCAAAATAAATATGCAAGATGCCTTCACAGTGTGAAAATAGGCAGGAAAAGGTCTTTGGGTCTTAAGTTGTCCATCACAGAATAAATAAATGCAGAGGATGGGTCACAGCTGCAAAGGGCAGCAGGGGGAGGTGCCCTTAATCTGATGTCAACAGGACTTAATGCAACGCTGGAGAGAATCACAGCATAAGCCAGAAAACATAGCCCTTTGAGGCTGTCCTTGGATGGCTCAGATATCCCTCCACCTCAGAAGCCTTGAACAAACCTTGATTTGAATAGGGAAGCCCTGTTTAAAAAGTTGAGATCCTGAGTCTTAGACTCTGCTAAATGGAAAAGCCACATAGGACTTGGGATTCTCAAGCATGAACCTGGTTCTTAACTGTGACAGTGGTTTTGACTGCACTTGGAGATCTGACTACTTGTAAGGCCAGTCAAGCTATTCAAGAGGTGGTTCAGTGGTGAGGTAGTGGCAGATAAACTGCTTTCCCAGAGCTAAAAGCTGCATGGCAAAATTCTCCACTTCTGAAAGAAATGATACAGGCAGACGTGGACACTGCACAGAAACGTGAGTGCACACACGCACACACACATACACACACACACACACAGCTAAGTCCAAACAGGATCAAGTAAGACTTAGAAATCAATATATAATGTGAAAAGAAAAGAAAATGGTGCCATTTCAAAGCCATCCCTCCTGGGCTCAAAGGAAAGAAATGTGGTAACTATCTAGAGTGAATGCTAAACTCTTGGTGGACTGATCACCAGTCATTGGAGAAGAAGGACACTCTGGCAGGAAGGTTCAGAGAACATTCAAGAAGGCAGTTGCCAGGGAGAAGTAATACCCCAGGGTATTACTGAGCTCTGAAATGTTAATATAACTTACTCAAGTACAGTGCACAGAAAGTTACATTTCACTGCACTGGGAAATCTTTAGCAATTCTCACTCAACTAAAAATAGCCCACATGGCATGTTGAATCTTTACACGCATTGGTTTGTGAAAATATCGGAAATATCACCAACTTTGGAGAAAATCTTGAAGAATTATATGTATGAGAAACCATATGCAACCTTCTGTCTTAGTTCATTTCCTTTCTTCTTTTTTTTTT
This sequence comes from Cervus elaphus, assembly GCF_910594005.1. Classification (NCBI taxonomy): domain Eukaryota; kingdom Metazoa; phylum Chordata; class Mammalia; order Artiodactyla; family Cervidae; genus Cervus; species Cervus elaphus. The sequence continues at coordinate 13,952,224 of NC_057842.1, read as the reverse complement.
CCCTCCTGAAAATTCAGGTATTTAGGCAAAGTTTTGGGGAAAAAAGAAATCTGCCACTCAATTAGAGTTTTCCTTCAATATGTTTTTAAATAACTCTTCTCCAATAAAAGTGGATTATTAGCCAGCATGAAAGACCATGTCTGCATAAGAAAATTCTAATTTAATTTTGAGAATTCAGTGGTTTTGATTTAAAACTATAGTAAATGACATATTTCATCTGTCTGCCTATGCTATAGAATCTTTTTTTTTTTAATTCATTTTAATTGGAGTCTAATTACTTTACAAAATTGTAGTGGTTTTTGCCATACATTGACATGAATCCACGATGGGTGTACATGTATTCCCCATCCTGAACCCCCCTCCCACCTCCCTCGCCATCCCATCCCTCAGGGTCTTCCCAGTGCACCAGCCCCGAGCACTTGTCTCATGCATTGAACCTGGACTGGCGATCTGTTTCACATATGATAATGTACATGTTTCAATGCTATTCTCTCAAATCATCCCACCCTCGCCTTCTCCCACAGGGTCCAAAAGACTGTTCTATACTTCTGTATCTCTTTTGCTGTATCACATATAGGGTCATTGTTACCATCTTTCTAAATTTCATATATATGCATTAGTATACTGTATTGGTGTTTTTCTTTCTGACTTACTTCAGTCTGTATAATAGGCTCCAGTTTCACCCACCTCATTAGAACTGATTCAAATGTATTCTTTTTAATGGCTGAGTAATATTCCATTGTGTATATGAACCACAGCTTCCTTATCCATTCATCTGCTGATGGGCATCTAGGTTGCTTCCATGTCCTGGCCATTATAAACAGTGCTGTGATGAACATTGGGGTGCACGTGTCTCTTTCAGCTCTGGTTTCCTCAGTGTGTATGCCCAGCAGTGGGATTGCTGGGTCATATGGCAGTTCTATTTCCAGTTTTTTAAGGAATCTCCACACTGTTTTCCATAGTGGCTGTACTAGTTTGCATTCCCACCAACAGTGTAAGAGGGTTCCCTTTTCTCCACACCCTCTCCAGCATTTATTGCTTGTAGACTTTTTGATGGCAGTCATTCTGACTGGCATGAGATGGTACCTCATTGTGGTTTTGATTTGCATATTTCTAATAATGAGTGATGTTGAGCATCTTTTCATGTGTTTATTAGACATCTGTAGGTCTTCTTTGGAGAAATGTCTGTTTAGTTCTTTGGCCCATAAAAACCTCATTTGAATTTCTGAATTTTTTTTTTTTATTAGTTGGAGGCTAATTACTTCACAACATTTCAGTGGGTTTTGTCATACACTGATATGAATTAGCCATAGAGTTACACGTATTCCCCATCCCAATGAATTTCTGAAATTTAAAGCTCTTTTTGGATCATGAAAATAAACACATCAATACTCAAAAACAATGTTGCTAGAATTTAAATGTACTTAATTTAAAATATACTAACTTAATTAATATACTTTATTTAAAACAAAATAAGAAAACTGATTTTTCATACTAACTTATATCCTGATCTCAGGTCTAGAGTGAATCAGCTAGCTGTTGAATCTGTTGTCAGGGAGAAAATGATTAGTTTCAGATTGCTAGTTATTCAATCAATTTGAGGGGGCACTAAGCTATGCCAATATGTATTCCTACATTTTCTAATCTGACTTTTTTTAGCTGAAATTGCTTCTAGAGAAGGAGAAGAAGAAGAAAAAAAAACCCTACATTCAGAATAAGCGACATAAAATAATACAACGGCCTCCTCAGACTTTTGTCAGCCTGAATGAATTAGCATTTCTTTAAAGCAGTACTTGTGTCTGTTCTATTGCAGTTTGAGGGATAAACCCAAGTGGTGTTGCCAGTTGTAATGCGTGGAAACTGTTCAGCCAACCACTTCCCATCCTCTGCCAGGCATTAATCATAACACAATAACAGGGACCCATCATACTTACACACCACAGTGATATACCAGCGCACTGCAGTGATCAGGGGTCTTCCTTTGCTGTGTGCTAAGGCCCTTCAGTGTGTGAGACTGTTTGCGATGCTCTAGGGACCCCCACCAGGCTCCTCTGTTCATGACGATAAGAATACTGGAGTGGGTTACCATGCCCTCATCCAAGGGATCTTCCTGACCCAGGGATCAAACCTGCATCTCCTATGTCTCCAGCACTGGCAGGAGGGTTCTTCACCAGTACCACCTCGGAAGCCCCAAGGGTCTTCCTTACATATGATTTACTCCTTCATCCAGACACAAAGAGGCCACAGAAAAGCCACAAAGCCGACTTTCCAGAAAAGCTGTGGATGTAGAGGCCAGGAGTCCAAGAGGTGTGACCTCTGATTCCTGCAAAGTCTTCAGTTACTTGGGAAGGAAGGTGGACCCCTCACCATCTTGGCGGTACCTGTGAGCACCCCTTATCACTCAAGCATCACTGAGGATTTATTCAAATGAGGCATCCTGTAAGCATCTCAGGGAAGCTCCCCCGGACTCCGCCTTCCGCGCGGCTGGGTTTTATGAATGACTGCAATCAATGCTGAACGACTGCCAACTGCCCACTCTTCCCTGCATCGTACACACAAGAGAAACTCGCCCTGCCGCAAGCCCGCAGATGAGGCTGTGGCAAGGCTTTCATCTCCCCAAACAGGAACTAAATGTGCTTCCAGAGACTTAGAGTATGTGAATGAAACATTCTCAATGCCTTCAAAAGGCACAATTTACATAATCACTTTCTCTCTTTTCAGTTTCCATTTTGGTGCCTGCAGTCACCAGCCCCACTTTGGCCTCCCCTTCCCTGCAAAATAACTAAAAAACAAACAAATAAACAAAAAGCCCTTATTGTTTTATGAAATTTTATCTCAACTGAGCTTGATGACAAGGTCATGAGTCTAGTGACAGCACTGAGCTGTACCACAGATGCGGACACGTACGCATTTCTGCTCTCCATGTTTGTGGTTCTAGACTTTACTGGGGTTTTTCCTCCAGTGATAGAAACAATTACACTCAAACAAGGCTAGGGGAAAGTGTGTCTGTGCCTGCTCCCGCTCCTGGGTAGGATTGTACTAGTGTGCATTTGTCACAAGAGTTTGTCAGTTACAATGACATCATGTTGAGAAAATGAAATACTTTTCAAACATACAGTATTCTAATTTGCTGATCGCTGATCAGACACACAGAATAAGGGAAAAACAGGCAAGAAGAGGACTCTGTAACCAGTCACTTTCTTCTGAACCTTCTATTCAGCACCCGAGACCCTTCTAACAGACATTAGGGAAAAGTACCAAAACATGTGCAAACGTCTTGTCTCCACCCTGATTGTTTCTTAACTCCAGGCATCCAGTTGCTTCCCCAACACTTTTGCTTGGGTTTCCAGTAGGCTTCTCAAAATCAACACTTTCAGTAGGAATCCACCTTTTCTTAGACACCTGACCCTCCAGGGCCAGCACCATCTTGGCTGGTTGTAAATGTTTTCTCTAGTTGTTCAGGCCAAAAGCTTCAGTCTCAATGACTCACTCCTCTCACACCTGTGTCCAGTCCATCACATTTGATTCTCCTTTCAAATATGTCCATTTCAGCATCTGTCCATTCCTCCCTCTTCCCCTGTGGCTACCCCGATGGGGTCAACGCTACTTTACATTGGGTTCCTGAATCAGACTTCTCACTGGCTGCTGGCAGAGACCCTTTGGAAAGATAAATCAATCATGACTCCTCTGCTCCAAATCCTGCAATGGTGCCACAGTTTACCCACAAAAACGCAGGAGTCCTTGGAGTGTCATCTGGCCTCATGTAACTCCCAGTGTTCTTCTCCTACTATCTCCTCCCCAGCATCCACACCCCACTCATGCTATCCCAGCTGCAGTGACCTTGCTGCTGGTTCTCAAACACACTGGGAACTTTGTACCAAACATTCGCTCCTTGACATGTATAGGACTAACCCTCCCCTCTTTGCAGTCTTGGCTCAAGCGTCAGCATTTGGTGGTTCCTGCTTGAATTCCCTCCCTACTGTGCCGTCTGCTCCCATCAGACTTTCAGTGCCCTTCAGTCATCTTGCTCTGGTGGTGGTGGTTTAGTCATTAAGTCATGTCCAACTCTTGCAACCCCAAGGATTGTATCCTGCCAGACTCCTCTGTCCATGGGATTCTCCAGGCAAGAATACTGGAGTGGGTTGCCTTTTAAAATCTGCCTCTCCTCTTCAACCCAGCTTGAAATACCAGCTGCTCAAGAGGAAGGATCTCTGTTTGGTTCACTGGCAAAGGCCCAGATCCTAGAACAGGGCATAGTCACATAGAACATCATAGTCACTCGCTATATATTTGTTAAATGAATAAGGCAAAATGCTTCATATTTCCAGCTTGAGTAACTAACATGCTAAGATAGTTATTTACAAATATATTTAGGTAATACTTTTTTGCATGATTACAGCATATTTATATAAAATATCTGCAAAATATAAATGACCAACAAATTTTATGATTTGAATAATCCACTATATTTGTTTTTATATGACATGACTAAGGTTCATTCTTTTTCTAAACAAGAAAAAAATGATTAATTTTGTGGAAAAGACTCTTTAGTGTCACATTGTTGCTTCAAAACAATGAGACACTATTTAACATCTAGTATCCTGCTCTTTTATCAAATAACACTTTAATATAATTGTACATGAGGTAATTCCTTAATAGTAAAGAGAGAAAATTAATCCCCCTTTCTTTTGATTTTTGTAAACAGTGTAGGAAAATAACAAAAAAACTTCTGTTTATTGTCATCTATTTTGAAAATGTCCAAGAATATTCAGTTAATATCCTATTTAATCTTCACCATGCTCTGCAAGGAGATCTGATTGCCTTATTTGACAGATGAAATAATTACAACTCTAAGAGGTTAAATTTATTTTCCAATGATAACTGGCAAATGTTAATATTTTAAGAAGCTAAGATGTTGTATCAAGTTTTGTTTGGGACCAAAGGTAATGTCTTTTCCATCATTCGAAGACTCCCTCTGACATTAACACTCAAAAGATGAATGAAAATTAACACAAATCAATCATGAAGCTACAGAGTACAGTATCCTCAGATATGTTTCAATATAATTGAGTTCATGATATAGGTATATTATTGAAACTATTCAGATATCTCACATAGCTGAGTGTTCTTAAAACATTATTCTAGTATTCCAAGACCATATTCTCCAAATATACCAGCAGAACAATGGTGACAGCAGGTGTCAGGTTGGCTAAATTAGAAATGCAGAGTGACCTTGAGACCAGTGGGAATGTAAAACTCAAGGCAGGTCATCCTGTATATAGAGAAAAACAGCTTATATAAGAAAAAGAGTCAAAAAAGTGAAAAAAAAATTAAAAATTACTTGCAAGACAAATATAATTTGGTTGATAAAAATCTCTTCAAAAATATTTTTCAAAGGAGGTCTTCAAAAGTGATCTTTTCATCTCCATTTACTAATACTGAAAGAGGAAAAGTTGAAAATATTATTTTACAAAATGAACTTTAAAAATTGTGTATTCATGTCTACTTAGCAGTGAAGTGTGATGACTGCTACCTGTAAGATGAAGATGAAACAGTGACAATTCTACACCAGATGGGAAAAGTGGATGTTGCTATTTTGAAAAGCCAGATGTACTAATCACAGATCAAAAGGGTATGGTCTACCTCTGATGTACATTCAGGGAATGCTCAGAAGCTACATAAGAGTGACCTTTATTTTAAAAAAGACAATGAGGACAGGAAAGTTAGGCTCTTAATTATAAGAAAAGGGAACCCAGCTGGCCAGTTTCCACAGTAAGTGGTGAGGGCAGTTAAATCACCTTAACTAGGCCAGGAATTTATTCACAAAACCAGACTAAAAAGTATAGGATTCTAAAATAAAGGTGATAACAAGATATCGATTTGCTACAGAGATTAATGGGTGATTTTAAAGTCGGGAAAAACAATTTTCTCAAAGACTAATAAGAAGGAAAATAATACGTAAGAAATCAAGCCCTTGGTCTTCTGGACCATTCAAATCTGCCTGTTTATCACCTCTCATGTCTCCAGGATGCTAACAGGTTTGGTTCTATAAGGTCCTAATACTGTTTCCAACATGGCAGCAATATGCCCAATTAACCTTTTACCCAAGCTAATATTTCCTGTTAACACAATCAGTTTCTGTCTCCATGAGCCATTCTCAAAGTGTTACATAGACCTATGAATTTATATCTGCTACCATTCCCCACACACCATCCTGCTGACATTTTTCTACTTATTAATCTGTGTGCATTCACCAGAATGACTTGTGTGCATTCAATAGAGGGGAAAAAAATCTTATCTAGAATAAGAGGTAAGGTATTTCCAGCCAGAGGAAACCTTCCTAGAATCAAGCCAGCAGAGGCACCAACGAGGCAAGGGAAGCCTGAGCCACCTTCCGGACCCTCGAAGACTAAAAGTGGGGGACGGGGAGACTTCAGTGGAAAGACAGGAGGTTGACGGGAAAGAGCAATGTGAAAATAGAGAGTAAGGTAAGGTAGGTTGAGAAAAGAGTCATGAGGAGGATTTTACTTTTTTTTTACATCTACAGGCACAATTCCAGGTGATGAACTCCCCCTGGGAAAGGGAGAAGTTACATGGATGGAGAAGAAGTTACATGGATGGCATGACAAAGGATGAGATGGTTGGATGGCATCATCAACTTAATGGACATGAGTTTGAGCAAGCTCTGGGAGATGGTGAAGGACAAGGAAGCATGGCATGCTACAGTCAGTGGGGTCGCAAAGTATCAGACATAACTGAGTGACTGAACAACAAAATGATGGGGAGAGGGGCAGAGGAGAAGTGGGAGGGGAGGGGCAGGCTCTGCTGTGTCTTTAACTCCCCCTGCTTCTCACTAACCCCAGTCTCTTGCGTGCATGCTACGTTGCTTCAGTTATGTCCGACTTTGCAATCCTATGGACTGTAGCCCGCCAGGTTCCTCTATCCATGGGATTCTCCAGGCAAGAATACGGAGTGGGTTGCCATTTCCTCCTTCACGGGATCTTCCCCATCCAGGGATCTAACCTTCTCCTATGGCTCCTGCATTGGCAGGTGGGTTCTTTACCACTAGTGCCACTTGGGAATCCAAATTCTAGTCTACGCAGACTATTTAGGTCAACATATCTAAAGCCTACTCAGAAAACATAGTCCTTCAGATTCAGAGTGAGTTGAAAAAGCAAAAACAAAGCAACAGCAACCACCACCACCTTGACTGTGAATGACAATTCACAGCAATTAGAGAGAACATCAGAATAACTCAGTGAAATCTGACTTTCTCTGGCAAGAGAGGAGCATCTTCTGGATCAGGAAAGTCATCCTGGTTTGCTCCTCTGGCCCCCAGGATGGTGCATCTGTGTGGAACACAGGAACTGATTTGCACAAACAAAAGCCCCACCCATTTTTGTCCCACTAAAGAAAGCATTGAAGGCAGGAGAAGAGGACACCAGAGGATGAGATGGTTGGATGGCATCACTGACTCAATGGACATGAGTGTGAGCAAGCTTCAGGAGATGGTGAAGGACAGGGAAGGCTGGTGTGCTGTAGTCTGTGGGGTGGCAAAGAGAAGGACGTGACTGAGTGACTGAACAACCACAAAAGAAAGCATATTGATCTAAAGTGAATGAGAATGGTAGTATCGAGGAATAATCTTGGAACCAGCATACAGTTTGGAGAAGGAAATGGCAACCCACTCCAGTATTCTTGCCTGGAGAATCCCATGGACAGAGGACCCCGACAGTCCATGGGGTCAAAAAGAGTTGGACACAACTGAGCGAACACTCACTCACTAACATATGGTTATCTTAAAGGGGAAATTGTTTACAGTTGTTAGTACTTCAATTCCATTCATAAACAGGACCTCACCCTGGTTTGATCCCTGGATCAGGAAGATCTCCTTGCAGGAGGAAATGGCAACCCACTCCAGCATCCCTGTCGGGATAATCCCATGGAGCTGGACATGACTGAGTAACTGAGTATGCATGCATTCACAGCGCCCTTCACAGCCCACTCCTGGGCCTTACAGCCCAATTTGGGATCCTTACGCTGCACCGTGGCTCTGTCTCAAGCCTGGCTGAGGGTGGTCTCTCCACCTAAACAAAGGGCCACATGCTTGCATGATTGAGATGAGAGACACTCATGGATCAGCAATAATACCAAGTTACAAGGAAACAGTAACAGAGAATCAAGTAAGTAAAACTGTCTTCATTAATCAAAAATGCAACTCAGCAAAACAAGATGAATTTCAAGAAATGCAAACCTATTCAGATAGGAAAACTCTATAATAACAGAAGAAGAAGAGGACAGTGAGGGACATCAGCTCACGTTTCTGGGTGTCTGCCTTGGGCCAGGGGCTGAGCTAAATGTCCCAGATGCATTTAGCATGCCATCTGCTCACAGGTCACAGGTGGCCCTTGATGTCACCCAAGTTACATGTTTACTTGTGCAGTATTACCATTTCTTCTCAGAAGCACAACTCATCATTTCAAACACTACACACTATCTGTGAAGTGCTTTGTTTTGATCAAATAAATTATTCCATTGTCATTCAAGTGTTAGCATGAGACACAAATTTGTAATTGAGTATTTCAAGCTTTAAGCACCTCACATCCTCTTGTGACATTTCAGGATCCTAGAAGAATAGAGAGCTGTCTGATAATGCTTATCTATGGTTTAATGTCCAGGATAAAAAATTCAATTCGGTAGCAAGGAGGGATGAATGGTATTTGTAAAGATTATTGCCAGAGCTTCTTTACAACTAACGATTTTCCTGCTTTTTATTTGCAACACAAAGCCATAGCTCTTTAAATAACGATTTTAGGATTGTTCTATGTGTGCCTTTGCTCCACAAGTATTCCTTCCTTGCTCATGGGGAGCTAGATAGCTAAATAAATATATACTAAGAGGTCCATAATAGTTCCTTGGTGGGATTTAAGTGGATTTTAAATAGATAAAATGGGGAATTGGAACTTGGAAAAGCATTAATGAAATATTTCAAGTATTGTTTTCAATTAATTATATCTAATTTCTCATTTGATTCACGTGGCTGGAAAGTTAGGGAGAAACTGGAATCAATCAGATATGGAAATGTATCGCCCATGGACTATATATATAAATGCTCATATAAGTATGAAAGTGCTCAATACTAAATATACACTATTCCTTTCCTATTGTAAATGAAGCTTTATTTTTTCAAGAGGCCATGATGCTTTTTTTACCCAAAATATGACAAAAGGATGAATCCAAATCATTTGGACATATGAATAGAAACTTTAATACCTGAATATGATCGCTTTTTGGTCCAAATATTTTTGACATTCAGAATGAGAATATTAAAAAAACTTGTAAATCATTTTTTCCTCCCCTTCAACCAAGCTGATGAAAATATGTACAGATATTTAGACAAATAAGAGAGATATGAGATTTGGAAAAGTAATCCAGGGACTAGGACTGCTGACTACTCATTGACAAGGGTAAACACTCTCTGAGCACTTTTGACTTGATAAGAGAGTCATTCTTGTGGCTTCCGATGGGTTGATGATTCCTGAACTATCATTTCCAGAATTCAATTTCCACTACCTATCAGGTCTGAAATCTGTCTACCTGAAACCTTCCTAATGACTGAGCCAGATCAGACTAAAACACTAAACTCAGTGTCCCCCGCCTTCTCTCAGACCATAACACCTCCCAAAGTCTACCTGGTGGTCAGTTAACCCTCTTGTTACTGATGTCCACAATCTTGGTGCCCTGTGACCTCTTACTTTCTCTAATGGCCAGTAAGGCGTTAGTCTACTGCTTCCAAAGTCATGTTCTTTCTGGAGTGAACTGCTTGAGTTGATCTTCCTCAAGTGCCATCTTCTCCTGTCCTCAGATTCCACAAAAGGCTTCCCATCCCCGATCATGTAAAACACACACACCACTGTCTAGTTCCAGGGTCCACCTACACACATCCTCATTCACTAATCTCTTCCTCTTAACTCAGAGTCTGTTAACAGAGTCTGTTTCTCAAGTCAGGTGCATCCATCTCAATATTTCAGAACATCCTTCTGTCACTTGCATCTCTAGTTCATATGCCACATTTCTTACTTAAAATGATCTGCCTCCTTTTCCCTCTCCATTCACTTTTAGTTCTTACAAAATTCAACTCAAATGCACTGAACTCTAGGAAGCCTTCCAGGCTAAAGACTTTCATTAATCCTTCACTAGCATCTTCTAAGAAACAAATTAGTCCATATGTATGGATGAAAAATTTTGTTAACAGCTGGAAAGACATTCAGGAAATGCATGTTTTAGAAATAGGACGTGAAACAAAAGTGTGTTCCAGGGACCTGACTGGGAAGCTCTGATGACCATGACATCTTTGCGATCAATGAACGAACACTCACAGGACAGCTGCTCTGTGCCAAGCACCATGCCCCATGCTATACAACAACCTGAAAGCGAGTCAGCTTGAAAATCATCCATAACAGTAGTAAAGTGTCAACTTACATTTACTGAGCATTTATCACACAGACTCTTTTAAGCTCCTTGTATGCATGAACTCATATGATCCTCACAACTCTGTATGGTGGGCAAGTTAAGTAACCAGGTGACAAAGCATTTATAAAAGCCTAACGTGAAAAAGTTGGCTTAAAGCTCAACATTCAGAAAACTAAGATTGTGGCATCTGGTCCCATCACTTCATGGGAAATAGATGGGGAAACAGTGGAAGCAGTGTCAGACTTTATTTTTGGGGGCTCCAAAATCACTGCAGATGGTGATTGCAGCCATGAAATTAAAAGACACTTGTTCCTTGGAAGGAAAGTTATGACCAACCTAGATAGCGTATTAAAAAGCAGAGACATTACTTTGCCAACAAAGGTCTGTCTGGTCAAGGCTATGGTTTTTCCAGTGGTCATGTATGGATGTGAGAGTTGGACTGTGAAGAAAGCTGAACACCAAAAAATTGATGCTTTTGAACTGTGGTGTTGGAGAAGACTCTTGAGAGTCCCTTGGACTGCAAGGAGATCCAACCAGTCCATCCTAAAGGAGATAAGTCCTGGGTGTTCATTGGAAGGACTGATGCTGAAGCTGAAACTCCAGTACTTTGGCCACCTCATGCAAGAGTTGACTCATTGGAAAAGACCCTGATGCTGGGAGGGATTGGGGGCAGGAGGAGAAGGGGATGACAGAGGATGAGATGGCTGGATGGCATCACCGACTCGATGGACATGGGTTTGAGTAAACTCCGGGAGTTGGTGATGGACAGGGAGGCTGGGCGTGCTGCGATTCATGGGGTCGCAAAGAGTTGGACACGACTGAGCGATTGAACTGAACTGAACATATAAATTGCAACAGTATTCATTCCACAACTGAGCTCTATTAGTATACTATTTTAGTTATTTGAAATTGCTTAAATTCCTCCTATTTTAATATAAAACATTATCTTCAAGTACAGAAACAACAGGATTAAGTGTAGGAATCTAGACTAATAATGAAATAGAGGCTTCCTCTTCCCCTCCCCCCAAATGTTTAAATATAAAGTATATTCATTCTGAAGAATAAAACTGTAGTCTATTTCATTTTTAATGTCTATGTACACTGTCACATCAGTTCTCGAGGTCATAAAATAATTATAATTCCATTATCACATATAAGTAATGTTCAGGTTGCTTTTTAGCTATCATTTCCAGAGTTCCAGCTAGTCATTCCTGGGGTTTCCTTGCAATACACCTCTTATGTACAGATCATGAGTAAAGAAAAACATGAGAGGTTCTTAGACCGTAAGACTTAAATTCAACACCCCTTCCATCCAAGTCACTAATTTCTTCTGTGGCTCTTATGCTTCTGCTGCAGGCAAAACTAAGGCCACAGAGACATCTCTCCAAGTACTTGAATTCAATCTCTTTGCTACTTTCTTTATTTTTCCAAAAGCAAAGTCTTTTAATATTTTAAAAATCATGGAAAATAGAAAAGTGATCACTCATCAAGAAGAAAGAGTCAGAAAAATATATCATCTTAGCTTTAGGAGTCCTTTCAAAGTTTTAAGGATGACCTTTGGTCATCAGCCTCAAGAACTAAGATGCTTTTAAAAAAATATTGACGTATAGGTGCTTTACAATCTTGTGTTAGCTTCTACATGGCAAAGTGAATCAGCTACACAAATCCTTGCTTCTTTCTTATCAGCCCCTCAATTATGTCTCCTAAGGCATTAGCTCAGGGAACTGGTCCACTCCAGCTGCAGTTCTTTTGGTTAACAATTCTCTTAAAAGCTGGCTCCACTTTTTTTGTGCAATATTTTCACTCTAGGTCCACAGGAAGGAATATAAACTCAAATTTTATAATGCCCCTCTAATATCCAGGTCCTAGAAAAAGGCCAACAGACAGAAGTGACATTCAGGGGAAATTATCAGTGTGTGGCTTCCAAAATCTGGTCACACATCAGAACCATCCAAAGAGGTTTTTAAAGAAACAAATTCTCTGGGTCTTAGCCCAGATCTGAAGAGGTGAATTTTGGATCCAGGGATTGACATGTGATTAGCTTCTCTGGGTGATTCCAATACACCCAGGTAGGCATTTGGGGATGAATGAGCAATTCAGTGACTGCACTGGATGGAGTCTTTCCTTATATGAAACTAAACCACAAGAGCCCTTCATAACTCGGGCCACATTATCATAGTCCCTCATAAAATGACTTTTCTTAAACTACATTTTAACGTTACAGCTTCAGTTCTTATGACATGTCAATACAAGAAATAGTTGTATGAAGTTGGTTTCTGCCTTTGCTGTTATTTGTCTGAGTCCTTCCTATAAACCTCTACCTTCATTCTACATTATTTCTTTTCAAATTTAGCACTCAAAAAATGTCATTTATGGTTCACTACAAATAATTGTCATAATTTCCTTTGGTCAGGGTCATAAGCAAGCTAAGAGAAAAGCTTAAAGCTTATCATAACAACTCTGTTGGCATGGTAAGCATGTTTATAACCTCATTTTTTCTTACGTAAAAGTTTCAATTTACATTTTACTAATGTTTTATGTTGAAATATATTTGAGAAAAGCAAAAAAGAATAATAGAAAAAGGTTAAAACTTTATCCCATTAGGAAAATTTAAATTTAAATTTTTCTTACATTAGGTAACTCTAATAAGTCTTAAGGTGCATACCTGGCATAGTATATGAATATGTAAACACAATATAAATATATATATATATATATATATATATATATAAATAATAATGATTATAATGACATCTTTCTAAGGTTGACGTTATACAAAATTAGCATTTCAGAAAGAATTTTTTGCTTCAGGGAAACATTCCCTAGGAACTGTTAAACACAGAAAGGAAATGATTAAATGATCAAATAAAATAAATGAGGAGAACATTAATTTAGATAGGCTGAGTAGGTTTTATTACTGCATAAAATTTCAGACTTTTCAAAATGCTAGTGTTCACTGTTCTCTAAACACAGAAGCATAATATGTAGCATTTTCCAAGGAATAAAATATAGTTTGGGAAGTGATGACATGACACTTGATAACTGCAGCATGAGAAAAATAAGAATTCTCCACAGGATAGACTCAATGCTTGGTAAATTATTCCAGGTGACACAGAAGAGCAAAAGCTGCACTAAACTTCAGGGGAAAATATCCTGATGTGGCCACTTCTTAGTCTAAAAGCTTTATTGTGTCCACCTGAACATAGGCAAAGGCCTTACATTTCGGTGCATGGAATAAATCTATCACCCAACTTTCAGAAAGTTCATCTTCCAAGTAAGACAATACAGATTAAGAGTACATATTTTTCTCTATTCTTATATATTACTTTCACTAAGAGATGACACCAGAATTTATATAATAAATTACTTTCTTTTATGATTAAGCATCAATATCAGATCATCAAAGGGACAGATTTTGCCTAAACCAGCCATCCTTTGGGCAAAGCTTAAAGATTTCGTATGGTGGCTGGATAGCTTTTCACACAGGTAGTAATCAGCTGTTGTTTCCCAGTCCCTCAGTGGTGTCTGACTCTTTGCGACCACATAGACTGCAAAACACCAGGTTTCCATCCTTTGCCATCTCCCGGAGCTTGCTCAAACTCATGTTCATCGAGTTGGTGATGCCATCCAACCATCTCATCCTCTATCATCCCATTCTCATCCCACATTCAATCTTTCCTAGCATCAGGGTCTTTTCCAATGAACAAGTTCTTCACATCAGGTCGCCAAAGTGTTGGAGCTTTAGCTTCAACATCAGTCCTTCTAATGAATATTTAGGATTGATTTCCTTTAGGATTGACTGGTTTGATTTTCTTCCTGTCCAAGGGACTCTCAAGAGTCTTCACCAACACCACAGTTCAAAATCACAAATTCTCTGGTGATCAGCCTTCCTTAATGACCAACTCTCATTCCCATACATGACTACTGGAAAACCCATAGCTTTGGACTATATGAATCTTTGTAGGCAAAATAATGTCTCTGTTTTTTTATATGCTGTTGAGGTTGTCATAGCTTTTCTTCCAAGGAGCAAGAGTCTTTTAATTTCATGTCTGCAGTCACCATCTGCAGGGATTTTGGAGCCCAAGAAAAAAAGTCTGACACTGTTTCCATTGTTTTCCCATCTATTTGCCACCAAGTGATGGGACCGGATGTCATGATCTTCATTGTTTGCATATTGAGATTTAAGCCAGCTTTGTCACTTTAGTACTTCATCTTCATCAAGAGGCTCTTCAGTTCTTCTTCACTTTCTGCCATAAAGGTGGTGTCATCTGCATATCTAAGGTTATTGATATTTCTCCCAGCAATCTTGATTCCAGTTTGTGCTTCATCCAGCCCAGCATTTCACATGATGTACTCTGCATATAAGATAAATAAGCACAGTGACGATATATAGATTTTTTGTACTCCTTTCCCAATTTGGAACCAGTCTGTTGTTCCATGTCTGGTTCTGTTGCTTCTTGAACTGCATACAGGTTTCTCAGGAGGCAGGTAAGGTGGTCTGGTATTCCAATCTCTTTAAAAATTTTCCACAGTTAGTTGTGATCCCCAGAATCAAAGGTTTTAGAGTAGTCAATGAAGCAGAAGTACATGTTTTTCTGGAATTCTCTTGCTTTCTCTATTTATAGATTTCTATAAATCTCTTGCTTTTACTATGCTAATGGATGTTGGCAATTTGATCTCCGGTTCCTCTGCCTTTTCTAAATCTAGCTTGAACATCTGGAAGTTCTCTTTTCATGTACTGCTGAAGCCTAGCATGGAGAATTTTGAGCATTACTTTGCTAGGATGTGAAATGAGTACAATTAAGACGTAGTTGGAACATTCTTTGGCACTGTCTTTGTTTGGGATTAGAATGAAAACTGACCTTTTCCAGTCCTGTGGCCACTGTTGAGTTTTCCAAATCTGATGGCATACTGAGTACAGCACTTTCATAGCATCATCTTTTAGAATTTCAAATAGCTCAGCTGGAATTTCATCACTTCCACTAGCTTTGTTCATAGTCATGCTTCCTAAGACCGACTTGACTTCACGCTCCAGGATGTCTGGCTCTAGGTGAGTGATCACATCAGTGTGGTTATCTGGGTCATAAAGATATTTTTTGCATAGTTCTTCTGTGTATTCTTGCCACCTTTTCTTAATATCTTCTGCTTCTGTTAGGTTCTCACCATTTCTATCCTTTATTGTATCCATGTTTGCATGAAATGTTCCCTTGGTATCTCTAATTTTCTTGAAGAGATATCTAATCTTTCCCATTCTGTTGTTTTCCTCTATTTCTTTGCATTGATCACTTAGGAAGTCTTTCTTATCACTCCTTACTATTCTTTGGAATTCTGCATTCAAATGTTCAAATGGGTATATCTTTCCTTTTCTCCTTTGCCTTTTACTTCTCTTATCATCTGTTTGTTAGGCCTCCTCAGACAACCCTTTTGCCTTTTGCATTTCTTTTTCCTGGGAATGGTTTTGATCACTGTCTCCTATACAATGTTATGAACCTCCATCCATAGCTCCTCCAGCACCCTGTCAATCCGATCTAATCCCTTGAATTTGTCATTTCCACTGTATAATCATAAGAGATTTGACTTACGTCATAGCTGAGTGACCTAGTGGTTTTCCCTACTTTCTTCAATTTAAGTCTGAATTTTGCAATAAGGAGTTCATGATCTAACCAAAATCGGCTCCCAGTCTTGTTTTTGCTGACTGTATAGAGCTTCTCTGTCTTTGGCTGAAAAGAGTATAATCAATGTGATTTCAGTATTGACCATCTGGTGATGCCCATGTGTAGAGTCATCTCTTGTTTCGTTGGAAGTGGGTATTTGCTATGACCTGTGTGTTCTCTTTGCAAAACTCTGTGAGCCTTTGCCCTGCTTCATTCTATATTTCAAGGTCAAGCTTGCCTGTTACTCCAGGGATCCCTTGACTTCTTTCTTTTGCATTCCAGTCCCCTACACCGAAAAGGACATCTTTTTTAGGTGTTACTTCTAGAAGATCATGTAGGGCCTCATAGAACAGTTCAATGATTTTTCGGCATTAGTGGTTAGGGCATAGACTTGGATTACTGTGATGTTAAATGGCTTGCCTTGGAAGGGAACAGAGATCATTCCATCATTTTTGAGACTGCACCCAAGTATTGCATTTCAGACTCTTTTGTTGACTATGAGGGCAAGATAATTTGGAAGTGGTCAAAGAGGAGATGGCATGAGTGAACATTGACATGTTAGCAGTCAGTGAAGTAAAATGGACAGGAATGGGCAAATTCAATTCAGATGGCCATTATAGCTACTACTGTGGGCAAGAATTCCTTAGAAGAAATGGAGTAGCCTTCTTAGTCAACAAAAGCAATCAATATACTTATGTAAACTTTAAGAGAAATAATTTTAAAAAGCATGGAAATCCCAATGTACTTCTTTGTAATTCCTAAGTAAGATATATGGGAAATAAAAATGTAATTACTGCAATAGGTAAGAATATTTGTCACCCTAATATGAGAGAAGAAATACCACAAACCTTTAAAATTTACACTTTTCATACATACATTTTATACATTTATTTTCAGACAATTTTACTGTAAATGTATATTGTTATAGAGAAATTTCAAGGTACAATCAGACATTTTCTCTAAAGTCACAATTATCTGAGTGAAAAATTTTCTATTTTTTGTCTTATGTATAAAATTAAGTAGTACATTTACCCCCAAATGTGACATTGGGAAGATTGTCTTCATGGTGCTCAGTGGTAAAGAATCTTCCTGCAAGGCAGGAGATGTGGGTTTGATCTCTGGGTCAGGAAAATCCCCTGGAGAAGGAAATGGCAACACCTTCCAGTATTCTTGCCTGAGAAATCCCATGGACGAAGGAGCCTGGTGGACTACAGTCTATGGGGTCACAAAACTGTCAGACATGACCTAGCAACCAAACAACAACAACAAACAACAATGACTCAAAGTGACATTTTTACTTTGGAAAAGTATTATAGGTTCTGACATTACATAATTAAAAATTACTGATCTTTCACCAATGATAAAAATTGTAATATATGACTTCATTAATGTTAAAAAACATTATCTCCCCAAAGATCATATTAAAGTAAAAAATATGCAAGTCACAAACTGAGAGAAAATATTTACTTTATAAATCTTCCTTATATACCAATTATATGTACATATACAGGGCTTGTATCCAGAATGCATATTATTATAAATCAATAAACAAGCAACCTATTCTACTACTCAAGAGAAATGAAATATATGTCTACAAAATAACTTGTACAAGCCTATTCAGAGCCTAAAAGTGGAAACAACCCCTTCAACAGAAGAATTTATTGACAAGAATGTTGGTATATTAATATAAAGAAATGTACTCCTGTTATATGCAACAGTGTGAATGAATCTCAAAAATGTTTTGTTGAGCAAAGAAGTCAGACACAAGATTTCTTACTGTGTGATTCAATTTTTATAAAGAAGAGGTAAAAAGTCCTCCATGTGTGAAGAATAAGAAAGAAGTTGCCACTGGGTGGGGTGTGTGGATGGAGTGATGGGGATGTTTTATATCTTGTATCGAGATGTGGCGGCCCAAGTGTACACAAATGTCATTATTCATCAAGCCAAAAACTTCAGATCTGTGCATTTCTTTGTATGTAAATTACATCTTAATATAAAAAAGTAAAAAAATAAGCAATAACAATAACCAATAGCTCAACGAAGTCAAAAGTCTAGTAATTTGAAGATATGTCATCTTTCATGTAAGTAGAAAACAATTTAATGTGTTTTAGAAAACAGTAACACCAATGAACAACTATGGAAGTCAATTAATACACTTTTTCAAAGCAAATACTATATTCCTTTATACATTGTAAGAATCAGAATGGTAAATATAAACCTAATTAAATATAAACATAATAATTAAAGCTAAGAAATATGTTTTGTGTAGGGATACTTTTCATCAAGATGAAATATTAAGTATACTTAAAGAACTTAAAGGAGGTTTTAAAATAGAGTTCAGGAAAAGGACAAATGACACTATGGTTTTAAAACCATATTTGAAATATTACCTGTCACATATGCCGATTATTTAAAAGGTAGATTTGCTTCCAGTATTTTACACAAAATATTATTTAAGACTGGTACAAGCATTTATGGTGGGAAAAAAATCCTAAAATCAGTATTTTGGAAGACTGAGTATACAATTTATGTAGAACTGAAAATACGTCTTATGCCATATGCCTTATGATAAAGCAAATGACATTTCTTTTCTAAGCAATTCTGAGCATTAGCTGTAATTTCGAAGAGCAACACCTTATACCAAGAGTGTAAAATAATATTTTTATTAAAAATACTGAAAAAATGGAAAAAGTCATGAAAATCATATCAGTCATATCATATCATATCAGTCAGACCTCCACTGACTCTCATCCCAAGAGACCTGGATGGAAAAACACAACTGCACAACCAAATACAGTTGTCCAATTTTTATTTTTATTTTATCAGAGAGCAAGAAGGTTAACATAGAAAGGTAGTATGGTAGAAAAGCAGTAAAAGGAATCAAAAGAACTGAGTTCTAGGTGTGCTGGCCACTTCCTGACTAGAAAACATTAGGTGAATAAACTTCTGTGTCTCCTTATTGTAGGACATGGTGAGCATACTATTATTGAGGATTATATTATGCTGAGGATTCTTAGCAATAGGAAAGGAAGTACTATGTTTAAAAATGCACTGAAGATACTCAAGCATTATCACATTGTATAGTATTATCCTAAAAAGTCATTCTTTCATCCCAATTTAAACATTACTTTGGAAATTAAGGTGCTCCAAAGTGTTGTGTATGAGAATATAGAAGACATATCATCCTATTGCTAATGACATTACTAACAGGGTTTTGTAATCAGGGCAGGGTGGTTCTGAGAGCAAGGGAACAACAAAAAACCTCCTGAAACAAGGAACTAACAAAGCTGAAGCTAAAATAGGAGCTAGGTCAGAAAAAAATAGTGGAAAAATTCTGCATTTACCATGTTATCAACTCACTAAAGGAAACACCCTCAGAGATCAGGCTGGGGAACAGAGTATGAAACCAGTGTCCTAATCTTCATGTAAGCTTATTTGTTTTCTCATGTCTTCGATCTAACCACAGTCAACTAACCAACAATATATTTGATTTTTGCATGCTGATTTTAAGAACACATTTAAATGCCAGGTATTACAGCTACTTACAGTATACTTTTGCACTTTAATATTTAATATTATTATCTTAGATTTATGGCTTTCTTGGTAAAGGCAGCCCAATAAAATATGTAAACATGAAAAACACACATGCACAAAAGGTATGCTTCAGGCAGTCTTCTGAGTTTTCTTCCTTCTTCTTTTTTTTTTTTTTTAAAGAGGAAGCTTGTGTTATTTCATCACTTTAGATAAAACGCATCAGACTATGGCACTTAAAAACTAGCTTTAAAGGTAGAAGTTTTCTCGTAGTAGGAAAAAAGTATTTTGGGGAGGAAGAGCAAACAGCAAGTTATTTTTCAAAATAAATCTTGAACTTTCTGGACAAGTCATAGTTCTCAAACACTCATACAAAAGTTTTGGAAGAGACTTCTAAAATTATTCTAATAAACTTGTAAGTGCAGGTTTTCTAAGACATTTCTGTTGTTGAATTCACATTTTTACGTAATTCACTGTCACCAGATCCTAATTAGAGGCTCAAATGAACAAGTCAGGATGGCTACATGTGCACTGTCCAGGTTGGTGGTTTCTCCTTTCTAGAATGATTTTCTGGGTGGCAAATTCATGTGATGTTCTCCCTCCTCAGAGGTTTCCATGAATCTGCTTCCTTAAGTTTGGAGATATAGCTTACATGCAATTAAATTCACTCTTTTAAAGTTCATGGTTATCAGTTCTTTGACAGATGTATACAGCCTTGTACCAAACACCACAGTCAAAATATGGGACTTTCCTATCACCCAAAAAGTTCTGTCCTGTCTCCTGTGTTCCATCTCCTCCACTCTTCTCACCTCTGCCCCAACTCTATCCCAACCAGTGATGTCTTTTTCAGCTCTATAAATCTTCCCTTTCTAGAATCATCCCATTTGTAGTCTTTTGTCTGAATTCTTTCAGTTAGCGTAATGTATCTGAGATCCACTGTGTTTTCCCAGGAATCATTATCTGGGTCCTTTGTAGAGCTGAGCAGTATTTCGTCTTATGGATATATCACAGCTTGCTCATTCACTCAGCAGTTGATAGCTATTTTATTGTCTCCAATTTTTGCCTATATGAGTAAAACTGCTACAAATTCAGGATAGATCTTTTTTGAAGGCATATTTCTTCATTTTTTCTAAGGATACACCTAGGAGTGGAACTGGTGGGTTATACGGCAAGTGCATGTTCATTTTAGAGGAAACTGCTACACTGTTCCCCAAAGTGGCTGGACTGTTTTTTATTTCTGTCAGCAGTATAGAAAAGTTTCAACTACTAATCCCTTAACTGGTCAGTGGAAGCATTACACTTAACCATTGTATGTAAGACCATAGGATGACTTGACAATTCATAGCCATTCAACTTACATTAGTCTAACGTTCATGAAGGTTAAGAGTTTGCCCATCTCATTTCATTCTTGCTGTATATCTATGAGTAGAGAGTACTTAGTATTGTCATTTATTTTAATGAGAATACTGAAGCTTAAAGTGGCGAATTTACCCATGAAATAAGAAAAAATTTGGAATGTTATCTGAGGTGGCGTGATTCCAAAGCCCACTGTAGTGTGTAGCAAACACCAGAAGAGCGGGTTGCCTACAACAGTACATTTAATGATACGTGGAAAGCAGAACAGAGAGTTGTTCTTTCTCATTCTGTTTTCTTCCTGACCTTCAGAGAAAGAAGAAGAAAGTATGCTACATGATATAAAGCACTTTTCTTATTAACTTTCTATGCTTAGGTCCAGGATCTAGGAAGTGACATCCCAAGGTAGCTTAAATCCTACTAAATTATACTTAGATCTTGTTTGCAAGTCATGTCTGTTTTTCCATTCCTATTCCATACACACCCTCAACCTGCATTAAGATATTGCATTGAAAGCCATAGAAATACACCCATAAGCACTTACAGGGACCAATTTTCCTACTGTAAAAACGTCCTCAGCCTAGTTTGAAATGCACTTGTCTGTCGCCAGGGACTATGTGATGTCTATACCAGGGACCCTGGTAATTGCCCTCACCTCTGCTTTGCAGGCCTGAATTAGCTATGCCCTCACTCCATTTATAGGTTTGATGGGTAAACTTAGACCCTTTTAATGCATAAAGACTAAAAACATAAATGGATATGATTTGGCAAGGTCAGCTTTCCAGCATCTTTACATGTCCCCAGGGCCTCCCTGCTCTAACCCCCTGGGGGAGTTCCCAGGTCACTTCAGCCTGCAGTGCTCCTTCCCACCTGCCCTCAGGCCAGCACCACCCAGCCCTCCTCCCCTCCCTTCTCCTTTCTCC
Source organism: Cervus elaphus (assembly GCF_910594005.1). Taxonomy (NCBI): domain Eukaryota; kingdom Metazoa; phylum Chordata; class Mammalia; order Artiodactyla; family Cervidae; genus Cervus; species Cervus elaphus. The sequence continues at coordinate 13,930,290 of NC_057842.1, read as the reverse complement.
ATCTGTGAAGCTCCTATAGCCACAGACTATTACTAGCAATAATTATGAAGCACATTTTACACACATATTAGGTGTTGATCACTTTTTACTGTGTTTTTTATTAATTTTATTGGAGTATAGTTTATTGACAATGTTGTATTGGTTTCTGCTGTACAGAAAAGTGAATCAGCTATATGTTTACATATATTCCCTCTTTCTTGGATTCCCTTCCCACTTAGGTCACCACAGAGCATTAAGTCGAGTTCTCTGTGCTACACAGTAGGTCCTCATGAGTTATCTATTTTATACATTTGTTCTTATTGTTGTTTAGTTGCTAAGTCATGTCTGACTCTGTAATTTCATGGACTGTAGCTTGCTAGGCTTCTCTGTCCATGGGATTTCCCAGGCAATAATACTGGAGTGTGTGGTGCAGAAGGTGCCATTCCTTCTCCAGGGGATCTTCGTGACCCAGAGATCGAACCCACATCTCCTGCATTGGCAGGCAGATTCTTTACCAATAGTAGTATATACATGTCAATCCCAATCTCCCAATTCATTCTACTCCCACCCCTTTTCCCTTTGGTACCATTTGTTGGTTCTTTACATCTGGCTCTCTATTTGTGCTTTGCAAACAGGTTCATCTGTGCCATTTTCTAGATTCCACATACATGCATTAATATATATTTTTCTTCCTCTTTCTGACTTACTTCACTCTGTATGACTGCCTCTAGGGCCATCTGTGCATGTGTGCATGCTAAGTCACTTATAGTCATGCCCAACACTTTGTGACACTGTGGACTGTACCCCACCAGGCTCCTCCATCTGTGGGATTCTCCAGGAAAGAACACTTGAATGAGTTGCAGTGACCTCCTCCAGGGGATCTTCCCAACCCAGGGATTTAGCCAGTGTCTCTTATGTTTCTTGTATTGGCAAGTGGGTTCCTTACCACTAGTGCCACCTGTAAAGCCCCTAGATCCATCCATGTTTCAGCAAAAGGCACAATTTTTCTTTTTTATAGCTGAGTAGTATTCCATTATGTGTGGGTGTGTGTGTGTGTATGAAAAGAAGATGCAGTATATGTACCACATCTTCTTTATCCACTCCTCTGTTGATGAACATCCAGGTTGCTTCCATCATTTACTTTGTTAAATCCATCAAAAAATCATCTTCACAGCATTCTCCTTGTCTCTAATTTATGTAGGGGGAAAGTGAGTCTTAGAAAGCTGTGTAGTATGTTAAGAAGCCACAGTATAAAAGTAGGATTCAAATCCAGGTAATGTTGCTCCAGAGGCCACACTTATCCCCATTTCACTATGCTATGTCTAAAACTCTAGAGTTGGTCCAAGTGTCTGTTGGGGTGTAAGTATGTGTCCCAAGTCAGGGCTTGCTGTTATGATTCATGTTGTTCCTCATCCTGGAAGGCATCTGTCTGAGAATACTTTACATTTTCTTTGAGTCCAAATTTTTGTGTCACTTCCTGAATCCTGCCCTAACTCATGTGGAGGCTTTATTTTCTGTGTTACTATGTCTCTGATACCTCTTACTAAAACTTTCTGAGATGCTTTACTGTAATTTGCTTTTAAGTCTATCCCCTTAATTAAATCATGAAGTCCTTGGGAGCTAAAACTCATTCTCATTTACTTTGCTGTATCATCCCACATTAATCAAGTTATTCTGCATGACAAACAGCTCCCAGATCTTAGTGGTTGAAGATCATGATGGTTGCTTTCCCATGGATTTTGCATCATCTCAGCCAGTGTGGAGTGTTCTTCTCCACATTGTTCTCACCCCAGGAGGGCTCCAGGCCACTTGGAGGGGAAGTGGCAAACTAAAAATGGGCTCTGACGTATCTGTGCTCAGAAAAATGGAATGTCACTTCTCTTCCTATTCATTGGCCAGAACAAGTGTCATGACCATACCCAACATAAGACAGTGAAGTATAATGATAGCAAGGGACTGGAAGATGCCAAACCAGAAATATGTGGTGAACAGTAATGATGACTTCATTTGATAGTATCAGGACTTAGCAATACCTATGTAGCCTATATGATGAATGCTTAATATATGAACTAGATGGGTATTTTTAATCCTATGGTGAATAAAAAAGATCACAAATTGTGACTATATGCTAATAATATTGATTTCAACTGATATGAAATTAACCCCATTTTTACTTGAATACCATCCCCAAGGAAAAGATCTTGGGGATCAAGACCATCTGTAAGAAAAAGAAATGCAAAAAGGCAAAATGATTGTCTGAGAAGGCCTTAAAATAGCTGAAAAAAGAAGAGAAGCAAAAGGCAAAGGAGAAAAGGAAAGATATACCCATCTGAATGCAGAGTTCCAAAGAATAGCAAGGAGAGATAACAAAGACTTCCTCGGTGATCAATGCAAAGAAAGAGAGGATAACAATAGAATGAGAAAGACTAGAGATCTCTTCAAGAAAATTAGAAATACCAAGGGAACATTTCACGCAAACGTGGGCACAATATAGGACGGAAATGGTATGGACCTAACAAAAGCAGAAGATATTAAGAAGAGGTGGTAAGAATATACAGAAGAACTATACAAAAAAGATCTTCATGACCCAGATAATCAAGACGGTGTGATCACTCACCTAGAGCCAGACATCCTGGAATGTGAAGTCAAGTGGGCCTTAGGAAGCATCACTATGAACAAACCTATTGGAGGTGATGAAATTCCAGTTGAACTATTCAAACCCTAAAAGATGATGCTGTGAAAGTGCTTCACTCAATATGCCAGCAAAATGGCAAAACTCAGCAGTGGCCACAGGACTGATAAAGGTCAGTTTTCATTCTAATCCCAAAGAAAGACAATGCCAAAGAATGCTCAAACTACCACACAATTTCACTCATCTCACATGCAAGCAAAGTAATGCTCAAAATTCTCCAAGCCACGCTTCAACAGTAAATGAATTGTGAACTTCCAGATATTCAAGCTAGATTTAGAAAAGGCAGAGGAACCAGAGATCAAATTGCCAACATCTGTTGGATCACTGAAAAAGCAAGAGAGTTCCACAAAAACATCTATTTCTGCTTTATTGACTATGCCAAAGTCTTTGACTGTGTGGATCACAATCAACTGTGGAAAATTCTGAAAGAGATGGGAATACCAGACACCTAACCTGCCTCATGAGAAATCTAAATGCAGGTCAGGAAGCAACAGTTAGAACTAGGCATGGAACAATAGACTGGTTCCAAATCAGGAGAGGAGTATGTCAAGTTTGTATATTGTCACCCTGCTTATTTAACTTCTATGCAGGGTACATCATGAGAAATACTGGACTGGATGAAGCACAGACTGGAATCAAGATTGCCAGGAGGAATATCAATAACCTCAGATATGCAGATGACACCACACTTGTGGCAGAAAGTGAAGATGAACTAAAGAGCCTCTTGATGAAAGTGACAGAGGAGAGTGAAAAAGCTGGCTTAAAACTCAACATTCAGAAAACTAAGATCATGGTATCCGATCCCATCACTTCATAGCAAATAGATGGGGAAACAATGGAAACAGGGGCAGATTTTATTTCTGGGGATTCCAAAATCATTGCAGATGGTGACTGCAGTCATGAAATTAAAAGATGCTTGCTTCTTGGAAGAAACACTATGACCAACCTAGACAGCATATTAAAAAGCAGAGACATTACCTTGCTAACAAACAAAAGTGCATCTAGTTAAAGCTATGGTTTTTCCAGTAGTCATGTATGGATGTGAGAGTTGGACTATAAAGAAAACTGAGTGCCGAAGAATTGATGCTTTTGAACTGTGGTGTTGGAGAAGACTCTTAAGAGTCCTTTGGACAGCAAGGAGATCTAAGCAGTCCATCCTAAAGGAAATCGGTCCTGAATATTCATTGGAAGGACTAATGCTGAAGCTGAAACTCCAATACTTTGGCTACCTGATGAGAACTGACTCATTGGAAAAGACCATAACGCTAGGAAAGATTGAAGGCAGGAGAAGGGGATGACAGAGGATGAGGTGGTTGGATGGCATCACTGACTCAATGGACATGAGTTTAAATAAGCTCTGGGAGTTGGTGATGAACAGGGAAGCCTGGCAGGCCGAGTCCATGGTGTTGCAAAGAGTCGGACTCAACTGAGCGACTGAACTTAACTGAACATAACTTGAATACATTCATTTATCCATCATAAACAGATACACTTATAAGTTTTTCATAAGTTTTTAAAACTTTTAAAACTTTTTTAAAAGTTTTAAAAACTTTTTTCATAAGTTTTTAATGAGAGGCTACCTTATGGACATCAGTTTGCTAGATATTATTTTAGTTTAAATTATAAAACATAATCCTGTATACTAAGAAAGAGAATTTATACAAACACACATACTATGTGTATATATAATTTACATATTTATATATAATATATAAACAATATAAGTGTGTACACATATGAACACGTATGTTTAATACATGTCTTTCCTTTATCCAGTCAAGAAATCATTGATGCCCATGGTTGGCAGTGCACTGCTCTAAGAACTGGACATAGAAGGGAGAACAGTTGGATGAGAGGAGACAGAAGATAGAAAATAAGCAATGGATACATAAATAATTATAAGTAATAAGTGAAGGCTTCCCTGTTGGGCCAGAGTTAAAGAATCTGCCTGCGATGCAGGAGATATGGATTTGGTCCCTGGGTCACGAAGATTCTCTGGTGAAGGAAATGGCAACCCATTTCAGTATTGTATGAGGTTGCAAAAAAGTTGAACTGACTCAGTGACTAAACAACAAGAAGGAAATAAGTGCTGAGAAAAAATCATAAATCATAAAGGTCTTAAGATGATTGACTGATGGACTGTGGATGACCGTGCCTGGACACTTTTTGTTCATCTCTTCAAATGCAATCCCTCTCCCTGTCTCCACTGCTCTGGAGCCTGGGGGCTCAGCTACTCAAGCTGCAAAAATGGGATTCCTTCCTTCCTGGTGCTGGGTTGACTTTATCCTTGGCAGACAGCTGAAGCCTCTCAAAATAGAAGAGACCTTGGGTGAGGTGTCCATCTCCCCAGCATCTCCTTAGGGAGGCTGTTTCTCTAATGAGGGCCATACCCTGACATCTGCATGACCACACAGCTCTCTCTGGCTTCACCTTTGTTCCTCCAGGGTTAATGAGGGAGAAGCCCCTACCATCTGGCACTGGCTCTGGGTTCCTTCACCACCTCTTGCTGCCTGTTCTAATCACTGCCCACATCTTTATAGTCAGTCCATTTACTAAATTCTCTCCAAACTCTCCATTTTTCTCATGTCATTTGTTATTGGAGACAATTTAGACAGAAGTCCGGAAAGTTCACACACACTGTTTTCAGATACATAAAGAGAACACAGGTGTTAGACTTTTCCATAAGTGATTAAATCTCCTGGAGGACCCATTCGTATAGGTGGGAACACGTCATCTTCTGGTTAAATCACGAGATGCCAGAGGAGCATTGTGGAAAGAGGGCTTTATTGAGGGACCTGAATTCCAGTTCAGACTTACATACATGACCTGAGTATCCACAGGGCAGGCATTATGCCTGATTTCCATGTAGATCACATAAAGTTCACATACGATGTGAGGGACAGTTTTTATTGCTATTGTTACAATGTCGTTAGCCTGTGACTCAGAATCTTCCCAGCCTTATTTCTCACTGTTTCCTTCATGTGAAGCCCTTCTCATGGACTCATGACCCTTCTGCCCACACAAAGGGTCCTCCCTTTCCCCTCTTCCCTCTGGCATCTACTGCAAGCCAGCTCCACATTCTAATATCACTGCATCCTTCACAGCATTTTGACCCCACCCTCCCTCACTTCCCACAAAAGCCAGGTTCGCAGTACAGTGAGCAGGCTGCCCGTCTTCCCAAAACACCAGCCTTGGGGTAGAGCTGGCTCCCCCATACCATGCCCTCTAGCAGGGAAGAGGTTGAACCCCAAGAAGAAGAGCTGCCTTTTTGCTGCAGCACAGTTCTACCCTTAGACATCTATTTTCAAACAATCTGTTTCTTTTTAAAAATATGTACAGTATTCACTTAAAATTCCTAATGCAAACTCATGTATATATAACCTATTTTAAATATTAAATGGTTGTCTATTGCGGTACATTTTTGTAATAAGACATTGTGAATATGAAAATAAACCCAAATGCCTCTCTGAATTTATTTAATCATAATATTATTTTAACAAGTAATAGAAACAATGCCTAAGACTGAGAGGCATCATTTATTTTATGCATTGAATTTTACATGTGTTCCAAGAAAATTAAGAAAAACATTTTAATTAAAAATGCTTTAAAGTAATTTTCCTTTATATACATTAAAACTAGTAACAAAGTAGTCTATTTCCATGTGTTGAGTAATATAAAATATTTTGAGTCAATCAGTTTACAACCTCCTACCACTTAATAGGTTTAAGCCATTTAAAAATTTGGATTGGCAATTTTACATTTGAGAGTTGCAACTCAAAGAATGGATCACAACTTTGGCTTTCAAATACTCCAGAAAGTTGCTATGCTAAAACAATTTGAGAGAAAGCTAACCATGGCAGCTGCAATTTTGATACTTATAAGAATTACCTGCTGCTTTTCAGAAGGAAAAATTGCTTATTGCCTATATTATTTGGTACATGCTGAACAAAGTCGAACTGTTCTTAAATAACCAGTCTGCATTGTGTTGCATTCACATTATCAACCAGGCTTTGAGTTTGCACAGAATCAGTGCATATTATACAGGATTAGAATTACTGATGAAGAAAACCAGTGCCAATCTTGAGCACAGGTAAAATTCAACAAATTAAAGAGCAAGTTTTGACCTTTTTAAGAGTGGCTGACTTCTAGTCCTTGTGAAACAATTTCACAGAAACCACAAATTCTTACTCCTCCTAAGAGTGCTGAGTCCGTGGGCAAAAAAAAAAAAAAAAAAAAAAAAAATGCCTGGAACCAGTCAGGGGGAAATGTGTTAAGTGATCTTACTTTATGAATGCAAATCAACAACATTGTTCCTAAAGGACTCTCCTTTTGCTTGACCACAGATATCACAGGTTTCAAATAGCTAAGCAGAGCCAGGAAATATAACCAAATTCAGAATTTATAGTTAAAATCTGAGGGTGAAATTTCACGTCTACACATCTTAAGCTATAAATAAATATCAATTATTTACAACTCAGTGGTAGGTAATGATTTTGTTTTGTTTAATAAAGATATCAGCACATCTTAGGAGTAACTACTGTGTGTAAGAATGGGTAGAAGTAACCTGGACTTTATCTTGACTCTTTCAAATACTAGTTATATTGACTTTTTATTTTTTAAATTAATTTATTTATTTTAATTGAAGGCTAGTTAATTTACAATATTGTGGTGGATTTTGCCATACACTGACATGAATCAGCCACGGGTGTACATGTGTCCCCCATCCTGAACCCCCTCCCACCTCCCTCCCCATCCCATCCCTCAGGGTCATCCCAGTGTACTGGCTTTGAGTGCCCTGTTTGATGTATCAAACTTGGACTGGTCATCTATTTCATATATAGTAATATACATGTTCCAATGCCATTCTCTCATATCATCCCACCCTCATCTTCTCCCAAAGAGTCCAAAAGTCTGTTATTTTTATCTGTGTCTCTTTTGCTGTCTCGCAAATAGAGTCATTGTTAACATCTTTCTAAATTCCATATATATGTGCTAATATACTGTAGTTATATTTATTTTTGAATCAAGATTTTAACTTATCCCTGATCTTAATGGGCTTCCTGATAATTCAGTTGGTAAAGAATCTACCTGCAATGCAGGAGACCCCGGTTTGATTCCTGGGTCGGGAAGATCTGTTGGAGAAGAGAAAGGCTACCCACTTCAGTATTCTGGCCTGGAGAAATCCAAGGACTACAGTCCATGGGGTCACAAAGAGTTGGACACAACTGAGCAACTTTCACTTTCACTGATCTTTTCACTCATATCTTTTCATTTTAGTACATTTTCCATTTTTAACACAACAGTCTTTAAGTACCTATGGCTAGTTTTAATACTTATATAAATTTACATTTAATATTTGTAAAGTTTTCTTCTTAAAAGTATTGCTCTTAGCACAAGTATGTTTAGATAAATAATGTATGAGTAATTATTAATATTCAGAGATTCAGAAAAATTTTAATACATAAGCATCTAATTTTTGTACATAATGTTTCTGTCTTTGTCTCTGAATTATTTTAATTTTTGTCACTTCTGTTTTTGTTTCTTTTATAAAATACCAGGATTTTTTTGGTAGTAAAGCAACAGATAATACATTTAAAAAATTCCTCCAGGGTTCTAAGAAAGTTACATATACCTGTTTATTGTTTGATGAATGTTACTTAGGGCAAAACTAAAGTTGTAAGATACATAAAATAAAATATGTTGTGGAAACATAAATAGTTTACTATACATGTTTGAACCATTTGACATCTGAATAAAAATTCCATAATGTATGTATAATGGATATAAACTAAGGAAAGTGACATCTATTAAAAATGATATGTAATCACATTTAGGGTGATCAATTTTACAAGTCATTTATGACCTGCTTGTGGAGTCTAGTCAAGGGAGGATTTACGAGTTTACCTTTAATCCTCATGTTAGTAACAGAGCAATAAACACAGAACTGGTTGCCTGTGTAACTCAGCTTTTTAAAATTAATTTAATTGCAGTATAATTGCTTTAAGTGTTGTATTAGCTTCTGCTGCACAGCAAAGAGAATCCATTATTCACATACACATGGCCCCTCTTTTTCGGATTTCCTTCCCATTTAGGTCACCTTAGAATACCGCAGTGAGTAGAGTGCCCTGTGCTATACAGTAGGATTGCATTAGCTATCTATCCTATATACAGTATCTATAGTATATATAGGATATGTATAGGACATATAGGATATGTCAATCCTAAGCTCCCAATTCATCCCACTTTTCCCCCTTGGTATTCGTAAGTTTGTTCTCTACGTCTGAGCCTCTATTTCTGCTAAAAATCATACGGTCATCCCAATAGATTAAAAAAAAAAAATCTTCAGACAAAGCTCACCATCCATTTATGATAAAAATTCTCCAGGAACTGGACACAGAGGGAACCTGCCTCCACAGAAGAAAGGCCATGCATGAGGAACCTGTAACGAACGTCTTTCTCAATGGAGACTCAGCTCTGAGTGGCTGTGGCCTTACCTGGGCTGGCCTTACCCACAGGGAGGGTAGGCACTGCCCTCTGCTGTGACGCTGGCACCGCAGGGATGCCACAGGGACCAGGAAACCTCGTCCACCCCGCACCGTGGTGCTGAAGCGGGCCCTCCGCAGAATCTGAAGCACTGGCCCAGCAAGCACCCAAGGGTAAGAAGGGAACCGTAACTGCAGGATAATCTACCAAGGAGTCACTGCTCACAGGCAGGGTGTCAGTGGGAGAAAGAGTGGTCCTGCAGAACTGGCCTCACACTTAGGAGGGCAGTGACGGGAAATTCCTGGAGGTTTCCTCCCTGGACCCAGGGCCCCTGATCCCAATCAGAAAGCCCAGCCTGGCCTTAGGTCTGGACAGCACTAGGTCAGAGCCATAGAGCACAATGTACAAGAGACAACAATGCCCACCCACCACCGCCCCTGTCAGAGCCAAGCAGACAGCCCAACCCAAGTGTTAATCAGAAGAGGCCAGCAGAGAAGCAGCAGTGTGGTGTGCGGAAAATAGAGCCAGCACAGATTTATAACACGAAGCAGAAAGGCTTGATCCACAGGCAAGAGATAGTGTGGAAGCAATAAACCCAAGGGCTGATTTCAGTATCACCAGAAACAGAGAAAGGAAGGAGGGCTAAAAAGAGGACCCCTCCCCAAACCCTGCAAATACACACCCTCCAAAATATTCTAATTAGTCTGTGTAATTGCCAGCATGAGGATCTACCTTAGTTTGGAAGTCTGTGGTCCATAACCTGTAGACAGACCAGAGAGATGTTCTACGCTAAATCACCAAAGAATATTTTGGAAGATGGCTTGTAAACTCTGGTTTATAATATCCTACCACCCTCACCACAGATTCACAAAAATAGTAGCTACTGACAAACATTTTTTGCTTGAAAAAGCTCTACTCAGGCTCTCCTGAACACATGGAGATTCTGGGACAGTGATGAGCTGGGCAGGGCCAGGAAACCTCTGTGACCTTTTCCCATTCCCTGCCCACTGCATCCCTTCCATATGGCTGTTCCCAAGTTACACCTTTTTAGGACAAACCAGTGATCTAGTAAATACAGACACATCTCATTGCATTTTATTGCATTTCATTGTATTGTTTTGCAGCTATTGCATTTTCTTTTCTTTTTTTTTTTTTGTTTGTTTGTTTTTGCAAATTGAAGGTTTGTGGCAACCCTGTGTCCTGTGTCTTGCCATTTTTCCAATAGCGTTTGCTCACTTCATGTTTTTGAGTCACATTTTGGTAATTCTTGCACCATTTCGAACGTTTAATTATTATTATATTTATCATGGTTGATCTGTGATCAGTGAGGCTGCTATTGTAATTATTTGGGACACCATGAACAGTGCTCACATAAGATGGCAAACTTGACTGATTGTTGAAATGACAGTGAAGGATTTAGACTGTTCCATAAACTTTGTTGATAAAGCAGCACAAGGGTTTGAGAGGACTGACTCCAATTCTGAAAGTAGTTCTGTTGTGAGTAAAATGCTAACAGCACTGTATGCTACAGAGAAATCATTCATGAGAGGCAGATCCAATTAGTGCAGCACACTTCACTGTTGTCTTATTTTAAGAAATTCCCACAAACACCACGATGATCAGTCAGCAGTCATCAACATGGAGGCAAGGCCCTCCATCAGCAAGATTATGACTCCATGAAGGCGCAGATGATAGTGAGTTTTAGCAATATGGTATTTTTAAATTAAGGTTATGTCACTTCAAGGCAAATAGAAGGGGGAAAAGCAGAAGCAGTGACAGATTTTATTTTCTTGGGCTCCAAAATCACTGTGGACAGTGACTGCAGCCATGAAATTAGAAGACGCTTGCTATGACAAACCTAGATAGTGTATTAAAAAGCAGAGACATCACTTTGCTGACAATGGTTCATATAGTCAAAGCTATGATTTTTCCAGTAGTCATGTACTGATGTGAGAGTTGGACCATAAAATAGGCTGAGTGCCAAAGAATTTGTGCTTTTGAGTTATGGAGCTAGAAAAGACTCTTGAGAGTGCCTTGGACAGTAAGATCAACCGTCAACCCTAAAGGAAATCAACCCTGAATATTCATTGGAAGAACTGATGCTGAAGCTGAAGCTCCAATCCTTTGGCCACCTGATTGAAAAGACCCTGGTATGGGGAAGATTGAGGGCAAGAGGAGAAGGGGGCGACAGGATGAGATGGTTGGATGGCATCATGGACTCCATGGACATGAGTTTAAACTCCGGAAGATAGTGAAGGACAGGAAAGCCTTATGAGCTGCAGTCCATGGGGTCTCAAAGAGTCAGACATGACTTAGTGACTGAACAACAATGTGTGTTTTAAACATAATGCTAATTTACACTTAACAGACCACAGTATAAACAAACCCTTTGTATGTACTGGGAAACCAAAAAAGCCACGTGGCTTGCTTTATTGCAATGTCTGCTTCATTGTGGTGGACTGGAATCCAGCCTGAAGTGTGTCTGAGGTGTGCCTGTCAAATCCTTCTCTGAGTTCTGTGAGTTGCTCTAGAAAATTAATTGAACCCAAGGAGAGGGTCACTGGGACCTGTGATCTAAAGCTACAGAACCTGAGAGCATTGGAACCATCTATATAGTTGGCCATGTGCCTAAGTGAAAAGCTAGACTTGGACTGCCTTCTGAGGAAGGGGTGGGGCAGTCCTAGGGAATGAGCCCCAGACCTGCGTGATGGGACCCATCTCCAGTTCCACAGTGTCCGAGCTGAGCTGATGGCAGGACACCAAGATGGTGTGGGAGCACTGTTCAGGAGTGCATGGAAAACCTCCCATATGAACTGGGAGCCAACACCTGGGGACCAAGTTCTGCTTAGAGTCAAAGTGACTGAAAGAGTTTAGGGAGTTACTTCTAAATCCACTGAACATTCATAAGCTCCCTTGCAGCAAAGCCTGGCTCTCTAAGCCACCCTATTCTGAGTCAGTCTTGTGACATGGACACATTGTGGGATAGAAAAGCCACCGAGGGGCATTTTATTCCCCAAAGTCAAAGAGGTTGTTGTGCGTGCATGCTCAGTCGTATCTGACTCTTTATGACCCCATGGACTGTAGCCCCCACTGGCTCCTTGGTCCGTGTGGATGTCCCAGGTAAGAATACTGGAGTGGGTTGCCATTTCCTCCTCCAGGGGATCTTCCTGACCCAGGGATGGAACCTGAGCCTCCTGCATTGGCAGGCGGGTTCTTTATTGCTGCACCACCTGGGAAATTCAGTCAAAGACTTCATTCCAGAATTTCTCGCATCTAATAAGCAATTCTCGAAATTCAGCTGTCCATGAGCTTAATCCCAACTGCATAATCTCAGGCAGGTTCCACAGAGGAAGCTCTCCTCTCCTTCTCAGGATAATTCAGCTCATGGTCTCAGGTACAACATGTATATTCTCATGTTTTTAAGGGCATATCAGACTGCACTCAGAAAGGATGCTGATAGCAGTGAACTGGGAGAGAGGCAAAAATCAAGCAGGCCACAGGGCAAGCAGTGTACTCCCGACAGCCTTTTCTTTCCCAGCAAATACAGGTGACTTTCTCCTGCAGTTCACCCACATCCATGTGTGTCTAGACAAAAGTGTATGTCACTGAGAGAAACCTATGTTTGTAAAAACATTTTTTCTAGAAATTAATTATGGGGTTAGAAAGCATCACTAGACAAAGCTAGTGGAGGTGATGGAATTCCAGTTGAGCTATTTCAAATCCTGAAAGATGATGCTGTGAAAGTGCTGCACTCAATATGCCAGCAAATTTGGAAAACTCAGCAGTGGCCACAGGACTGGAAAATGTCAGTTTTCATTCCAATCCCAAAGAAAGGCAATGCCAAAATATGCTTGAATTACTGCACAACTGCACTCATCTCACACGCTAGTGAAGCTCAAAATTCTCCAAGCCAGGCTTCAGCAATACGTGAACCGTGAACTTCCAGATGTTCAAGCTGGTTTTACAAAAGGCAGAGAAACCAGAGATCAAATTGCCAACATCTGCTGGATCATTGAAAAAGTAAGAGAGTTCCAGAAGAACATCTATTTCTGCTTTATTGACTATGCCAAAGCCTTTGACTGTGTGGATAACAATAAACTGTGGAAAATTCTGAAAGAGATGGGAATGCCAGACCATCTGACCTGTCTCTTGAGAAACCTGTATGCAGATCAGGAAGCAACAGTTAGAAATGGCCATGGAACAACAGACTGGTTCCAAATAGGAAAAGGAGTACGTCAAGGCTGTATATTGTCACTCTGATTATTTAACTTATATGCAGAGTACATCATGAGAAACGCTGGGCTGGAAGAAGCACAAGCTGGAATCAAGGCTACTGGGAGAAATATCAATAACCTCAGATATGCAGATGACAGCACCCTTATGGCAGAAAGTGAAGAGGAACTAAAAAGCCTCTTGATGAAAGTGAAAGAGGAGAGTGAAAAAGTTGGCTTAAAGCTCAATATTCAGAAAACTAAGATCATGGCATCTGGTCCCATCACTTCATGGGAAATAGATGGGGAGACAGTGGAAACAGTGTCAGACTTTATTTTTTTTGGCTCCAAAATCACTGCAGATGGTGACTGCAGCCATGAAATTAAAAGACGCTTACTCCTTGGAAGGAAAGTTATGACCAACCCAGATAGCATGTTAAAAAGCAGAGACATTACTTTGACAACAAAGGTCCATCTAGTCAAGGCTATGGTTTTTCCAGGAGTCATGTATGGATGTGAGAGTTGGACGGTGAAGAAAGCTGAATGCTGAAGAACTGATTCTTTTGAACTGTGGTGTTGGAGAAGACTCTTGAGAGTCCCTTGGACAGGAGATCTAAGGAGATCCAACCAGTCCATCCTAAAGGAGATCAGTCCTGTGTGTTCTTTGGAAGAACTGATGTTGAAGCTGAAACTCTAATATTTTGGCCACCTGATGTGAAGAATTGACTCATTGGAAAAGACCCTGATGCTGGGAGGGGTTGGGGGAAGGAGAAGAAGGGGACGATGGAGGATGAGATGTCTGGATGGCACACTTGACTTAATAAATTTTTCATCCCTCACCTCTGTTTGAATTCAAGGACTTTCAGTATAATGTTAGATTAAGTGTTTTTCTACAAGTGAGAGGCAAGAGTTAGTTTTCGAAGTCATTCTCTTGTCTCATCCAGAGCTGTAGGGAAACCTCCCAGGAAATCAACCCATCTGGCTATCTTCTGCCTCTCTCTTGCTATTGTAGTTCTTTCTTTTCTTCTGTTCTTCCCCCACTCCAGCTGTAGTTGCTTTATTTTGTCTTTTCATTCAATATACTTGCCTTACCACTGGTCTCAATGTTGACAATAGTTGAACTTTATTTGTAGAGCTTTAATTTTTGTTCTGTCTCACCCCCACCCCCCTTTCTTTAAGGAGAAAAGACACACACAGTGGCCCAGTGGTAAAGGATCTGCCTGTAAGGCAGGAGGTGCAGGAGATGTGGGTGTGATCCCTGGGATGGGAAGATCCCTGGGAGCAGGGCATGGCAACCCACTCTAGTACTGAGAATCCCGTGAAAAGCGGAGCCTGGTGGGCTACACAGCCCTAGCACCACAAAGAGTGGGACACAACTGAGGTGATGGAGCACCCAAGCACAAGCCACACACATAAATCCTAGACGGAGAGATGGTCCTCCCACCAACTCAAGGTCGTCGTGGTTAAGCATAACAATGGCGGAGATTTTCTGAGCTCCAGTAAACATCCAGAGGTGCTATAAACCAAAACCCTGTTTGGGTTCTTTAATAGTTAACATTAGGAATCTGACATCATTCAGCAGCTAACCCTAGGCCTCAGAGTCCAAGATCAAAATCTGCACTAAGTTTTTCTTTTGTTTTTTTCTCCTTTTTAATTTGCAGCACTGATATAATCCAGCTAACATTGACTCCCTCTCCTTCTAAGTGTGACTAATCTGTAAATCCTGAAATGCTACCAGAGCCCACCCGCAATTAGTGTGATTAGTGAGTTACTATATTTATCTCACAAGATAAATATATAGCAAGTAAAAGATAATTTGTAAGTAAAAAAAAAAAAAAAAAAAAAAAAAGAAGAGGTCTAACATTATCACCTAAAAGGCAACATGTAGCAGCTCTCGAGGTTTTTCAAGCAGCAAGCAGGGTAAACAGTAGGGAAGGGCACAGAGTGCCTTAGGGTATTTTTAGGCGGATAATTGTAATACTTGAAAGCTGACATACTGTGATTCATCACTACCTATATTCAGTCTTCATATGTTCCCATTTTCATCTTTGGCTTTTATGTTCAATGCCAATAGATTTCAAACCGCTCTGATTATAAACTTGAAACCAAAGACAACAGTTATGTTTCAAACGATTTTCTGAAGCAAATACCAGGGGTAACGCTGGGTCAGGTTGTTACAAAGTTCTTCTAGGGAAGGCTTGGAATTTAATTTTCACCATGTGAATTCAGCACACAGGGATGCTCATGCTTTTACTCCCACAAGCCAGAATTTCTGCACAGAGTCCAGAGAGAACCTAAAACAGTACTCATCACGGGAGTTTGAGGAGGTGCCGAGAGAGGGTTTCCAGGCATGAATTCAAGTACATTTCCACTTGCCATTTTCCCTCTAAGGCATGGGTTTCCTTCTAGCATCTAGGGCAGGGGGCTTGGTTGGAGTTTTGTTCTACAGATTATGTTTTTATAACATGATTAAATAATTATTTGCAGTGATTTCCAATAACCAGCAACTTGCTAGAAGTATAATAGCTTTGGAGTGGAAATCTGGTTGGAACCTAGGCCAAAGAGACTGTTTTGAAGGTAAATTCACATCTTTTTTTTTTTAAGTCCAGTTGTATCTACTTGTGATTGAGGAAGAACTGGCTGAGGTTATTTGGAGAGAGTGGGGCAGCTACAACCCTCTCCCATAGGACCTCTCCTCCCCGCCACTGGTATTTGGTCTTAAAAAATTCAAAGGGAAAGATGTTTTCAATCATTATGTTTCTAATGTAATGCAGATGGTCAAGCACAGAGATGCTGTTTCTCTACAACCCCTGTATGCTTTGTCAGATAACTGCTAGCATATCGATTAAGCAGAAACCACAGAGCACCCACCCTGTGCCAGGCACCAGGGCTGGATCTCGGATGCGAGAAAATTCACGGCTCAAAGCGACTCAGAGTCAGGAGCGAGAAAAGGCAAGAAAACATGGTGGGGAGTGGGGGGGGGGGGGGTGCCAAGGGGAGAGGCAGTGGAATGAGATGGTTATTACACGATGGGAAACAGACAGACCTACCAGGGTCATGACCCAAAGGATGTGAATTTGAGTGAACTCCGGCGAGATGACAGAGGACCGTGGAGCCTGGTGAGCCATAGGCCATCGGGTCACAAAGAACTGGACCTGACTCAGCAAGTGGGCAACAACAGGCAGGGTCCATTAGAGGAGCCCATGCAGAATCTGTGTCAGAGGAGGCTCCACAGTGGACAAAGTCCCAGAATCAGCCTGCCTCTCCCCCACAGCGATTCTGCCCTTCAGGGCCCTCTGTTCTATCTGCTCTCTGTATCCCCAAGCTTACTCTTGACCACCCACTTCTTTGTAAGCATTCAAAGCACTGATGATCACCTTTGACAGTAAACAGTACTCCTCGCTAAAATGTATTATTGTCCACTTCGGTCACTGTTATATGCCCTAATGTCTACCACATAAATATGTGGGCCACAAATATTATTTAAAGGATTAGGAACCCAACAAAAACCCTTTGATTAATGTTCCCTTCCTTGGTCCTTATAATTTTATTCAAATATGTAACTTTAATCAAGTGTGTCCCCCAAACTTATATAGTTCCTCTACTGTACTCCATAACAGTTATTTGAGGATCTTTCCATGTATGAGTGAGTGAGTGAAAGTCACTCAGCAGTGTCTGACTCTGCAACCGCATGGACTATAGCCTGCCCAGCTCCTCTGTCCATGGGTTCTCCAGGCAAAAACACTGGAGTGGGTTGCCATTTCCTTCTCCAGGGGGTCTTCCCAAACCAGGGATTGAACCCAGGTCTCCCTCATTGCAGGCAGATTCTTTACCATCTGAGCCACCAGGGAAACCCATCTATAAAAGATGAAAAAAATCCAAGGCACGTTGTATGTCAAGATATATATCCTAGAATGCCATCTACTAAACATAGCTAATGATAATTCATCATTATCTGAAGATGACAGATTTTCCAATTTGTCTATGAAAGGGTGTCCTTAAATTCCTTTATACATGCAGAACCTACCCGCCGCAAAGTAAGATTATATTTCTTTGGGCCATTTGTCAAGATATTCCTGTCAGATTTTATTTCTCCTCTTTCTTTTATATTTCATAAGCATATGTAAATGAGTCTTGATAAAAATGCCCTGTGTTTAAATACACAACATTAAGCAAGTATTTCTCCTGAGGTCTTACATGACCCTTTTAAATGAAAGCATAATAACCTTCTGATGAAATCATTCAGAAAGTCCTATTTTTGAACTGAGAGAATTAAGTTCCTTAGGGTCATTGGATTTGTGTTTTCAACCAGAGTTATACATGAATACATGAAAATATAATTATAAAAATCTATTCCAAAATTCAAAAAGTTAGTTCAGCAATACATAATTTATGATGCAAGTGTTTATTTATATTTTTAGTGGCTTTATTAAAAAAAAAAGGATCAACATGTGGTCAGTCTTTGCTTTACATTTTTAGTAGATACTGGTCTTAAGACGTGCTTATGCTGGTTTTTTCCTTTAATCCAGGCTGACTTTTCCAACCTGACCTTTATCATAATATAATATAAACACTCAGATCAGGTATCTTCTGGTTCCGGCTGTGCTAACATTATTTCCATCTGTACATTTTCAGGCAAGCTTTAAAGTAGAGGAAGAGGATAATTTTTATTTTCCTGATGAACAGGAATGCTAATGGAAAGGGGGATTGCAGAGGACAAATAGTTGGGCTTGATTCACTTGAAAAATCAGTGTATTAGGACACAGAAGAGCAGTGAAGTAGGAATCAGGAGTTAGGACTGTACGCACAGCTCATCAGTATCTAAATAACTATCTGTTGGGCCCTGGTTTTCATCTGTATAAGAGGGTGATGTGTGGCTAATCTCTAGAGTCTTTCCACCAGCAATATAATTCTGATTCTATAAAATGTTTATACCTTCTAAAATCTGGGAAGCTTTCATAGTGAACTTGATACCAAGTTTCACTCGGTTTCAGGTTTTACTATAATAACCTTCTCATGTGGTTAATCATAAAATTGTTATCTTTATTTGCAAAATACTCTAAAATAACTTAAGATGGAAGACATCATATTTAAGTAGTCTTGAAGTAAATCTTTAAACAGTGACTACAGTTTTTCATAATGCCATAATTTATTTCTAAAAGCTACACCTTGGTCCTCAGCAGGAACAGAGTAAGAAAAAGTGGTATTAGAAATGAAAATGTTATGAAATAATGAACCACATACATTTCAACAGGCCATCTCAGTTCAGTTCAGTCACTCAGTCATGTCTCTTTGTGACTCCATGGACTACAGCACACCAGGCCTCCCTGTCTATCACCAACTCCCAGAGCCTACTCAAACTCGTGTCCATTGAGTGGTGATGCCATCCAACCATGTCATCCTCCATCGTCCCCTTCTCCTCTCACCTTCAATCTTTCCCAGCATCGGGGTCTTTTCAGATGAGTCAGTAATTGCATCAGGTGGCCAAAGTCTTAAAGCTTCAGCTTCAGCATCAGTCCTTCCAATGAATATTCAGGACTAATTTGCTTTAGGATGGACTGGTTGGATCTCCTTGCAGTCCAAGGGACTCTCAAGAGTCTTCTCCAACACCACAGTTCAAAAACATCAGTTCTTCAGTGCTCAGCTTTCTTTATAGCCCAACTCTCACATCCATACATGACTACTGGAAAAAACACAGCTTTGACTAGACGGACCTTTGTTGGCAAAGTAATGTCTCTGCTTTTTAATATGCTGTCTATCTAGTTTATTTTATTTTATTAAAACAATTACTTTAAACAAACAAGTATTGTCCTAAAATTCTGTTTTAAAGTGGCCACTTGCAAATGCTTGATCCCTTTGTATGGGAGAAAAGACATTCCTAATTAGGCCTGCATATAACACTGATAATGATAAAATATACACCACAGACAACTGAAGATGTTCAGAATAAAATAATAAATTGGAGAATAAAAACTGCATAGAAATGGACTGGCTTTGTTTTTTGAGACAAAAGATCATGGTAAAATTATTTCACCATTATGCTTATAATGATGTCAAATTTAAAACTGTTTTGAAAGTATTGATATTAAATATAAGAAATAAATACAGGAAAATTACTTATTGCAGATAATTATGATTACAAACATGACAAAAATATTTCCCTTTTCACAATCTGCATCTTCATATACTCACACCCTTATTCCCATATGCTTGGGCGTTTCCTATTTCTGAATTTACACAGTAGTGAAATCAAATCTATATTAAATTGACAGTCTCTGTAATCACCTACATCATGCCTTGGGCCATTAAAATACTATTTTTCATTTCCTCAGATATACAAGTCTGCAAGGATGGCTAAACTATTCTGTTCTTTCTCCAACAGTTGAATGAGATATTTTACACCAAGGTCTTAGATTCCTGGAGTACAGCTGAATCATTCTCATTCTTTCCTGAGTCGTGCCCATCTGATTCACTTTAATATTAGACATTAAACATGATAATGTTCATATTTTCGGTCATTTTAACTGAACTTCTGGAATATTTCCTTTTAATATAGTTGTCAAACCTCATTCCAGTGCTGATCTGATCCTTTCTGGTTTCTTTAGGTACTGTCTTTATTCCACGTGAAATCATTCCCATTCTGATGAAAATGCAGTCTCATAGAACCAGGTTTCCTTACCATTATTTCTTGCTTAAATAAATTTTATTTTTTTTTAGAAAAGAGTGTAATATTTATCTGCCTTTCTGAAGAATGTACTCATTACCATATTAAATGTCTTTTTTTCCCTGTCCCCAGCTTGTTTTTGTTTTTTCTTCCTAATACTCTTCTTTACCATCTTTTTCTTACACTTGCTCCAGTTGTATATGACGCAAAATCACCTTTCTTCTACTTTTCTTAAAGACAATCCAACAGGACGTGAAATGTATTCTGATATCTCTCCAAATAAAATGTACTTTGTTCTCAATCTGGCTTACAAGAATTTTAAGGAGTGGAAACAGGCCTGAACTTTTCACATGGTGATCACCTCTATTACCTTCCTTCGGAGGACCAAAGTCATTTATTCATGACACACCAGTGACTGGAAGTTGTTTGTGTTAGCTCTGCTGTGAACTTGGGACGGGGTCCCTGCTCAAGGGAGGTCCCCTCTACCAGGAAAGACCATGAGTGAAGAAGTGATGACAATGAACAGAGAAGTAATACCACCCAAACAACTGCTATGGAGAAGAGATACCATGAGCCAGCATAGCTGGTAACACAGCCCATCCTGTGGGGAGCCTGTTACCCCATCCTGTTACCTCTTCAAGACCGGCAAGATGCTGCAGCTTGTTCCTTCACTTCCATTAACCAAATTAAACCAGAAAAAGGACACTTTTGGTCTCATGCAAAAAATTAGCATTCTGTGGACATGTTTTTCATATATATAAAATTCTTGATGACTAACATATTGAAAATTTTTCCTTGCATCCTCTCTATTTCTCTCTGAGCAGCATCTCATTCTAAAGAAGATACTCTGTCTAGTCAGTCTTCTTTCTTTATTTTCTTCATTGTTATTTTTTAAATTGTAGGATAATTGCTTTACAAAGTGGTTGTTGGTTTCTGTCATATAACAATGTGAATCAACCATATATATCCAGGTATATCTAGAGGGGATATATATACACTGTGCCCCCCTCCCCACCTTTCCATCCTAGGTTATCACAGAACGCCAGGCTGGGCTTCTTGTGTTACATAGTCAGTGGTTTTCAATACTGATTCACACTGGAATCATCTGGGGAGCTTTGCAAAGCCTGAGTCTCCCATGCTAGAGGCTCTAATTTAATTAATGCAATCTGGGAATCATTATTTTAAAAGTCTAAACTGCAACCAAGATTAAGAAGCATTGTTATATGTGGTGTTTTCTACAAATGCAAGGATGTGATGAAGAAAAAAAAAGTATATTAGCTAGTTTATTGTATATATTATGGTTAACACAGAATATACAGATATAAAGGTTATATATGGGTTTAGGTTTTAGTTTACATATGTTTTTTCTCCTAATATTCTGCAATCCAGTGATTCATACTGAATATATAAGTAACATAATATACAATATAAATTAATATATAATGTGGTTATGTTGTATTATATATAATAATCATAGTAATATAATATTAAGTTGGAGAAAACCAAATTTAATCACTTAGGGGTACATGTTGAAAGATAGTCTTTGAACAGTACTTCAAATAATGAAAAGGAGACACTACTACCAAAGAATTGATTAAATAAACATTATTACATGATACAGTGGGGAAAGAGTAAAAATATTAAGGTCTATATATTCTGAGGGCTTCTCTGGTAGCTCAGCTGGTAAAGAATCGACCTGCAATGCAGGGGACCCCAGTTTGATTCTTGGGTTGGAAGGATCTACTGGAGAAGGGATAGGCTACCCATTCCGGTATTCTTGGGCTTCCCTGGTGGTGGCTCAGATGGTAAATAATCTACCTGCAATGAGGGAGACCTGGGTTCAATCCCTGGGTTGGGAAGATCCCCTGGAGGAAAGTATGACAATCCACTCCAGTATTCTTGCCTGGAGAATCCCCATGGACAGAGGAGCCTGGCAGGCTGCAGCCCATGGGGTTGCAAAACTCAGACATGACCGAGCAATTAAGCACGTACATACATTCTGAAGGAAAAGATGTCTAGGATACACTGTTAAGTGAAAAACAACAACAACAACAAAAAACCAGATTTCAGAACAGTTTGAATGAAACAAGTTATCTTATGTAGTTGCATGTGTATATGAGTATGTCTATATGAAAACCAATGTTTATATTAATAAATACAAAGAGTGACATCTGGAATCCCTACCCTGCAGAATGTGGATAGGGCTGAGGGAAGAAAATGAAATGGCTGTGCCTTTTCATTCATATAATTACATATTGCTCAGCTTTTTAAGGGATAAGCATGCATTCTTTTATTTTAAAAGACTAGTTTTTGATTTCTAAAATTTCTACAGAGAGCAATAACTTGCCAGCTTATAAAGAATAGGAAAAGTCTTCATATTCAACCATAAAACAACTGTAGAATTTTATATAAAAGTGTGTAATTTCAGAAGAAAATTGGCCAAATGGCAATTTACAAATGCATTCTACTTACCTGGAAATTTAATATATCATTCTTCAAATGTTATAAATTGGTATTTTTATTTTACAACATGAAGATTTATGATAATAATCCCAAGATATTTCTCCATTAGCCCCCAAATAAGTTAACCATTACCTGGTATATGGCAAGAATATTACAGAGTGAAGGCTTCTCTAGCAATTAAAGACTATGCTTTAACATCATTCAATAATATATTCCCCTACTATGAAATCAAAGAAAAAACTTGACAGATATTCACACGCCCAAATTCACAGTCATATACACCAACTGCAGGTCCTTAAGAACTTAGCTGAATCTTATTTAATCAGTCAGTTAATAACATTCACCTTTATTCAGCGAAAACTATCCTTTCATTTCTAACTCACTGTGACTCTCATCACAGGATACACTAAAACATATTCAACATCGTTTGAGTTTATTATGTTGTGTGGTTGACTGTAACAATTTTACAAACCATTGCACAGAACTGCACAATAACAAGTAAGAAAACTGTGATTCAGCCAGGTTTAAATACTCTAGATGCCTTTATCCAACAGAGTAACTCTGCTGGGTTATACAGAAGAGCCAGGCTCTGCTGGTTTAAATGACGTGGTTGATGAACATCAGGGTAGGGAAGTATCCGGGGAGTTGAGAGGTATTCTCTTTTTTTTTGTTCACCACCATTTTATTTTTTTTTTAATTTTATTTTTTTCCATTTATTTTTATTAGTTGGAGGCTAATTACTTTACAATATTGTAGTGGTTTTTGTCATACATTGACATGAATCAGCCATGGATTTATATGTATTCTCGTTTTCCCCCATTGCTCTACTTCAGAGTAAAAATTAATTAGGAAAAGAAATTATTCACTCACTCTCACATTTATTCTGCCTTTTTCTCCACCTGTAATCAGTTCACATAAATCTCTTTCTTTTTTTTTTTTTTTTTCCTTTTTTGGCATGCAGGATCTTAGGTCCCTGACCGGGGATTCAACCCACGCCCTCAGTAGTGAAAGTGTGGAGTCTTGCCCACTGGAGAGCCGGAGAATTCCCTAAACTTAATCTTGAAACAGCAGTAACTCAGAGTGGCAAAACAGCCTCCCCTCCAATAAAAGAGAGAGAAAGCTTTAGTATATATGCTGATCCACCACTCACTGAGTGTATGTGCGTCCCTCGGATTTCTAACATGTGAAATGAATTTAATAATTCCTTACTTACCATGTCTCAGAGCAGAACCTATGATCTGTGGGTATCCAGGTAGAAAGCAATTAACATTACTAAACTGCTTTGTAAAGTCATGCCATGAAATGTATCTATGTACTTAAGGTTCATGTCATAACTAAGATCAAAGTAATCAAGCTGATGTTAATAAGTAAAAATATCTGGGATACTGCTGTATCTTGAATTCGATAAAAGTTTCCTCATTAACTTAGTTGAGGTATATCAATGGCACCCCTAACATGCTGGAAATATTTGACTTTTGATTCTGCTGATAACATGAGAAAATGTTTCAGGTTGGTTGTTCGATGCTGACTGCATTAGCACCATGTACATGATTCTACAATTGTGTTGTTAATGTGCATTATATCCTTCATACTTGATAACACTGAATCTTTAAACTCTTGTTTACATTATTAATGTGAGACTGAGGTAGAAGACATCTGTATCAATATATATGGAAAAGTTCCTTAAAGGAGAAGTTCATCTTGATTTGAACAACCCAAAGTTCATGTCTAAACTGGCTGAATCAATTAAAATTTACCAATTCTCCATCTAATTAAACATATAATAGTATTGATGGCTGCTATAAAGAAGTACCAGTTAATACCAGCTTTAAAATCACAGAGATAAAAATCTAAATCTATAAAATAATATGACAGGTAAAAAGACAACAGGGTTGACCAAAGACATAAACACTTGGAGTAATGCTGATTTTTAGTTTTGAATGTTTTTACAAAGACCTAACCTTATTTTGGTGTCTAAATTTTCCTCCATGTCTTCAAATTAGATTACATGGAGAAGTAGTTACTCTCCTGAATAGCTGGACTATTTCATACCTGTGCATCAATCACAAATTCTGTTGTGGTATGTTATAATTTGTAATATCAGCCGATGTTGTTGTTAGGTGTTTCACCTAAGTAGTCACGCTTCACAATCCACGTCAAACAAATATTCCAACTTAACAGGACATTGGTTATTTATCAAATCATTTTCTCAATTGCATTTATACTTAAATTCCAGCCTTGCAGCCTTTTGACAACCATTTGTCCCATCTGTCTTGCCCCACAACTCCTGATTCAAATAAGATAGAAGAAAAATAACATTTACCAGATGTCTGACCCTTTCTTAACTTCCTTTCTCATACAAACTTCATGAAGTCCTATTATGTCTATTTTACAAATGGTGAACGGAGCTCTGACAGACATTATCACACTGATTTCACACTTTCGCAGGTGGAGAGGCATGGTAAGGGGGAGACTCACTCAAGCAGAAGGCCATTCAGTGGCCCAAACTGACAAAGCCAGTTATTGAAAGGTGTTATTGTGCCAAAATGAAT
The DNA here is from genome assembly GCF_910594005.1 of Cervus elaphus. NCBI lineage: Eukaryota > Metazoa > Chordata > Mammalia > Artiodactyla > Cervidae > Cervus > Cervus elaphus. The sequence goes on along the minus strand of NC_057842.1, from coordinate 13,905,246 downwards.
GATGACAGAGAAAACTCAAAGTGGATCTGCAGAGACGTGGATGGGCCGAGAGTCAATTGTACAGATTGAAGCAAGTCAGAAAGAGAAAAACAAATATTATATATTAACTCATGTATGTGGAATCTAGAAAAACGGTACTAATGAGCCTATGTACAGGGCAGGAAGAGAGATGCAGACGCAGAGAATGGGCTTGTGGACATGGAGGGGAGGGGGACTAGGATGAGTTGGGAGATTAGGACTGACATATATACACTCCACGGGTAAAACAATAGCCAGTGGGAAGCTGCTGTGGGACACAAGGAGCTCGGCTCAGTGCTCTGTGACGGCGTCGATGGGCAGGAAGGGACAGGAAGGAGGAAGGTCCATGAGAGAGGGGATACATACGTATATATACACACATACATGTGACTGATTCACTGTATTGTGCAGCAGAAACTATCACCATATTTTAAAGCAACTGCACTCCAGTTAAACTCTTAAGTGGATTTAAGTCTTCCAAAATTAATCCTAATTACCCATTAGCATTATAAAAACATATTACAGGTAAAACTCTTCTATAAGCAGTTATCATGCATGGATGCAAACACTCAAGATTGTTTAGGAAGAACCCACCAGGTTTCAGCTGCTAAGACTGCCCTGCATAGTCCCCACCTCTGAGACCCTCACACTCTGTTTCAGAGCATTCTTCAACAGGAGAACATTGCACATCTGAAAATAAGAGATGGTGGGTTATTGGTGAAGTCAAACCCTTGATGACATTTCTAGAAATGTTTGCTTCTGTGTAAAACCAATGAAGGAGGAGGGGAATGCAGACAAGAACAAGCCTTTGTATTTTATTGACTTGTAATAAACTTCCTTCATGAGAACTCTTTGGTATCCTGGTGTAAATGTATTTATTCATTGGTACATGCAATAACAAAGGTGGTATTTTCCCATGTTGAAAGAGCCTCTTGATGAAAGTGAAAGAGTAGAGTGAAAAACTTGGCTTAAAATGCAACATTCAGAAAACTAAGTTCATGGCATCTGGTCCCATTACTGCATGGCAAATAGATGGGGAAACAATGGAAACAGGGACAGACTTTATTTTGGGGGGCTCCCAAATCACTGCAGATGGTGACTGCAGCCATGGAATTAAAAGACACTTAGCTTTTAATTATGGAAGAAAAGTTATGACCAACCTAGACAGCATATTAAAAACCAGAGACATTACTTTGCCAACAAAGGGGCATCTAGTCAAAGCTGTAGTTTTTCCAGTGGTCAGGCATGGATGTGAGAGTTGGACTATAAAGAAAGCTGAGTGCTGAAGAATTGATGTTTTTGAACTGTGGTGTTGGAGAAGATTCTTGAGAGTCCCTTGGACTGCAAGGAGATTCAACCAGTCCATCCTAAAGGAAATCAGTCCTGAATATTCATTGGAAGGACTGATGCTGAAGCTGAAGCTTTAAGACTTTGGCCACCTGATGCAAAGAACTGACTCACTGAAAAAGACCGTGATGCTGGGAATGATTGAAGGCGGGAGGAGAAGGGGACGACAGAGGATGAGATGGCTGAATGGCATCACCAACTCAATGGACATGGGTTTGGGTGGACTCCGGGAGCTGGTGATGGACAGGGAGGCCTGGCGTGCTATGGTTCGTGGGGTCGCAAAGAGTCAGACACGACTGAGTGACTGAACTGAACTGAAACTGGGAGCCTAGTATTTGTCTAAGTACAGACCATATGTCAACAAATTAAACTCAAAGTGTTTCAGCAACAGCAACAAAAAATATGTCCTTGAAGATGATGTTACCCAACTGGTTACTGGGTCAGCAAGGCCTGTCTCCCGCAGAGGGGGGCAAGCAGGATGAGCTTGGACACAGTTACATGCCTTCTTTCAAAATGGATTTTAAGGAATATTATTAATCTATGAAAAGGAATGACATCTTGGTACACGCTACAATGTGCATGGGCCTGAATACATCATGCCTGGTGGAGTAAGTCAGATGCTGAAGGACAGATATTGTAGGATTCTACTCATATGAGGTGCCTAAAATTGGCAGATTCATAGCAACAAGAAGTATTAATAGAACAGAGGTTACCTGGGGATAGGAGGAAGGGGTTGAGGAGGAAGTTATGGTTTAAAGGATACAGAGTTTCTGTTAGAAATGAAGAAAAAATCAGGATGTAGATAGTGGTGATGATTACTTCACCCTTATGAATGTATTTAATGCTATTAAATTGTACATTTATAAATGGTTAAAATGACAAATGTTGATGTGCGTATTTTAACCACACCAAAGAAAAGAATTTGAGGAAGGAGTGAGATACATATACATATAACAGAATGCATGTGTGTGTATGTGTGTGTGTGTGTATGTGTAGGTGTACATGTGTGTGACAGAGAGAGAGAAAGTGAAATATAAATGAGAAAATAGGTTGAAATTGGGTAAGTACACATGCATATGCTATCAAGTTCAACACAGTGGTTAAAGGTAAAGAGGAAATATTGTTCTGATTTTCTTAACAACCAAAACAAAAATGCACAATATCCATAATATAACAGAGCAACTGCCAGGGAAAATACTGTAAAGAAACCAGAGAAGAATCACCAGGGATTCTCATAAAGGAAATACTATATGATGTGGTGGCCAGTTTCCTCAACTGCATTTGCATGATAAACACCAAAGCAGGTTCTTTTTCTGTTAGTATTTGTACAAAGTGACTATTTTTTATATTTGTGGTTCCCAATAGAGAGAGTACAATATGCAAGCTAATTTTAAACTTTGAAAGATTCAACAACTTTATAAGAAAAAGCTTTCCATAATTCATCATTTCTTTTTTTATAAGCAGTTGTTTTTATTTAATTGGAGGCTTATTACTTTACAATATCGTGGTGGTTTTTGCCACATATTCACATGGGTGTATATGTATCCCCCATCCCGAACCACCCCTCCCACCTCCCTCCCCATCCCATCCCTCTGGGCTGTCCCAGTGCACTGGCTTTGGGTGCCCTGTTTCATGAATCAAACTGGGACTGGTCATCTATTTCACATATAGTAATATACATGTTTCAATGCTGTTCTCTCACATCATCCCACCCTCGCCTTCTCCCACAGAGTTCAAGCAGTTTTGATTTCTGCACTTGTTAATGTAGCAGGCAGATGTTTTCTGTGGCCAAAATGCAGGTCAATGAATGTGGCTCTGCAGGAGACCCAAATCATAGAAGTGTCCACATTTCTGCATCACTATGCTCACCAGGTCAGTAGTTGTCCAATATGCTACTGGAGAAGAGTGGAGAAATAACTCCAGAAGAATGAAGAGATGGAGTCAAAGTGAAAACAATGCCCAGCTGTGGATGTGACTGGTGATGGAAGTAAAGTCTGATGCTGTAAAAAGCAGTATTGCATAGGAACCTGGAACGTGAGGTTCATGAATCAAGGTAAATAAAAAGTGGTCAAACAGATGACAAGAGTTAATATCAACATTTAGGAATCAGTGAACTAAAATGGACTAGAATGGATGAATTTAACTCAGATGACCATTATATCTATTCCTGTGGGCAAGAATCCCTTAGAAGAAATGGAGTAGACTTCATAGTCAACAAAAGAGTCCAAAATGCAGTTCTTGGGTGCAATCTCAAAAATGACAAAATGATCTCTGTTCATTTCCAAGGCAAGCCATTCAATATCACAGTAATCTAACTCTATGCCCAACCAGCAATGCTGAAGAAGCTGCAATTGAATGGTCCTCTGAAGACCTACAAGACATTCTAGAACTAACACCCAAAAAAGATGTCCTTTTCATAACAGGGGACAGGAATGCAAAGAAATACCTGGAGTAACAGGCAGGTTTGGCCTTGGAGTAAAAATAAATCAGGACAAAGGCTAACAGTTTTGCCAAAAGAACACACTGGTCAGAGCAAACACCTTCTTCTGACAACAAAAGATAAGACTCTACAAATGGACATCACCAGATGGTCAATACTGAAATCAGATTGATTATATTCTTTGCAGCCAAAGATGGAGAAGCTCTATACAGTCAGTAAAAAAAGACTTGGAGCTGACTGTGGCTCAGAGCATGAACTACTTATTGCAAATTTCAGACTTAATTTAGGTATGAACTAAAAAAATCCCTTACAATTACACAGTGGAAGTGAGAGATAGATTCAAGGGATTAGATCTGATAGACAGTGCCTGAAGAACTATGGACAGAGGTTCATGACATTGTACAGGAGGAAGTGATTAAGACCATCCCCAAGGAAAAGAAACGCAAAAAGGCAAAATGGTTGTCTGAGGAGGCCTTACAGATAGTTGAGAAAAGAAGAGACACAAAAGGCAAAGGAGAAAAGGAAAGATATTCCCATCTGAATGCAGAGTTTCAAAGAATAGTGAGGAGCAATAAGAAACCTTCCTCAGTGATCAATGCAAAGAAATAGAGGAAAACAATAAAATGGAAAAGACTAGTGATCTCTTCAAGAAAATTAGCGATACCAATTTTCTCTTTTTTTACCAATACCATCTGTGCTCATGCAAAGACGGGCATAATAAAGAACAGAAATAGTATGGACCTAACAGAAGCAGAAGAACTATACAAAAAAAGATCTCCATGACCCAAATAACCATGATGGTGTGATCACTCACCCAGAGCCAGACATCCTGGAATGCGAAGTAAAGTGGGCCTTAGGAAGCATCACTACCAACAAAGTTAGTGGAGGTGATGGAATTCCAGTTGAGCTATTTGAAATGCTAAAAGATGGTGCTCTGAAAGTTCTGCCTTCAATATGCCAGCAAATTTGGAAAACTCAGCAGGGACCACAGCACTGGAAAAGGTCAGCTTTCATTCCAATCCCAAAGAAAGGCAATGCCAAAGATCATTCAAACTATTGCACAATTGTACTCATCTCACACGCTAGCAAAGTAATGCTCAAAATTCTCCAAGCCAGGCTTCATGTACATGAACCATGAACTTCCAGATATTCAAGTTGGAATTAGGAAAGGCAGAGGAACCAGAGATCAAATTGCCAATATCTGTTGGATCATTGAAAAAGCAGGAGAATACCAGAGAAATATCTACTTCTGTTTTATTGATTATGCCAAAGCCTTTGACTGTCACAACAAAATGGGGAAAATACTTCAAGAGATGGGAATACCAGATCACCTTACCTGTCTTCTGAGAAATCTGCATGCAGGTCAAGAAGCAATACTTAGAACCAGACATGGAACAATACACTAGTTCCAAATTGGGAAAGGAGTATGACAAGGCTCTATATTGTCACCCTGCTTATTTAACTTAGATGTAGAATACATCATGTGAAATGCCAGACTCTATGTAGCACATGCTGGAATCAAGATAGCCGGGAAAAACACTAATATCCTCAGATACTCAGATGATACCACCCTTATGGCAGAAAGCAAAGAAAAACTAAAGAGCTTCTTGATGAAAGTGAAAGAGGAGAGTGAAAAAGCTGGTTTAAAACTCAACATTCAAAAAACGAAGATCATGGCATCCAGTCCAATCACTTCATGGCAAATAGATGGGGAAACAATGGAAACAGTGACAGACTATTTTCTTGGACTCCAAAATCACTGCAGATTATGATGGCAGCTGTGAAATTAAAAGACACTTGCTCCTTGGAAGAAAAGGTATGACCAACCTAGACAACATATTAAAAGGCAGAGACATTACTTTGCCAACAAAAGTCTGTCTCGTCAAAGTTATGGTTTTTCCAGTAGTCATGTACGGATGTGAGAGTTGGACTATAAAGAAAGCTGAGCGCCGAAGAATTGATGCTTTTGAACTGTGGTGTTGGAGAAGACTCTTGAGAGCCCCTTGGACTGCAAGGAGATCCAACCAGTCCATCCTAAAGGGGATCAGTCCTGAATATGCATTGGAAGGACTGATGCTCAAGCTGAAACTCCAATACTTCAGGCCCCTGATGCGAAGAACTGATTCATTGAAAAAACCCTGATACTGGGAAAGACTGAAGGCAGGAGGAGAAAGGGACGACAGAGGATGAGATGGTTGGATGGCATCACTGACTCGATGGACATAAGTTTTCGCAAGCTCTGGGAGTTGTGATGGACAGGGAAGCCTGGCGTGCTACAGTCCGTGGGGTTGCAAGGAGTCGGACATGACTGAGCAACTGAACTGATGCCCAGCACAAGCCATAGCACAAAAAAGAAATGTAAAGTTTGTGGGAATTATCTAGAAATTTTAATATACTGTATTCAAAAATAAAAGCTAGATGCATGAACTTCCCTTTGCTAACAAATGGCAGAAGAATGAAATATATTCAAGGCCGGAGGTCTGGTTACAACCTTATTGGCTTCAAAGACCAGAGGGAGATGCTCTGCCTCAGTTGCAGGGATGAACGTTTAGCCAGGACTAGATGGAGCATGGCTTTGCTTTGGGTTAATATGGGTTATACACACACATCACTACCCACAAAGCTGAAATTGTCCCAGTAAAAGTGAATGTCATTTTCTTTTTTTTCTAATTAATTTTTTATTGAAGGATAATTTCTTTACAAAATTTTCTTGTTTTCTGCCAAACCTCAACACGAATCAGCCATCGGTATACATATAACCCCTCCCTTTTGAACCTCCCTCCCATCTCCCTCCCCACCCCACCCGTCTAGGTTGATACAGAGCCCCTGTTTGAGTTTCCTGAGCCAGACAGCGAATTCCCGTTGGCTCTCTATTTTACATACGGTAATGTAAGTTTCCATGGTACTCCTTCCATACATCTCACCCTCTCCTCCTCTCTCCCCATGTCCATAAGTCTGTTCTCTATGTCTGTTTCTCCATTGTTGCCCTGCAAATAAGTTCTTCAGTACCATTTTTCTAGATTCCATATGTATGTGTTAGAATACAATATTTATCTTCCTCTTTCTGACTCACTTCACTCTGTATAATAGGTTTTAGGTTCATCCACCTCATCAGAACTGACTCAAATATGTTCCTTTTTATGACTGAGTAATATTCCAACTCTACTCCAATATAAATTACAAGAGAAAAGGGGGATGAAGAAATGCTGCCACCTTCTGGGCACTTTCCCAAAACAACTTAAACCTGTGCCGCTAGGCACTTACTACTTACAAGGCCTTTGGGGCTGTAGTTAAAAAAAAAAACAAAAACACCACCACCCGCACCTGAAATATCCTGGGGTTGGTCAGCGAAAAAGAATTCAGAACAAGGCAGATGGTCAAGAAGCCAATGAAAAGAGGTAACTTTAACTCACACCATTAAAAAAAAAATCACATGAAAAGTTGTCAACATTGCTACATATTAGAGAAAAGCAACAAGATTGCAACAAGGCATCACTTCACATGGGTCAGAATGGCCACTGAAAAACTCTACAAACAACAAATGTTGGAGAGGGGAAGCAGAAAAGGGAACCCTCCTACACTGATGCTGGGAATGGAAATTGGGAACAGCCACTGTGTAGGACTTCCTGAGAGCTCAGTTGGTAAGGAATTCTCCTGCAATATGGGAGACCTGGGTTTGATCCCTGGGTTGGAACCATCCCCTGGAGAAGGGAAAGGCTACCCACTCCAGGATTCTGACCTGGAGAATTCCATGGACTGTATAGGCCATAGGGTCGCAAAGAGTCAGACACGACTGAGTGACTAACTCAATATTCCATTCTGTATATGTACCACACTTTTTTATCCATTCATCTGTTGATGGACATCTAGGTTGCTTCCATGTTCTAGCTATTGTAAACAGTGCTGCAATGAACAATGGGATATATGTGTATTTTTCAATTTTGGTTTCCTCAGGATATATGCCTAGAAGTGGGATTGTTGGGTCATATGGTGGTTTGTTTTCTAGTTTTGTAAGGAATCTCCATACCGTCTTCCATAGTAGCTGCTTCGATTTACATTCCCACCAACAGTGCAAGAGCATTCCCTTTTCTCCAACCCTCTCCAGCATTTATTGTTTATAGACTTTTTGATGATGGCCATTCTGACCAGTGTGAGGTGATATCTCACTGTAGTTTTGATTTGCATTTCTCTAATAGTGAGCAATGTTGAGCATCTTTTCATGTGTTTGTTAGCCTTCTGTCTGTCTTCTTTGGAGAAATGTCTGTTTAGGTCTTTTCCCCACTTTTTAATTGGGTTGTTTGTTTTTCTGGCACTGAGCTGTATAAGTTGCTTGTACATTTTGGAAATTAATCCTTTGTTAGTTGTTCATTTGCTATTATTTTCTCCCATTCTGAGGGTTGTATTTTCACCTTGCTTATAGTTTCCATTGCTGTGTAAAAGCTTTTAAGTTTAATCAGGTCCCACTTGTTTACTTTTGTTTTTATTTCCATCAGTCTAGGAGGTGGGTCATAGAGGATCTTGCTTTGATTTATGTCATTGAGGGTTCTGCCTATGTTTTCCTCTAAGAGTTTTATAGTTTCTGGTCTTTAATCCATTTTGAGCTTATCTTTGTGTGTGGTGTTAGGAAGAGTTCTATTTTCATTTTTTACATGTAACTGTCCAGTTTTCCCAGCACCATTTATTGAAGAGGCTGTCTTTGCCCCATTGTATACTCTTACCTCCTTCGTCAAAAATAAGGTACCCATAGGTGCATGGGTTTATTTCTGGGCTTTCTATCTTGTTCCATTGGTCTATAGTTCTGCTTTTGTGCCAGTACCATGCTGTCTTGATGACTGTAGTTTTGTTGTATAATCTGAAGTCAGGAAGGTTGATTCCTCCAGCTCCATTTTTCTTTCTCAAGACTGCTTTGGTTATTTAGGGTCTTCTGTGTTTCCATATGAATTGTGAAAATTTTTGTTCTAGTTCTGTGAAAAATGCCATTTTTAATTTGATAGGGATTGCATTGAATCTGTAGATTGCATTTGGTTCTACAGTCATTTTCACAATATTGATTCTTCCTACCCAGGAACATGGAATATCTCTCCATCTCTTTGTGTCATCTTTGATTTATTTCATCACTGCCTTATAAATTTTCTGTGTACAGTTCTTTTGTCTCCTTGGGTAAGTGTATTCCTAGATATTTAATTCTTTTTGTTGCTATGGTAAATCAGATTGATTCCTTAATTTCTATTTCTGATTTTTCATTGTTAGTATATAGAAATGCAAGTGATTTCTGTGTATTGATTTTGTATCCTGCAACTTTGCTAAATTCAGTGATTAGCCCCAGTAATTTTCTGATATTATCTTCATGGTTTTCTATGTAGAGTATCATGTCATCTGCAGAGAGAGTTTTACTTCTCCTTTTCCAATCTGGATTCCTTTTATTTTTCTTCACTGATTGTTATAGCTAGGACTTCCAAAACTGTGTTGAGTACTACTGGGAAAAGTAGACACCCTTGTCTTGTTCCTGATCTTAGGAGGAATGCTTTCAGTTTTTCACCATTGAGAATAATGTTTGCTGTAGGCTTATCATATATGGCCTTTACTATGTTGAGGTAGGTTCCTTCTATGCCCATTTTTTTTTAAGAGTTTTAATCATAAATGGGTGCTGAATTTTGTCAAAGGCTTTTCCTGAATCTATTGAGACGATCATATGGTTTTTATCTTTCAATTTGTTAATATAGTGTATCACATTGATTGATTTGTATATATTGAAGAATCCTTGCATTCCTGGAATAAATCCAACTTGATCATGGTGTATGAGCTGTTTGATGTGTAGCTGAATTCTGTTTGCTAAAATTTTGTTCAGGATTTTTGCATCTATGTTCATCAGTGACATTGGCCTGTAGTTTTCTTTTTGTGTGTTGTCTTTGTCTGGTTTTGGTATCAGGGTGATGGTGGCCTCACAGAATGAGTTTGGAAGTGCTCCTTTCTCTGCAATTTTTTTTTGAAAGAGTTTTATAAGGCTAGGCATTAGCTCTTCTCTAAGTATTTGATAGAATTTTCCTGTGAAGTCATCTGGTCCTGGGCTTTTGTTTTTTGGGAGAATTTTGATCACAGTTTCAATTTCAGTGCTTGCAATTGGGTTGTTCATAAGTTCTATTTCTTCCTGGTTCAGTCTTGAAAGATTGAACTTTTCTAAGAATCTGTCCATTTCTTCCAGGTTATCCATTATACTGTCATATAGTTGTTCATAATAGTCTCTTATAATCATTTGCATTTCTGCATTGTCTGTTGTAACCTCTTCTTTTTCATTTCTAATTTTGTTGATTTGATTCTTCTCTCTTTTTTTCTTGATGAGTCTGGCTAAAGGCTTGTCAATTTTGTTTAGCTTCTCAAAGAACCAGCTTTTAGTTTTATTAATGTTTACTATTGTTTCTTTCTTTTTCATTTATTTCTGCTCAGATCTTTATGATTTTTTCTTTCTATTAATTTTGGGTTTTTTTTTTTTGTTATTCTTTTTCCAGTTGTTTTAGGCGTAATAGGTTGTCTATTCAATGTTTTTCTTGTTTCTTGAGGTAGAATTGTATTGCTATAAACTTCCCTCTTAGAACTGCTTTTGCTGCATTCCATAGATTTTGAGTTGTCATGTTTTCACTGTCATTTGTTTCTAGAAATTTTTTATTTCCCTTTTGATTTCTTCAGTAACCTGTTGGTTATTTAGAAACATATTCTTTAATCTCCATGTGTTTGTGTTAGCTTTTTTCTTATAATTGATATCTGGTCTCATAGCATTGTGATCAGAGAAAATGCTTGCTACAATTTCAGTTTTTCTTTTCAATTTACTGAGGTTTATTTGAGACCCAAGGTGTGGTCTATCCTGGAGAATGTTCCATGTGCACTTGAGAAGAAGGTGTATTCTTCTGCATTTGGATGGAATGTCCTGAAGATATCAATGAGATCCATCTCATCTAATGTATCATTTAAGACCTGTGTTTCCTTATTAATTTTCTGTTTTGATGATCTCTCCATTGGTGTGAGTGGGGTGTTAAAGCCTCCTACTATTATTCTGTTACTGTCAGTTTCTCCTTTTATGTCTGCTAGTGTCTGTCTTATGTATTGAGATGCTCCTATGTTGGCTGCATAGATATTTACAATTGTTATGTCTTCCTCTTGGACTGATCCCTTGATCATTATGTAGTGTCCTTCCTTATCTCTGGTAATCTTCTTTATTTTAACGTCTATTTTGTCTGATATGAGGATTGCTACTCCAGCTTTCTTTTGCTTCCCATTTATATAGAATATATTTTTCCATCCTCTCACTTTTAGTCTATACGTGCCTTTAGGTCTGCAGTGGGTTTCTTATAGACAGCATATATATGGGTCTTGTTTTTGTATCCATTCATCCAGTCTGTGTCTCTTGGTTGGAGCATTTAATCCATTTACATTTAAAGTAATTATTGATATATAGGTTCCTATTGTCATTTTCTTAATTGTTTGAGGTTGATTTTGTAGATCTTTTTTCTTCTCTTGTATTTCTTGACTATATAAGTCCCTTTCACATTTGTTGTAAAGCTCGTTTGGTGGTACTGAATTCTTTTAACTTTTGCTTGTCTGTAAAGCTTTTTATTTCTCCATCAATTTTGAATGAGATCCTTGCTGGGTACAGTCATCTTGGTTGTAGATTTTCCCTTTCAGTACTTTAAATATATCCTGCCGTTCCCTTCTGGCCTGCAGAGTTTCTGCTGAAAGATCAGCTGTTAAGCATATGGGGTTTTCTTTGTATGTTACTTGCTGCTTCTCCCTTGCTGCTTTTAATATTCTTTCTTTGTGTTTAGTCTTTGCTAGTTTGATTAGTATGTGTCTTGGCATGTTTCTCCTTGGGTTTATCCTGTATGGGACTCTTTGTACCTCTTGGACTTTACTGACTGTTTCCTCTTCCATGTCGGGGAAATTTTCAACTATCATCGCTTCAAAAATTTTCTCATACACTTTCTTTTTCTCTTATACTTCTGGGACACCTATAATTTGAATGTTGGTGCATTTGATACTGTCCCAGAGGTCTCTGAGACTATCCTCAGTTCTTATCATTCTTTTCACTTTATTCTGCTCTTCAGAAGTTTTTTCCACCATTTTATCTTCCAGCTCACTGATTTATTCTTCTGCTTCAGATATTCTGCTACTGACTCCTTCTAGAGTTATTTTTAATTTCAGTAATTGTGTTGTTTGTCTCTGCATGCTTATTCTTTAATTCCACTAGGTGTTTATTAATTGATTCTTACATTTTCTCCATCTTGTTTTCAAGGTTTTTGATCATCTTTACTATCATTATTCTGAATTCTTTTTCAAGCAGGTTGCCTAATTCCTCTTCATTAATTTGGGTTTCTGTGTTTCTAGTTTGTTCCTTCATTTGTGTGGTATTTCTCTGCTTTTTCATTATTTTATTTAACTTACTGTGTTTGAGGTCTCCTTTTCCCAGGCTTCAAGATTGAATTCTTTGTTCCTTTTGGTTTCTGTCCTCTTTGGCCCAGTGGTTTGTGTAAGCTTTGTACAGGGTGAGATTTGTGCTGAGTTTTTGTTTCTTTTTTTGTTTTTCCTCTGCTGGGCAGGCTGAGTGAGGTGGTAATCCTGTCTGCTGATGCTTGGATTTGTATTTTTGCCTTGTTTGTTTTTTATTTTATTTATTTATTTTTATTTTATTTTATTTTTTTCCCATTTATTTTTTATTAGTTGGAGGCTAATTACTTTACAATATTGTAGTGATTTTTGCCATACATTGTTTGTTTTTTAGATGAGGCTCCTGCACAGGCTGCTACTGGTGGTTGGGTGATGCCAGGTCTTGTATTCAAGTGGTTTCCTTTGTGTGAGTTCTCACTGTTTGATACGCCCTAGCGTTAGTTCTCTGGCAGTCTAGGGTCTTGGAGTCATTGCTCCCACTCTTAATGGCTAAGGACTTGATCTCCTTGGTTGTTCAGACCTGGCAGTGACCCAGTCTCCCAGGCAGCACACTTCTGCTGCTTCACTGGAGGGATCCTGTAAAATATTCTGCCCATGGAAACATGGACTTCTAAATAGGAAGATGTACTTTCCTTTCTCTAGTTCACCAAAAAGACTCATTATAGGGGCTCCAGAAGGAGAAGTCAGTCCTTTTCTTAGTGAGAACGATTTAAAGTTGACTCTTGAACAACTGAAAGATTAGTCTGCATATAATTTATAGTCAACACTCACATCTGTGGTTATACCTCATTCATAGGTTCAACCAACCACAGACAATGTAGTTATGTATCTACTATTGAAAAAGATCCACATACAAGTGGACCCAGGCAGTTTAAACTCATGCTGTTCAAGGGTCAACCATAGTTATTTCTTTGTTTGTAAACAGCGGCCACATTTCTCTTTCCAGTCTTAAGGTCTTAGTGAGGAAAAACATAGATATGAATTATTATTATGAAGAAATACTAAATACAAATACAAAACTGTATTTGATTTCATTGTATAAATAGGTTTATTTGGTGCTGTCTATTCAGGTTATAGATCAAAATGTCAACTGGAGAAAGGAGGTGACTTGAAGGATATCTTATTCAGTTTTACTATTTGGCCTCAGAACAATGTCTCATAAAACCACCTGAGGAATGAGTTAGTTCTCAAAAATAAAATTTCCATTAACTAAAATTTACCTATGTAAGCACCAAAAGTATTAATTTAACTATTTGGGCTGGAAAATCTGTTTATATCACACATTTAAATATGGGGGCACATATTTTAAAATACACCTTTAAATTTGGAACAATTTTAGATTTACAGAAAAGTTGCAAAGACACTAGAGGATTTTCATTACCCTTAATCTAGCCTCCCTAATGCTCCATCATACATGGAATATTATGCTAAGAAATTAGCATTGGTGCATGACTATTAACTAAAATACAGACTCAATTTTTATTTCACTAGTTTTTCACTACTATTCTTTTACTGTTCCAAGAAGAAATTCAGGGTTCATATTGCATTCAACATTAAACCAATATCTGTAATGTAAATTGATCTTTTCTTAAAGACTCATGTTTTGATATTATAAACATCAATTGCACCATGCCATATTTTTTTTTCTTTTTTCTTTATTTCTATTGGAGGCTAATTACTTTACAATATTGTTGTGGTTTTTGCCATACATTCACACAAATCAGCCACGGGTGTACATGTGTTCCCCATCCTGACCCTCTCTCCCACTTCCCTCCCTCCCCATCCTTCAGGGTCATCCCAGTGCACCAGCCCTGAGCACCCCGTCTCATGCATTGAACCTGGACTGGCGATCTATTTCACATGTAGTAATATACATGTTTCAATACTATTCTCTCAAATCATCCCACCCTTGCCTGCTCCCACAGAGTCCAAAAGTCTGTTCTTTACATCTGTGTCTCTTTCGCTGTCTCGCATATAGGGTCATCATTACCATCTTCCCAAATTCCATATATATGTGTTAATATACTATATTGGTGTTTTTCTTCCTGACTTACTTCACTCTCTATAATAGGCTCCAGTTTCATCCACCTCATTAGAACTGATTCAACTGCATTCTTTTTAACAGCTGAGAAATATTCCATTGTGTATATGTACCACAGCTTTCTTAGCCATTCGTCTGCTGAGGGACATCTATGCCCTGGCTATTGTAAACAATGCTGTGATGAACATTGGGGTGCACGTGTCTCTTTCAATTCTGGTTTCCTCATTGTGTATGCCCAGCAGTGGGATAGCTGGGTCATATGGCAGTTCTATTTCCAGTTTTTAAAGGAATCTCCACACTGTTCTCTATAGTGGCTGTACTATTTTGCCTTCCCACCAACAATGTAAGAGGGTTCCTTTTTCTCTGCACCCTCTCCAGCATTTATTGTTTGTAGACTTTTTGATAGCAGTCATTCTGACTGGCGTGAGATGGTACCTCACTGTGGTTTTGATTTGCATTTCTCTGATAATGAGTGATGTTGAGCATCTTTTCATGTTTGTTAGCCATCTGTATGTCTTTGGAGAAATGTCTGTTTAGTTCTTTGGCCCATTTTTTGACTGGGTCACTTATTTTTCTGGAATTGAGCTGAAGGACTTGCTTGTATATTTTTGAGATTAATTCTTTGTCAATTGCTTCATTTGCTATTATTTGTCCCATTCTGAAGGCTGTCTTTTCACCTTGCTAATAGTTTCCTTCATTTTGCAAACTCAAAATGGATTAAAGATCTAAATGTAAGACCAGAAACTATAGAACTCCTAGAGGAAAACATAAGGAAAACAGTCTGCGATGTAAATCATAGCAGGATCCTCTATGACCCACCTACCAGAGTAATGGAAATAAAAGCAAAAATAGACAAATGATACCTAATTAAACCATACCATAATTTACTGATTCCTCCAGGGTTTGCTTACATGAGTTGTACTCTTTGAATCTCAAACTATCTGGCCCTGTAAACTATAAACCTGAGTACATTCTAATGTTCCTGGTGTTTGGACTGTTTATTTCTCTGCTGATGATAAAATGCTGCTGTTGAATTGTTCAGAAAGTCGAAGCTGTTGTGATGGTTGTTATTCATGTTTTTTTGCTATTGTCCATCAGTTGTGATTCCTTAGTTAAAGATCCAATGATATATTTTTTGATTGTTATTTGCAATGTTATTGGATTGTTTGATGAAATTAAATAGCACTTTCATTCAAATTTTTTTCCTTGGATTCACGGACATTACAGTCTCCTAGGCTTGCTCTGTGGTGACCTCACTATACCTTATTTGCCTTACTCTCTAGCCCTTTCCCTTCGTTCTTCCCCCATTTAAAAAAAAATGTGCCATGAAAACTTCCAATGACATTGTTTATCTCTCTCTCTCACCCACCCTTTCCTCGGCATTCTAACCTGGGCTCACAACTCCTCCCATAAGCACCCAAGACACCCTAGTCCCAGGGTTATCCTTCGGATTACCTGCCAGATATGCCAAAACCAAACTGATCATCTTTCTGCCCACCCTTGGTCCTTTCCTTCCTCTGTCCTCTATTTATCACCAACTTTGTCATTTTCTTGACTCTCATACTCCATACTTCTCAATACTATGTGCATCCAATCAGTTGTCAATATGCGTTGACTGAATCTCTGCTTGCTTCATTAATTTGTCCCCACCAATCCTTTTCCATTGTTATTATTACTATCATCCCAACCAAGGTGGGCTTTGTAAGTCATAAAATAAATACACATCACTCTCTGCCTGTGTTATTAACTCGCCTCTTTCCTAGACTCCTCCTCCTCTCTCCATTGGACTTGGGGCTGTGTCACTTCTCTTTCTGAAACCCAAATCCGACCACATGATTTATGTGCCTTTACATCCTGCTCCCCTCCTTGCTGCCTGTGGAAGGAAAGGCCTTTGTTTGGCATTAGATTCCTTTCATCTGGTCCCATTCAGATTTTCCAGCTCTCTCTCTCTTCAAGCATCCTGGAAGTCAAGATGCACCACTTGCTGCTTCCCTGTAATTCTTCATTTCCATGCCTTTGCTTCCATTATTCCTTGTGTGAAGCTTCCTCTATCCTATCTCTGTGCTCAAACCCTTTCCAGCCTGCAAATTCCATATGAAAGGCACTTTTCCCCAATAGTTCCCCATAGATTCTCCCCCATCTGAAAGAAGATGCTTCTGCTAACTCCACTCTGTGTTTTAGCTATACTGCTATGGTCTCTTGTATCACAAACCTTGCTTCTATATCACGCACGCAGGGTTCTCATCTCACCTATGAAATGACTTCAAACTCCTTAAGATGATTGTCTGATGCATCTTTTGATCTCCTGAAGCACCTGCATATTATAGGTACTAAACTCTCTCGTACCTAGAAAAAGACCCTTAAAAGTCAAAGTACATGTCATGAACCTATATTTCCTACGTAGGTTTGGAAGCAAAGCCCTGGTCACCTAAAATGTTTGCAGTGACTTATCATCTTTTTCTTCACCACTGTTCTCTCCAGTTGTAACAGACTGAATGTTTGTACTCCCTCAAAAATTTTTTACATTGAAATCTTAACTCCCAGTGTTATGGTATTATAGAGTGGCAACTTGTGGAATGATTAGGTGGGGTCCCCAAGAGTAGGACTAGTGCCTTTATCAAAGGGGCCTCAGGAAGCTCTCTCAGTCTTTCTGCCACATGAGGATGCAATGAACACGTGGCTGTCTGCAAGCTGGAATGGGTCTCCCAGCAGTACCTGACCGTGCTGGCACCCTGATGTCAGGCTTCTGTCCTACAGAGCTGTGAGAAATATATTTCTATGCCAGGCTTCCCCGTTCATCACCAACTCCCAGAGCTTGTTCAAACTCATGTCCATTGAGTTGATGAGGCCATCCAGCCATTTCATCTCCTGTTGTCCCCTTCTTCTACCTTCAATCTTTCCAGCATCAGGGTCTTTTCTAATGAGTCAATTATTTGCATCAGGTGGCCAAAGTATATACTTTGTTAGAGGAGCTCATTTCAATGCACATGTAGATCATTCATCTGATCACTGGCCTCTCAGCGGCTCAGCTTCTTTTTCCAGTCCACTGCCATGACTCAGCTGCCCACCACCACAATCACAGACTGGACCAATTCTCAATTTCAAAGATTCTTCTCACTCAAGACCACTTTCTCTTCTGCTCACTCACTCTAGAAATCCCTCTTCACAATCCTCTAGCCCAGAAGTACCTATACTCATGGACTCTACCCTGTTACCCATGCAGATTTCATGGACCATGATTCCCTATAACCATACTGTGACACACACTTTCAGAGCATCTGCCTTTTCTTGAGTGTTCAGACTCATTTGGTGAAACTCTGACCCTGGTTCAATCCCACTCTCCACTCACCCACTGCTTACATCCAAACAGCTGAATACAGCTGGAGAAAAATCACACATCATGTCGACTAAATTCAAATTAAAAATGTATAATCTCCAACCTCAAATAAATCCTCAGGATTGCTTTCAACTCTCTATATTTCTCTGGTGATTTTATTCACCCACCTTTCGGGGCTAATGCTTTGCATCTTTTCCTCTTAGAACAACTCTAACTCCTCATTGTTCTCAGCTGGTCATTATATTTCTGAGAAGAGAGGTGATCAAGGGAGAACTTTGACATTTTCCCATAACTCTCCCATCTGCCACCTTCTGGCTCTGTGACCACTGAATATCCCTCTACCCAGTTATGATGCCCTGTTCCCCGCCCACCCCTCCTCATTTCCTCCCCATTCAAGAACTTCAGGCCCATAATTACCTCATAGTCCTCTGCACCATCAAGATTTCTCCTTTAAGTCCTAGCTTGACCCATTCTCAGTAGTACATACGCTTCTGATAACACCTCTCTCTAAAAAAGACAAAGGTAACCCCACATTTTCTGTAAATAGCATCCAATCTCTCAAGCCCTTTTATGTCAACACTCTTTAAAGGAGTTATCCATCCCTGCAGATTCTCATTCTTTTGTTGAATCTACTCAAATTATGTTTCAGTCTTAACCACTCTGAGGCACATGCTCTTGACAAGAGTGACCTTCACTCAAGCATGACCTTCAAGCATGACCAGTGACCTTCACATTGCCTAATCCAATAAGACCCTCTCAGGGCTCATTTTTATTCAGTTCCTCAAGACACATGGCAAGATTGGGTCACTCTCCCCTTCCTGAAACTGTTGCTTCACTTGGCTTCCATGATTCCACACTTTCTTTGTCTTCTCCCCATTTCAGTGGCCACTTTGATTCGGTTTCCTTTACTCTCCCTGCACCCTCTTCTCTACATCTAAAATTTAGCAAACTTACAGCTCACTCTTTTTTTTTTGTATTTTATTTTACTTTTTTCCCAATTATTTTTATTAGTTGGAGGCTAATTACTTTACAATATTGTAGTGGTTTTTGCCATACATTGACATGAATCAGCCATGGATTTACATGTGTTCCCCATCCTGAACCCCCCTCCCACCTCCCTCCCCATCCCATGCCTCTGGGTCATCCCAGTGCACCAGCCCTGAGCACTTGTCTCATGCATACAACCTGGACTGGTGATCTGTTTCACACTTGATAACATACATGTTTCGATGTTCTGTCAGATCATCCCACCCTCGCCTTCTCCCATAGAGTCCAAAAGTCTGTTCTATACATCTGTGTCTCCCCAGCCAGGACATGGAAGCAATCTTACAGCTCAGTATTTATTCCTCTTCTCTTCTCTGTCTATCCCAGATTTTGGCAATAAAATCCAAGTTCCACAACTTTCCAAAATATCTATAACCTGGTTGCTCCAAATTTATATCCCTAGCCCTAATATCTTTCTGTATCTCAAACTTGAATATTCAACTACTTGCCCAGGATCTCTAGCTGTTCATCTAATCAGCATCTCAGGGTGATAATGTCCCAAATTGGACTCCTGGACCTCATCCCCAAATAGACACCATCCCGTGTAGCTCAGTAAGTAAAGAATTGTCTGCAGTGCAGGAGATCTGGGTTCGATCCCTGGGTTGGGAAGATCCCCTGAAGAAGGAAATGGCAATCCACTCCAGTGTCCTTGTCTGGAAAATCTCATGGACAGAGGAGCCTGGTGGGCTGCAGTCCACGGGGTCACAAAGAGTCGGGCACGACTGAGGGACTAATACACACTTACTTACTTACAGCAAATGGCACCTCCATCATTCAGATGCCTACATTCAAAACTGGAGACATTGGTGACTCTTCTCTCTCACTTACACACATTAAAATCTATTAGAAACTTGTCAGTTCCATCCCTGTTAGATAACTTGCACTCAATCTGCTCATCAACCAACCGATTCTCACTTCTGCTCTAGTTCAAACTATCACCATATCTTATCTGAATTTCTGCAGTAGACTGTTGAATGGTCTCTTTCACCCAGTTCACCCCATCTATGTTTTTACATGATGCATGTTAAATAACTTCTCAATAACAGAAGCTAATGTTTACACAGTACTCACTATGTGTCAGGCATTGTTTTAAGCACTTTACATATATTAACTCATTTAATCATCGAAGTAACCCTATAACCTAAGTAACTTCATAATTCTCACTTCACAGATAGAGACACCGAGGTATAGAGAGGTTGAAACCCTGAAACACAGTAAGTAGTACTTTTACCAACCATTGGGATATAAATGGGCCCTATTCCATCACACCTGGAGTACTCTTGCCTGGAAAACCCCATGGACAGAGGAGCCTGGTGGGCTACAGTCCATGGGGTCACAGAGTCGGACACTTCACCCTGTTCCGTCACACCAGTACTCCATCAGAATGTAACCTCCAGGAGGGCAGGGAGTTTGTCTGGTTGCCACAGTGTTGTCATGGTCCCTGAACTGAAGGCACTCTGTAAATAAGTACTGACTGGGTGAAAAAGATGAATGTGTCTGCCTCTGGTTGACCTCCTTCCCCTCCTAACTGGCAATAAGTAACTAATTAACTCATTAAATTAATTCATTTAATTGCTACCTAAACAAGTTAGAATATACAGCCTCAGTGTGAGGCCATAAAGGGTTTGCCTAAGAATAAGTGTCTGCCTATGAATAAAGTGTTTTAAGACACAATTTGCTGAGTAATATCCCCTTTAGATTCTCAAGACAGTAAAAAATGTATGCCTTGTTCCTCATGGTGCTAGAAATAGATGACTTTCAGATTAGCAAATTCATATTATACTCAGAAATCTAGAGTAAGAATAATCTTATAAGGTTAATTTAAAAATTGGCTTAGACCCCTCAAAGTTAGGGTAAATTCTTAGCAGTATAAATACCAGGTGATTGTTAACCACTGGAAGAGGAGCAGACACTGAATTTTTAAAGGGAATTACAGAAAAGTAAAATTTCATCATTGCTCAGTGGGACAATGGATTTAGCTAAGGAGTCTGCTGGAAAATGCTCTGTAACCTTGGAAACAGTTTATAAACTCTCCCTCAAACATGCTAATCCACAAAACGAGCTTTTTGAGTGCCCGGGGCGTTAGTTGGCTTTCAAAGGAATGACTTTGACCCATCAGGTTGCAGGGCTGTTGCAGGTGCTCACTCCTTCTCTGACCACAACCCACAGAACTCGGGAGTGAAGGCTTCCCATACCCAACATATCAGTTCCTTCACCACGGATTTTTCCTCCACACCCATTTTCATTTATTTTGTTTATCAAATTATTCAGTGTTTACTCTGTGCTTGGCATTGTTTTAAGTGCTTCATAAATATTATCTAATTTAATTCTCCCAACAACTCTGTGATAACAGGACACAGGCCAAGAGCTGAGTGACCTGCCGGGACTGTGTAATCTTCCACGAAGAACCCCTTTTCTAGGACGCGAGGAAGAAGGAGCCAAGGACAGTGAGGGGGACACAGAGGTGTTTGAAAAGAAAGCATGCGGACAGCTGGAAAAGAGCTGGGACCACCTACACTGAGCAAACGGACCCTCTGATGCTGCTCTTTTTCAGAACCACTGTTTAAAGAAAAGCAGATGACCTCACATGTCACTAGATTCATTGCTTTCGGAGCAGCTTGATCATTAGTTGGAGAGAAAGTGGAGGCAAAGATGAAAATCATATATGACAGGATCGGGGAAATAGAAAGAATAAGACCTCGAAAGGGGGAAGGAGTACACTTTGTAGATAACATTCATAGGAAATCTTGTAAATAGAAAAGTGGTCAATATATAGGTGGGCAGAGGTTTGGAGTGACAGGAAAACATCAAATAATCCACACATAGAAGAAAAGGAAGCCTTGGGTCTATGTGCATAACTCAGCAATATTTCTGCAAGTAGTATTATGATTATGAAAACCAAGCTTCTCAAACCATAATATAAATGCTTATATACTTAAATTCACTAGAACAAGAACTCCCACTGAGTTTCATTGTATTTTAGACACTCCTGCAGGAAACACAGGTTGTGGTCAGCAACTTAGGATTACCCAGATCCTCATAAAACTTAGATCCAGCAAAAAGGGCCCTAAATTTGTAGCATGCTTTATGTTTCCTAACATTTGATTTGCTTGGACATGACAGGCTAGCAATCAGAGGTCATTTCTCCCTAAAGAGTTATGTTTGCTTTATAAAGAGCAAACAATAAATTACGGTGCCTTGGATAGATCTTAAAGCTATTTGGCAAAATGAGATGAAGACCATAACAATTTCTGGCCTGATTTTGGCCATTTTATAGAGTGAGCAATCTATATTTATAGTCAATAAATATTAGCCAGCATTGGTATATGAACATATCTATGTAGCTCTTGTTTAAATAGAAACACCTAAAAATAAATTGACACCTTCATTATTAAAGCATCATATGTAATCTCAACTTAGTTCCCCCTTTAGTTTTGAGAACTAATTCATCCTAAGATTTTCATTTAGAATTTTTTCACTATATTCTTTGCTCTAAAATCTCTGGACAGGTTTTGATTTTTTAAAAACCCTATATCTACTCTTAACTGTTTTGTGAGCTAGTAGATCTCTTACTTAATGCTTGTCAGAAGAAATGTCTAGTTGGTATTCATAGTTCCCTCTTACAAGCTCCTGTTTTTGAAACAGGCCAAAAAAAAAAAATGTTTATAGTAGAAATATACTCTACCTGGGTTATAGCAAGCCTTGGAGTTCTTTTTCCCCATCACAGAGGAAAACAAAAATAATTCACACAAATGAACAGAAATATATATATATACACACATATATGTGTGTATGTGTAGATGTGAGTATATATATACATATATGCATTGTGTGTGGGTGTATATATACACATACATGCAAGATTGTGTGTGTGCATATACATGTGTGTGTTAATATACACATGTGTGTGTGTGTATGTATGTGTGCGCTCAGTCGCTTCAGTCATGTCCAAATCTTTGCAACCCTATGGACTGCAGCCCTTCAGGCACCTCTGTCTATGGGATTTTTCTAACATGAATACTGGAGTGGGTTCTCATTTCCTAGTCCAGGGGATCTTCCCAACACAGGGATCTTCCTGACACAGGGCTCTCCTGTGTCTCCTGCATTATAGGTGGATTTTTTGCTGCTGAGTCCCCAGGGAAGCCCTGTGTGTGTGTGTGTGTGTGTCTGTGTGTCTGTGTGTCCATAATGTGTATACATCACATCCCATTCATCCCAAGATAGGAAGAGCAGGAACTTCCATGTTTCCT
Source organism: Cervus elaphus (assembly GCF_910594005.1). Lineage (NCBI taxonomy): Eukaryota > Metazoa > Chordata > Mammalia > Artiodactyla > Cervidae > Cervus > Cervus elaphus. Next base: position 13,882,333 of record NC_057842.1, on the reverse strand, counting down.
TAAATGGATCTTGGAGAGCCCTTGGTCAGCTGGCCTGACTCTCCCTCCCCACAGCGAGGACCTTATCTCCTTCTGGAAGAGCTGGTTAGTAGATATGCATGGACACCTAGCTATCATTTTCCGTCAGGCCTGAGCTGTCCGAGAAGCCTGCATCACTCTTCCCCGGCACTCTCTGCCTGATCCTGTGTGCCCTTGGAGGGTCCTCAGGGGTACAGGGGACCAGTGAACAGGTGAAGACTCAGGGCTCAGCACAGAAATGCATGCCACGGCCAAACACCAGGACATGTGTGACACAAACCCACATGTCAGAATTCTTTCCATACATTTTCTTTTCTTCACTTTTTCTCCTTTACTCCTTAAAGGGAGATCTGGACTCATTTCTAAGCGCCTCTGAATAGCCCCTTAGCAACCATTTTAAATAGGATTAGATGCAACTGTTCTCTATTTAAGGGTGATACATTATAAAAATCCCAGCATAAATAGAAATAGAATGGGGGGGGTATAGAATTTATTTTTCAAACACATTTAAAGAAGATTATAAAATGTATAAAAAGATTCCCCTAAACAACACTGTAATCTAAAAAATATTTGGTGGTCAACCACCCATCCTGCCCTTCCAGTCTCCCCCACCCCACAAGGAGCATTCGTGAAAACTCATCCATTTGTCATATTGCTGGGTGAGCCAAGCCAAACTATCTCCCAGGAACGTTTTACCATAAGGATCTGTTTACAGATATTTTGCAAAACAAAATTATATTGCTAATCATTTAGATGGTATAACATGTTTCCGTATTTTAAATAAGTATATATTTTAATGCAAACTACACAACTTAGAATTTCAAAGCATTGTGACTATATTAAGGCATTAGCACACAGATTTAATAATGGATCACGGTGGCTTATGGCTAAAAAAAAAAAATAAGTTTGAGTGCACTTCCTTTAAAAAGTTCAAACTATATCTGATTGCAGTCAATTGTTTTAGAACAAAAGATAGTGCCTGAAATTCAAGAAGCTTGCATGAGGTCTGTTTTTCACATTTGTTTTTTACCAAGGGTTTTGTAATAAAAATACTGATCTTTGTTTGCAAAATAATACTGAAACATCCAATCCTTCTTTACCATGCCACTGGCATCAAAGAAGGCAGCAAATGCTTCTCTCCATTAAAATTCTACTTATTTTAATAATAAATTTTTTCTGTTGGGCAATATGATTCAGCACCTGACACATAATACTTAATAAATATTTGTTCAATTAAATTGAATAGTTAAGCTTGTGTTCATTTCTAAGGGCTAATATTTGCCAAGACCTCTGAGCACCATTTTACCATTAAAGAGGCTCCCTTTCGTTACAAGAAGTCATTGTTTGGAGAAGATTATGGAAACCAGCCTTGGGAACAATGCTACAAAATTTAAAATAAATATGTCAGTATAGGGAAGAAAGCTAACAGTCATTACAGAAAAATATATGTATTATAATGTAATATAAATTATGATAAACAATAGCAATAAGGTAGGATGTTTAAATTCTATTCCAATATTTTAGAGATCAGAGTTTCCTTTTTGTTTGCTTTATAGCAAACACAATGTTGGAAGAAATAAGGAACCAGGGAAAGAATGAATGTTGAGAAATAAAGAATTAATTTGAGGGTCAGAGACTTTGTTTACAAACATTTGATAGCAAAACATATTTTGATTAAGTGTAAAACATATTACCTAAAAACAATGAAAGAGCTGGTCCTGGAGCTTTGAAGCACATTCTTTTTTTTTTAATTTTTTTAAGCACATTCTTATATTCCCTTCTGATATAAGTTCATAGACTACAGAAAAGTTGAATACCAGTTTTAAAGCCTAATTCCTCAACTTCAGATTTTTTTTCCTCTATACCCAATTCCAAACTCTCCTGTGGATTTGAATGACTATTTCCGGGATATGAACTTGAAAATGTAATAAAAACCTTCTCTGAAGTGGGGAGCAGCAAGAACTTGAGAACATAAGGCCACATTGATACTGAACGTGAGTGTAGGCCCTGGTGTGGAAGAAGTGCTTCATCCGTTCAGCAGACGCACCCCTGAGAGGACTTCACGCTCCCAGGTCTTAACTGTGGATGTGATGAGGTCAGATGTAGGAGAAACAGGAAGGCCAAGCTCAAAGGGAAGCCCTACGAGGGCTGCAACCTGTACCCCTTCCATACACTTCTGCGTCCCTTCTATACACTGATGCGCCAGGGCCAGGTGATGCCTTACACTTTTCAAGCACCGCCAGAGTTTTGACAAATAAATACCCTTCAATCCTTAATCATCAGGTAGGGAAGCAAGCGTTTCCAAAGTTTTGCATATTTTAAGTATTTGGTGAATGTGATTTTGTGAGAACAAATCTAGCCAGTTTCTGTAGAGGTAATCCATTCAATGGACATTCAAGAGAGGAATCTTTACCAATGGACAGTTTTTATTTCCAGTGCTTCATCCACCAAGAAACGACGTATGAGGGTCCCAGAAAGCTCTTTCCTCTGCGGTGGCCAACTGACCACAAACAATGTGTATTTGCATTATACAAGCACTTAGCTTACGAGAACTGAACCGCACTTATGGGACAGAGAAGTAGGCAAGAAAATGTTTTAAATAGTCAACAGGACAAAAAAAAAAAAAAATAGTCGACAGGAATCCCTTCAGTGTTCCAATTTTCTCCATAAGCATTTACCCCGAGTAGGCATGAGAATTTTCCACTCAAGGCAGCCTCAGGTCCTACATGGTTCTCCAGTTGAAAGAAGACCTCTCCAACTGAAGGACACCGGTAGTCACTGGGTTCAACGGCATAGAGATGCATATATTTTATCCAACACGGATCTTAGAGCACAAGCCAACGACATCTTCTAGTGCTCGACAGAGCTGCCTCCTCTAGGGCCAGAAGGTGAATGCCTGTGTGGATGTGATAGACAGGATGTGTTTACCTTCAATGTGACTCCTTCTGGCAGAGTTCTCAAAAGCAATTTCAACAATATTCAAGTTTTGCCTGATCTACTGTATTGCCTTGGGAACCAAATGCACAAATTAGATTTAACTTCACCATCAACATCACTCTTGCAATTTTTTCTAACCCAGTTTCTCTCGTGGAGCCAGACTCAACTGACGCCTCTGATTCTTTGGAGCTGGGAGCCCTCCCAGGTTCTTGTATTTCACCTTTGGCTTGGGACAAACTTCTGAGCTATTGGAGGGTATCTTTTACACATCTTCCCTGAAATACCCAAATTTACTTAGATACAACCCTAATTAACATCCTTTGTCCCTTGGATCTTCACACTACCCAATGCACAGGATGTACACGCAAAGGACAATGACATCATGTGTACCACACACCATCAAAAATGTATATGAAGTATGTCTAAAAGCAATGCTGGATCACAAAGGATACGGAACAGAGAAAAGAGGGTAAATGCCTTGATGAGATCAAGAAAGTCACCAGGAAGGAATAAGTTCAAGTCAAAACCTTTGGGTGAAAGTCCAGAGTGGCAGTAGTAGCATTTAGTGGATTTTGAAAAACACGAACCTAACGAATATAAATCAGTCGGTGTTCAGTCGCCCATTCATGTCCAGCTCTTCATGATCCCATGGACCACAGCATGCCAGGCCTCCCTGTCCCTCACCATCTCCTAGAGTTTGCCGAAGTTCATGTACATGGCATCGGTCATGCCATCCAGCCATAAATCAGGAGCTTCTTAGCATTAAAAATCTGTTCTAAAAAACCCAGATGCATATGAAAATTACATAGCACTGATAATTGCAAGTTATCAATATAGAATATGGGACCTTATCAAGAATTTGGTAAACATAATGTGGCCCAGTGTGTATTCATGGACTGGATATTATGCACCAACTGGCCATCAGCAGCTGTGCCAGCCCTGTCTGGAGGTCAGTCCAGGGAGCTCACAGACAGCATATTGACTAAACATGGTCCAGTCCAAAAATACACAATATTTCACAGTGTGACAAAGCTTCCACTATCAGACAAACACACTGAAACCTACATTGTATTTTGTTCTCCATCCTCCTAAAGTTATATATTTTAAAAATATAGAATGTTCTGATTTCCTCTGAAGCCTTGGATTGTCAGCTTAGCTGAGAGTCTATCAAATGGGCAGTAATCTTTTATTTTCTCCTGATCTGAGAGCAAGTGTGTACAGAGAAATGCTTCTCTCTGATGTCTATAGACTTCAAGATTGTCTAGCACTAATAAGTTCTTTCCTAAGTGTAAGCAAACTCTTTTCTGCTGTAGCTTAGATCTCTAAACAGAAACGTGAACTGAAGTCTCTGACCATCCTGCTCAGAGCAAATAATCAGTGTTGCAAAAGAAGTGGGCTGACTTCTCGTCCAGGCGGCCCTTGTGCTTTGTGGGAGGGCAGAGGGCAGGATGACTACGATACGGGGATGCCAGGAAGCACAGTGTACAGTTCAGATTACATTGAACCAAAGGCTGAATCCATAGAATTCTTTTTTTCTGATCCAAAGAGCATACATTTTATGATCAGCATTACAATAATTACAAGCCACTTCAGAGAAATTAAAAACTCACTCTGACATGTACATAAAAAACAGAGCTTCCTGAAAGTTTAATAAGATCAGCAGTAACTTGCAATGTAATTGTTGTTCATTTTAGTACACCTCCGCAAGCCAGAGCCAGAACATTATTTTAATTAAGCAATTAATGAATTAAAAAGAATGGAACATTCTTGACAACTCAGAGACCCTAGAGGGTTAGATTACAGATAGTAGAATCAGGTCTAAAATCCAGGATTTCCTGAGCTAACCTGTGACTAGGATGGGGGCTCCCACACAGACTTTTCAAGCTCAGAGTCGAGTACTCATGGTCATGTTCATTGAGGTGCAAGTCCTCAAAAGGAGGCCACTAAACTCACTGATGGTTGCACTGGTCACGTAATGTTAGAGAGAGATGAATTCAGAAGCAAATTCAATGAATATAAGTAAGAAAGAGACCCCAAAGACAGTAGGATGAAAATACTGATGTATGGGCCAATCAAGGAGGTGGAGATTAAATGAGCTTTAACTTTCTCATTTTACCCTCTAATCATCTCATATGGGTTTAAATACATTCTCTGCAAAATAAACACTGATTGTGGCTCTGGGTCTTAATTTTCTAAACAAAAATATATGGTGGTAGGAGAAACACTGCAAAAAAGTTAATTACCAGATAAAAGGTTCATTTAGGCTTGAACAAAACATACTGTAACATCACACTGAAGGGAAAATAATAGGGGGGTGCCCGAACTCTACAATGCCTGTGCAGACAGCACAGCATCCTTTTCCTTTCTAAATTTGCTGTTCTGCCTCATCCACAGTTTCTGTTCTGCCTACAAGTAAATTAAGTACTCCACATGTCCATAGAGTCCAAGATGCCGACTTCATCCTGGGAGACTAACCCTCCCAGAAGGAGCTCACTCCTATCTGCATAGCTTCTCTCCTAAAAAGTCTCCCTTCCTTCAGCCCTGGGAGGATCACTCAAACAGTTGGGTTTGCCCAGCAGAGCAGAGCCCAAGGGCCAAACACAAAACATCACTCCTCCCTGGAAATGACTGGCATTATAGATGAATGGATATTTCATCTATCCCTTCTGGGAAAATTCCCCACTGAGGCTCTCAGATTTCCATCTCCTGTAATGAGGAGGAGGAGAGAGCAAAGAAAGACAGAGATAAAGTCCCTAAATTCCTGCCTAAATTATCCATTATTTCTTCCCTAAAGAAAGAAACACAGAAATTGAAAGCCCGAGAGTGCCATCTTTTGAGTGTCAGCAGGGAGGGGCGAGCAACCTGCCCGCCAGAACCAAGAGTCCAAAGGGTAAACAGACATACAGTCGTGCACCTTAAGACTGACCACCACTCATACAGACCTACGGCATAAAAGATTCAATGATGCTGGGGAGATACAGGCAAACACCTAGCCTCTTAGTTTCAAATTTGAAGGAAACAAAATTAAGGATTAATTCTCAGATATACACTGATTCTTTTCAGTCATCACTGTGTGTGTGCTCAGTTGCTCGGTCACGTCCAACTCTTTGCAACCCCATGGTCTGTAGCCCGCCAGGCTCCTCTGTCCATGGGATTTTCCAGGTAAGAGTACTGGAGTGGGTTGCCATTTCTTCCTCCAACGGATCTTCCCCACCCAGGGAGCGAACCTGGTTCTCTGGTGTCTCCTTCACTGGCAGACAGGTTCATTACCACTTAGCCACCCGGGAAGCCCAAGTCATCACTGTATTTGTTTATGTTCAGTCACTCAGTCGTGTCCAACTCTTTGCTACCCCATGGACTGCGGTATGCCAGGCTTCCCAGTCTTTCACTATCTCCCAGGGCTTGTTCAAACTCATGTCCATTGAGTCAGTGATGTCATCCAACCATCTCATCCTCTGTCATCCCTTTTTCCTCCTGCCTTCAAACTTTCCCAGCATCAGGGTCTTTTATAATGAGTCAGCTCTTCGCATCAGGTGGCCAAAGTATTGGAGCTTTAGCTTCAGCATCAGTCCTTCCAATGAGCATTCAGGACTGAATTCCTTTAGGATTGACTGGTTTGATCTCCTTGCAGTCCAAGGGACTCTCGAGTCTTCTCTAACACTGCAATTCAAAAGCATCAATTCTTTGGTGCTCAGCATTCATTATGGTCCAACTCTCATATCCATACATGACTACTGGAAAAACCATAGCTTTGACTGTATGCACATTTGCTGGAAAAGTGATGTCTCTGCTTTTTAATATTCTGTGTAGGTTTGTCATAGCTTTTCTTCCAAGGGGCAAGCATCTAGAAGGAGCTTTATCTTTTGGAAAATTTGCATTAAATGCTGTAGAATATATATTCAATTTGCCAGAGTTTCACCAATAAAACACAGGTCATTATTATGGGCACTTGATTTTCTCATGAGTTAAATGCAGGCATTTTGAAATATGTGGTGGTTTTTACACACACACAGACACACACACACTCATATATACTTGCTATAAGCTAGAAGTTGGTGCTGACGGTTAGATGTTTTTATTATATCTTTCAGTTTTTTCATTACACCTTTGTTTCAGCAAAGGTACAGGTCTGTGAATTATTTGTCTCTTTAAAACATTGGAAATTTATTCTCATTACTTCCGATTTTGTATAAAAATATCAGCATTATTCCAACTATTCACCAGTATGAATTCATTCCTGCCTTTCATTTAAACAATGTTTTTGAAGACCATTTTTATATTTTATTCAGCATTTATTATGAGTACTTCCTCAGGAATACCATTGATTCAGTGTGGAAATCTGTTAATTCTTGAAATAAGGCAGTCTTGTACAAAGATTATTTCTGGTTGGAAATAGGATATTTGAGTTTCAGCCTGTCTCACTGAATACAAACCATATGAATTATGTATGTAAATCCCTATGCATTCATATGAGATTATAAACCAAATAGGTGAGTCAAAATGTTTCCTTAGTAAAACAACAAAAGGGAAGAGTTAAATCTGTTGGTATAATGCATGGTAAACCTATTTCAAATTGCCGCTAAAATAAGGATATTGCCCACGTTGGATAAAAAAGCACCCCCTTCTGTGTGTTCCCAAAGCTCAGGTAACTGAATTGTGCTAAAACCACACCAATGAATAGGGTATTCAGGCTCAGCACACTTGAGAAAGAGGCTCCAATTGTGATTCAGAATTCCTTTATGTAGCATCAACACAGCGAGTTCCGTACCTCGGGGCTGGAACAGGGCACACACAGCGTGGTTGCACCTGTCTTTATCCTCAGAGAGATGTGAGCACTGGGTGCACAGTACTATCTACACTCACATTGTTACAAATGCCGATTATGACAGCCTGAAGCTGTTAGTGCTGCCCTTGGATGAAGAGTTGCACCAAGTGTATCACGTAACTGTTGCTCTCTCAGTTACTGCTCCACCAGCCCTGTGTCACAGACAAGACCTTGGAGGGAAACATGGCTGATGGAGATCACACAGCCGGCCCCAGCATCTGGGATGCACACCCAGGCTGCTTTGATTCTGAAATTCACACATTTAAGCTCTCCCTCCTCTGCACCCCACAATGATTCCTGCCACAGGAGTGGTAAGTATGCACAATCAGAGAGATTCACCCTTATGTATGACTTGCATTTCAGTATCTGGTTGTAATAACATATAATAATGAAGTTTATTTCCCAAGTCCATGGAGCATTCACTGCTTGTTCTGTGTAATCTTCACGTAAATCACTTTTTTTCTCTATTTAATGTAAGTACAAATACTAGTAATAACTGTCTTACTTACTGACTTTATAGCACCAGAGTAAGAACATACCAAGTGTGCATGCAAGCACCCTCTGCTCCAAGGACAAATGCTAGTTGTTAATGATAATACTCGGTCCTAAGGGATGCATGGGGCTTCCCAGGTGGTGCTAGTAGTAAAGAACCCTCGTGCCAATGCAGGAGAGGTAAGAGATGCGGGTTTGATCTCTGGTTCGGAAAGATCCCCTAGAGGAGAGCATGGCAACCTACTCCAGTATTCTTGCCTAGAGAATACCATGGACAGAGAAGCCTGGTGGGCTACCATTCATAGCGTCACAAGAGTCGGACACAACTGAACCGATTTAGCGTGCATGCAGCAGTGGGTGCATGCTGGACTCTGAGAGGAAAATTCCTTGGTCAATTAGATATTAGAAGTGAGAAAGAAAGGAAGTCCAAATGATGCTCATATTTTGGACTTAAAAAAAAAAAAAAAAAAACTTCAAGGGGTTTAGTGTTCTTTCTCCAAGACAGATGCCATCTTCCGTGGGAAGTATAGACACTCCAGAGCTAGTCGTTTCTGGGAAGTCTTCAAAATATTCTCAGTTCACAAGTTACTGTAATTTCAGTCAGGGCTGAGAGTTAGGGAAATGGGTTCTAGATCTTACTCGGATGCTGGGGGCACTGGCACTCTCTGGGACATGTCAGAGTGCTCTCTTGAGCAGGACAGGGATCCTGTTCTCACAACCTACGCCAGCACCTGCTGCATAGCAAGTGCTCAGAGATATTGGTTAAATGGGTGAATAAACCTCCACAGCTATGAAAGGAGTAGTATCAGAATGGATGAGTGGTTTTCAGACATCTCCTTTAGCTGCAAAACTGTTTTTATTTTTAGTAAGATACCCAAATTGCAAACTATAACGCAGCTGAAGTCGAGATCTGGGGTTAAAGCAGGCACTATGGCATTATAGCATCCATGTGCTCAGACCCTGTTCACCAACTTTCTCTTGTCTGCTCACTATCACTCCCCAAAGTCTGGGGAAAATCCTCCAGATACAGTGTGGAAACCTCTGATTTGGATGCTGAAGTCCCCTTTCGACTCCAATTCCATGAGTCTAAATACTGACATCTATCTACAATGGGTTAATAATTCTATATTGAGGAAAGTAACATTTCTGTTTTGCATCAAGTAGCTTAGTTAATAAAACACTGACTTTTAAATCATTTTAAGTTGTTCATCCAAGGTCCTCATGCTCTCCCACAGCTCCTCCCCTCTCTCACAGCTGCCTGGCCCCTGCCAGTGGCCCGTGGACACCAGTGACATGGGTCCATTCAACCTCACCTATCCATCCCCTCCCTGGATGTGGCCACGTGGTCCAGAGAGCACTACCTCCCTGCAGAAGAGGCCACTCAACCCACACAGAGCTGTATTCGTGAGAAATGAAGTTTTACTATGTTAATCCAGGAAAGTTGCTTGGTTCATTTTTTTTTTCTGGCAAATATACACTTTTAATTTAATAAGGATATTCAGGCTGAACCCTGGGTAGATCTCTAAAATTCAATTGTCTGTTTTCATAGATAACAAGTGGTCCACAGAGTTTAGTGCTTTAGAGGCACACAAGTCAGAGGATGAGGTAAGGATGTTTGGGGAAAAACGGTCTAAATAGGAGGAGGGGACTTCCCCTAAATTATGCATCACAGTTGTCTCAAAACTTTTGTCATTGGATAAAAATCCTGTCATTGCATCTCTTCCATACTGTTTGAGGTACCAGGTCAATTGCCTTGTTTATGGAAAAGCTGGTGGGAAGAAATATTATACAGACTAAGATTTTATGAAGGCTCACCTTTCCAATTAAATGCAGGAAGAAATCAGAGATATCTTTCCCAAGTGAAGTCACCACCCTCTACAAATCTTATTCACTGCCTCACAGGAATTTTCAAACGTTCTATTTTGTTGTTGTTCAGTCACTCAGTTGCATCTACTCTTTGCAACACCATGGACTGCAGCACGCCAGGCCTCCCTGTCCTTCGCCATCTCCCAAAGCTTGCTCAAACTCATCTCCATCGAGTTGGTGATGCCATTCAACCATCTCGTCCTCTATCGTCCCTTTCTCCTCCTGCCTTCAACCTATAGTCAGACTTATAATTTAATATTCTGGTGATATTGTCAAACCCCAAATAGATGTACAATTTGGAAGTCTCAAAAATTGATTTAAATATTCAATTTTGTTCATAAACCATAGGTTTACCTCATTAAATGACTTCATATATAGCATTTGGTTTCCTTAAATTTTCAGGCAGTTAAAAAATATTTAGTTCATCAAATTTCTTAGTTTGATTTTCAGCTAAAACTATTAAGTGGATGCTGCCCAAAGCTGCCCAGATGCCCCATTCATCATGGGCACATGTAGGGAATGCTCTTAACTGGCAACCTTCCCTTTGAAAGAGCCAGCTCTCCTATGGCCAGGTCCCAGGGCCTGGGGGGCATGAGTCTGGTGATCATTCAATGCAAGAGTAACATAACTATTGTCGCTGCCTCCAAGGGGCTGATAGGGTCTTACTGGACCTGCACTGCAATCAGGCTTTTCTCTCTTTATAACCTGCTACTTTCCTTCCCATCCAGATGTCAATCCCAAAAGCACTGTCTAATACACTTCTTGCACAAGAATCCCCATCTCAGAGTCTGTTCCTAGGGAGTCTGACCGACAGCAAATCTAAGTGGCTCTCTAACCACAAAGATGGGAAACAAGTCAAACTGAGGTGTTCAGAGATTTTCCCATCACATCGTGTGTCCCAGGCTGTCCCTCACGGTAAAGATGTGAAGCAAATCATGTCACTCTCTATTCTGTGTCCCCAAATGCATTCAACTCAAATAAACAGGAGCATCCTGAGAGAGAGGAAAGAACATAAACTAAGAGAGGTATGTGGAAGAGGAGGAGGACAATGTCTTTTGATAGCACAGTGCTCATTTATGGAGACTTCAAATAAGGTTTGCATAAGTGCACGCACACACACACACACACACACACACACACACACACATATATATTATTGTTGTGTTAGTCACTCGGTTGAACTGTAGCCCATGAGGCTCCTCAGTTCAGTTCAGTTGTTCAGTCATGTCTGACTCTTTGCGACCCCATGGACTGCAGAACACCAGGCCTCCCTGTCCATCACCAACTCCTGGAGCTTACTCAATATCGTCCATTGAGTCGGTGATGCCATCCAACCATCTCATCCTCTGTCGTCCCCTTCTCCTCCCACCTTCAATCTTTCCCAGTATCATGGTCATTTCAAAGGAGACAGTTCTTCACATGAGGTGGCCAAAGTATTGGAGTTTCAGCTTCAGCATCTGTCCTTCCAATAAATATTCAGGACTGATTTCCCTAGGACTAGTTGGTTCAAGGGACTCTCAAGAGTCTTCTCCAAATCACAGTTCAAAAGCATCAATTCTTTGGCACTCAGCTTTCTTTACAGTCCAACTCTCACATCCATACATGACAACTGGTAAAACCATAGCTTTAACTAGATGGCCCTTTGTTGGCAAGGTAATTTCTCTGCTTTTTAATATGCTGTTAGATTGGTCATAACTTTTCTTCCAAGGAACAGTGTCTTTTAATTTCATGACTGTAGTCACCATCTGCAGTGATTTTGGAGCCCCCCAAAATAAAAATCTTCCCCTGTTTCCATTGTTTCCCCATGTATTTGCCATGAAGTGATGGGACCAGATGCCATGATCTTAGTTTTCTGAATGTTAAACCCACTTTTTCACTCTCCTCTGTCACTTTCATCAAGAGGCTCTTTAGTTCTTTTCATTCTGCCCTAAGTGTGGTGTCATCTGCATATCTGAGGTTATTGTTTGTTCTCACAACAATCTTGATTCTAGCTTGTGCTTCATCCAGTCCAGCATTTCTCATGATGCAATCTGCATATAAGTTAAATAATCAGGGTGACAATATACAGCCTTGACATACTCCTTTCCAGATTTGGAACCAGTCTGTTTTGGAACCATGTCCAGTTCTAGCTTTTGCTTATTGACCTGCATACAGATTTCTTAGGAGGCAGGTCAGGTGGTCTGGTATTCCCATCACTTACGAATTTTCCACAGTTTGTTGTGATCCACACAGTCAAAGGCTTTGGCATAGCCAATAAAGCAGAAGTAGATGTTTTTCTGGAACTCTCTGGCTTTTTCAATGATCCAACAGATGTTGGTAATTTGATCTCTGGTTCCTCTGCTTTTTCTAAATCCAGCTTGAACATCTGGAAATTCACGGTTCATGTACTGTTTAAGCCTGGCTTAGAGAACTTTAAGCATTACTTCGCAAGCGCGTGAGATACGTGCAATTGTGTGATAGTTTGAGCATTCTTTGGCATTGCTTTTCTTAGGGACTGGAATGAAAACTGACCTTTTCCAGTCCTGTGGCCACTGCTGAGTTCTCCAAATTTGCTGGCATATTGAGTGAAGCACTTTCACAGCGTCATCTTTTAGGATTTAAAATAGCACAACTGGAATTCCATTCACCTCCACTAGCTTTGTAGTGATGCTTCCTAAGGCCCACTTGACTTCACATTCCAGGATGTTTGGTTCTAGGTGAGTGATCACACCACTGTGGTTATCTGGGTCATGAAGACCTTTTTTGTATACTTTTTCTGTGTATTCTTGCCACCTTTTCTTAATATCTTTTGCTTCTGTTGGGTCCATACCATTTCTGTCGTTTACTGTGCCCATCTTTACATGAAATATTCCCTTGGTATCTCTAGTTGTCTTGAAGAGATCTCTAGTCTTTCCCATTCTATTACTTTCCTCTCTTTCTTTGCACTGATCACTGAGGAAGGCTTTCTTATCTCTCCTTGCTATTCTTTGGAACTCTGCATTCAAATGGGAATATCTTTCCTTTTCTCCTTTGCCCTTCAGTTCTCTTCTTCTCACAGGTATTTGTCCATGTAATTCTCCAGACAAGAATACTGGAATGGGTATAGCCGTTTTCTTCTCCAGAAGATCTTCCTGACTCAAGGATGGACCCTGGTCTCCTGCATTGCAGGAAGATTGTCTGAGCCGCCAGGGAAGCCCATACACACACACACACACACACACACACACACGTGTGTGTGTGTGTGTGTATATATATATATGCTGAGTTTACCAAACAGCTTTTGGGGTTTTCTGAAAGATGTTACAGAAAAATCCAAACAAACCTCTTGGCTAGCCCAATATGTACTCATAACTGAATTGAAAATATCCTCTCAGAATGTGAAAACTAAAGATGCAAACTTGAGAATAGCTAGTGTCTCCAGCTCAGAAAGAAGCAGAACTAGAAAGTCCTAATCATGGCTTTCTTTAGGCTCGAAGAAATAGAAACCTACTCTAATAAGATCAAATCTCACAGCCAAGAGTTCAGACAGCCTCACTGTTACTCTGCCCAGAGGTCAGGACCAAAGCCTCTTCACTTGGGAGCCAGAAGGCCTCTCTCAGCAGCCACGCCTTTTACCTGAAACTATCCCCACCACTGACTCCTCTTGCACATGGCCTGATGTGGCTTCCTCTGGATACTTGTGCAAATCTACTATCCTGCTTTCCACCTCATATATTTCAGAATTTCTTCCTCACCCTCAAATCTCCAACTCCCATCATTCTCAGAAGATGACTCCAATCCTACTTCCCAGAAAACAGAAACCATCAGACATAAGGTCTCTCATCTTTCCAGTCACAAACTTACACCTTCCTTTATTCTAGCCATCTTGCTCGCTATATTCTTTCCATCAACATTTTTATTTTTGGCATCTTGTTATTAATTGGAGGATCATTACTTTACAATATTGTGCTGGCCTGTGACATGCATCAACATGAATTGGCCACAGGCATACATGTACCTCCTCCCTCCTGAACCTGCCTCCTAGCTCCCTCCTTCCCCACCCATCCCTCTAAGTTGTCATAGAGCAGTGCTGGCTTCCTTGCCTCATACATCGAACTCCCACTTGCTACCTGTTTTACATATGCTAATGCATATGTTTCCATGCTATCCTCTCAAGTCATCCCATCCTCTCCTTCCCCCACTGTGTTGAAAAGTCTGTCCTTTATGTCTGTGTCTCCTTTCCTGCCCTGCACATAGGGTCATCAGTACCATCTTTCTAGATGCCATGTATATGCATTAATATATGATATTTGTCTTTCTCTTTCTGACTTACTTTACTCTGTATAGTAGGCTCTAGGTTCGTCCACCTCATTAGGACTGACTCGAACGCTTTCCTTTCTATAGCTAAATAATATTCCATTGTGTATATGTGTCACAACTTCCTTTTCCATTCATCTGCCAATGGACATATATTCTATTCAAACACCATTTAAAGGAGGCCCACATTGGGCCTGCCTCCCATAACCCCCTGGTATACCTTATGCCCCTCTTCCCAAACTTCCGGAAATATTTTTCCATGCTAATTAATGCATGTATCAGCTATGTGTGTGTATTTTATGAAGTCACGGTGGTATTTCTTATTACTGACTCTAATAGCTATTTATCAGTTCTCACTGTATTGTCTGTCTCAGCTAATTCCTTTTCTACTAATTCAGATATAATTTCCATACAGTGAAATGCATAGATCTTAAGTGTACAGTTTATTGGTCTTGAGAAGTGCAAACACACATATAATACACACCCTATAAAAATACAGAACATTTCTATCCCTCCAGAAAATTGCCTCCTATCCCCTTCCTGTCAACCCCTCAGCCGTGCTATCAGAGCTGAATGCCAGGCTAGCTTCTAACACATGGATTAGGTGTGTGTGTTCTAGAGCTTCATGTAAATAGAATTTTATGGTCTGCATGATTTGTGTCTGGCTTTTTTCATTCTGAATGATACTTCTGAGATTCATATGTGTGTTCATGTACCAGTGGTTTACTCCTGTTCTTTGATGGGTAGTATTTCACTGGATGAATATATCACAGGTTTTTAGTTCATCCTTTTGCTGATGTATATCTAGGCCATTTCCAGTTTAGAGCTATTATGAAGAAAGCTGATCTAAACATCCTTGTAAAAGAATTTTTGTGAAGTGTTTTCTTTTCTTTTCTATAACCTCTATGAATGGCATAAATAATTGCTAGCTCATAATATAAAAGCATGTTTAACTTCTACAGCAATGACCAAAGAGTTTCCTGAGGTGGTTGGCCCATACTATGCTTCCAGAGACAGTAACTGAGAATTCTGGTCCCTCATGACCTTCCTCAGCACTGGATGCTGCCAGTCTCCTTCCTTTTAGGCACCCTAGTGAAAGTGCCACATCAGCCTTGAAATTCTCTCTTCCCTTTTGCGTGGTGTAACAAGATGTCTCCAAAGTTTTATCCTTTGTTTCTCTACAATACCTTTGCAAGGTTACTGTTGCTTTTCTGCTTTGAAAGGTAAAGTTTCTTTAAGGCTAATTCCTAGGTTTTCTCCTGCTCTGGATCTAATCACTCATCTTCATCTGTAGCATCTCTGGCACCTGTGCAGAGAAGACTCACTGGGAGTTTGCATTTCCAACCATCTTTCTTCTAAGGTCCAAACCTCCAGTCTACAGAAGCAAAATGACCAAGACAAGATATAGAATCTCCCTTTCTCATGGTACAAGTCAGAAGTTAACCCATTTTCAAGCTATTAAAAGGATAAAAAATGTGGCTTTGGCGTACCAAATCTCTCTCCAATTCTAACATTTTGGCATTTCCCTGAAGCCCTTGCTTCTAACATTTCTCACCCAGAGTACTGCAATAGCCTCCCCAAGTCTTTACACACACCTGGGCTCCATCCAATCATTTCTAAATATTGGAGCCAGACGGATCTTCTTAAATACTAATAGGCTTATATCATATCGCTCCTCAAAGTCTTTTGGCTCTTCAGATTAATATAAACCTCTATTACATGACCTGGAAGACCTCACACTGTCAGGCTTCTAATCTCCAAGACCCTCTCAGGCCATCTTTCTGCTCTTCCATGACACCGGTTTCCTTCCACTTTTTCAGATTCACCCCTCCCTCTCCCACCTGAGACCCTCTGATTCCCTCCCTCCGTTTTTGCCTCACTAATTCCTCCTCATCCTCAGATATTAGTTCAGTCTCACTGTAACTTCTGCTCCTGGCCAGCCTGATCTCAATCAGAATTCCTGGCTTATATTATCAAAGGATCATGTATTGTCCTGTGTTGCATTTATCAGAGATACTCTAACTTAAATGAAATACATCTTCCCCTGCAAAGGGCATGGACTCTGGCTAATTCTTTTAATTTCTGTACAATTCCTGGCATATTGTAAGTGCTCAATCCATTTCTGTTCCAAGAAAAAATGAATGGGTATCACTCAGTCTCCTGACTCCCCGATTGTTTCTTATTTTCATTTTGAAAGAGAACCTTACTAATTCTTGGTTGGTCAATGAATCATCTGGACTTGGATCATATCTTTTATCTTTAGTCCAATCACTATGGCCAGGGTGGGCACATATGGAAACAGGACGGCTTCTTCCAGAATGCTCATTGAGGCAAAATTCACAGGATAGGTTGTGCTTACAAAAATACTGTATTTTTGTAAGGGGAAAAAAGAAGGAACAACTGTTTGTAGGTCATATATTAAGATAACCTTAAAGTGCATTCCAGTATACATTAGGTGCAGACAAATACTGTTTTATTCCACTTACATTAGATACCTTGAATTGTCAAATTCATAGAGTCAGAAAGAACACTGGGAGGTGCCAGGGGCTGGGGTTCAAGGCGGGGGGGGAGGGGGAATGGGGATTTACTGTTTAATAGGGACAGAGTTTCAGTTCAGGAAAGTGAAAATTTTGAGAGATGGATGATGGTGAGAGTTGTACACAATGTTAATATTCTTAGTGCCACTGAACTGTATAGGAAACATGGTTAAAATAGCATGTTTTATATTATACGACTTTTACCACCATAAAATAAAATATAAAAATAAATGAAATTATGTAATGCAAAAAAGTAAATGAGGAATGTCTAGATCATGCCAATTCTCTAAATGAGATAAAATTAAACTCCTTAAAAAAGACTTTATAGAAAGAATACGTTTTCAGGTGTGTGGGTGTGAGGTGTGTAAGTACAGATGGATTTATGAGTGGGAGTGTTCACAGATCTATATATAGGATGCCGCCCTCTTCCCTAACCTACTGATTCTTTCTTTGGGTCACTGACCATAGTCTGCGTGTGTGTGTTCAGTTGCTCAGTTGTGTCTGACTCTTGGCAAGCCCACGGGTTGTAGCCCACCAGGCTTCTCTGCCCATGGAATTTTCCAGGCAAGAATAGTGGAGCAGGATGCCATCTCCTTCTCCAGGGGATCTTCCCGACCCAGGGATGGAACTTGTGTCCCTTGAGTCTCCCGCCTGGGCAGGCAGATTCTTCCCCACTAGCGCCACTTGGGAAGCCCAACCAAAGTCTAACTGAAACCAAACCTCCAGACGAGAGAGAACCAAGGAAAGTTCTCACAGTGAACAAAGACCAACTGGTTTTTCCTACTGGAAAAACAAAATATGATTTTAATCTGTATATAATTCAAATGCATGGTAGGAAAAGCTCTTTGGAATAATGAATAAATTACTGCATACTGAAAACACTGTCTCTTTCAAGATGTATTAAAAATTAAAAATAAAGTGATCACAGTTCATAATTATTAATGCAACTTAAATATAATTGCAACAAATACCACTGAAAATGCAATCTTTAAATAAAGTATGTCTTGATCCCTATAAATGACCTACTTAATATGAGTAATATTAAATATAACCAAATTCAAAATCATCAAAATAATTAAGAGGTTTCCTTGGAGTTTTCTATAACAGGATATAACCATATAGAGCAGACAAATCAAACTGAATTTGAGAAAAATAATCTTTTGTATTTGATGGTAGCTAAAATGAAACCACGGGGAGAGAGTGACAGTAGAAAAAACACTGGACCAGGAGAAAGAAAACCCCAAGTCTTATACTTAACTCTCTGCTGCTGCTGCTAAGTCACTTCAGTCGTGTCCGACTCTGTGCGACCCCATAGACGTCAGCCCACCAGGCTTCCCCGTTCCTGGGATTCTCCAGGCAAGAACACTGGAGTGGGTTGCCATTTCCTTCTCCAATGCATGAAAGTGAAAAGTGAAAGTGAAGTCGTTCAGTCGTGTCCGACTCTTAGTGACCCCATGGACTGCCGCCTACCAGGCTCCTCCATTCATGGGATTTTTCCAGGCAAGAGTACTGGAGTGGGGTGCCATCGCCTTCTCCGACCTAACTCTCTAGCTAATTACTAATTAAAGCTGAAACAACCTCTGGGCTTCAGTTTTCTCATCTTAAAACCGGAGCTGGAATAAATATTCAGTGGCTAGAATGTGTTATCTTGATTGCAACTCTCATCAGTTGATGGTCTGGAATACTCCATGCAGAAGGGTTTTGGGGCATCTGACATTTATCAGCAATACTGTTCTAGCTTCAGGAATTTGTCTGTGCATTCTGGATATTTGCCAGACCTAGACAAGGCAGCCTCTAAGCTCCCGTCCACATTCCAGCTCAGTCTGACTGCGTTGTGTCAAAGACGAGCGCGTCCGTGTCCTCAGCATGCAGGCCGTGCCGCTCAGCTCAAGCAGAACTTACTGAGGTCCCTCTGTTTACCAGCCGCAGGTCAGGCAGTGGGGATAGGAAAACGAGTAAGAGAGGATTCTTGTCTTCAAGGAGTTTAAGTTTGGAAGAGGATGGGTAAAGAAGACGTGCTTCATATATATAATGGAATACTACTCAGTCATTAAAAAGAATGAAATAAAGCCATTTGCAGCAACGCACATGGACTTAGAGATTATCATTCTAAGTAAACCAGAAAGAGAAAGACAAATATTAAATGAAAGCAGTTATATGTGGAATCTAAAAATTAATCCAAATGAAATTATTTAAGAAACAGAAATAGACCCACAGACACAGAAAATGAAATTATGGTTACCAAAGAGCAAGCGAGGGGAGAGAAAAATTGGGAGACTGGGATTACCATATACATACTACTATTAATGTATACACACTACTATTAATATATACACACTACTATTAATATAGACACAAAACTGGTCATCAACAATGACTACTGCGTAGCACAAGGGGCTGTATTCAATATTTTATAATAACCTATAAGGAAAAAGAACCTGAAAAACAACACGTGTGTGTGTGTGTGACTGAATCACTTCGCTCTACATCTGAAATCAGCATATTATAAACCGACTATATTTCAAATTAAAAAAAAAAAAGGTTAGAAGATGACTTAACCAGAAAGCATTTTTTAATTAAAAATATAAAACTTCACAAAAGCACAAAGTTTACAGTCATAAGCATCTGATCTAATTCTAAGTATCAAATGAGAGAACCCATATTATGTTTTAAACGCTCACTGAAGTTACTAATGTTTGAATTCAAAGGAAATGTTTCCATTAAGCTTGTCTGTCTAGAGGATTACTTTTTAAAATGTAGTGTTTACATCCTCCGACTCTGGCATTCAAACACTGTCAGAATGCTGTCCTTCACAAAGCCATGAATGATAAATTAAGAGTACAACATATCATCTGAAAATCTTACTTCAATTTCACCTTGTAATATCTAACAACCAGTATGTTCTTCTCATAAATTCTGGCCAACATGGTTCTCTCAAGAGTCAAAACACACAGCTCTTTTTTTTTTTTTTTTTTTTTTGTTTTCAGAATATGCTGATAGAATTCTCCTGGTTAGAATAAACTTCCCACTCCAGCCACCTACTCATACCCCATGAATCTATCCAGCAGCCTTAGATGACTCCTCCGCCCCACATCCTCCGGATGTGCTCATTCATTCATGCACACAGTTTAGAAATCCAGGTACCTATCCCAAGGCAAGCTCTGTGTTTATGTGACAGACACAGACGAGAATGACCTTGTTCTCAGGGCCGATGCTGAGGTGACAGTGTACACAGTCAGACGATTGAATCTGAAGGCTTTGACAACACAGTGAGTTAGGGGTTGCAATGGTGATCTACCCACATGGACAAGACTCATACAAGTGTTTGTAGGGCTTATGCAGAAAATCAAGAAATGGATGAAGGGTAACACTCAGTTTGAAGCACCCACGGGGCATCCAGGTGGAGACAATTTAGCAAGTGGTCAGGTATGTGAATTCAGGATTTAGTAGATAATTTCAGTGTAGTTATACAGACTTGAGATCATTAACACGTAAGTGTGACTGAGTTCATGACCAGAAACCACACAGAAGAAGGCAAATCAGAAGGAAATGGAATTATAGAAGGAAGGGCAAGAGGGAGCTTCCAAAAGTCCCCCAGCTCTTATAACCACCACTCATTTTGCACAATTTGTCTTGCTACCTAATTAGCCTTTTCCAAAGTATATATGTCATGTTTTCTAAGGTGGGCACTACCTTACCATATCTGACTCCAATGGCCAGGACCATGTTTTTCTTTTTTAATTTTTTTTATATTATCTACTGAAGTACAGCTGATTTACAATGTTGTGTTAATTTCTACCGTACAGAAATGTGATTCAGTTATACATATATGCACATTATTTTTCATACAGGTTTCCATTATGGTTTATCACAGGGTGTTGAATGTTGTTCCCTGTGCTCTATAGCAGATCCATTTGGACTCTGACTTTTTAAAATTGCACCTGTGCCTCCAGGAATCTTCCACTTTGCTGTCTTTCTAGAAGGCAGGACTGGAAAGTCACCTGACTGATTATCTATCATACAGTGAATATTATAGCTCAGACCTTTGAAGCTCCAAATACCATGAAATCCCTTTCTAATACTTATGTCTGGAACAATATTCAGATGGTACAATCTTTTTAAGACAGGTATCAAGATTTTACTTCAGGCTGCTATATATTAGTTCACTATTTTTGGCCTAGGGAACAGAGAATCTGTACATTGAAGTATTCAGCCTAATTATAAGAAGATTTTATGTTATTTTATTTCTCCAAATCACATTTTATGACAACTGTCATGATTATCATGAAGAATATCAAAAGAGACTCTCTTATAATTTTTACTCTTACAAAAAATTTAATATCTAAAGTATATTAACCAGCTGATACCTATAGTCCTATATTTCAGATAACAGGATGTAAAATATATCATGTTTTTCTGCAGGAAAAAAAAGGGTTAGGAAAGAAGGCTTATGCTTCAATATATTACAAGACTGAGATAGCTAAGGCAGATAAATCTGCTAAGCTGGGTGAAAAATAAAAAGAAAGCCATTGGGTTACTTTACTCTTGTTTTCATCTCTTTCTACTAAGATACTAACTAATCTTTCTGACCTGGATAGAACTTCTGAATGTGGATGCGTGTGAGTGTGAGTGTTAGTTGCTTAGTCATGTCCCTCTTTGTGCGACCCCAAAGTAATCATCCTGCCAGGCTCCTCTGCCCATGGAATTCTCAGGCAAGAATACTGGAGTGGGTTGCCATGCCCTCCTCCAGGGGATCTTCCCAACCCAATGGTCAAACCCAGGTATCCTGCATTGCAGGCAGATTCTTTATTGTCTGAACTACCTGGGATACCACTCCATATTTAAAAAGACCTAATACATTGATTTATGCATTCCTTAGATATTTCATATACCATCTATTTTTTTCTAAAATATAAACCCCATAAACTGAAAATAGAACAAAGAGCTCCTCCTTGTGTGTTAGGAGCTATGTTTAAACAAGAAAAATGTGTCACATGACACTTGTGCACACATCACTTACAACTTTAAAATAACTCAATATGCTTGAGATTAAGAACACTGCTCAAATATCGATCAAGAATGCTTTGGGTACAGGAACGTAAGTTGGAACTAATTTAATAGACTACATAAAGTTTAGCAAATACAGACAGAAAACCCCATCAATAACCACTATTACACTAGTCCTCATTTGTGAATATGCAGATCATGAATCAAAGTCTATGAAAAGAAGTTAAGCTGGAAAAAAAAAAAAAAAGAAGAAGCTAAGCTGGTAAGCCACCTACAAGACAGCATGGATACCTTAACTGGTTTACAGTTCATATGTCTTCTCTATCTGAATATAATGGCATCTCCCAGAGGATAATTGGGCTTCCCTTGTGGCTCAGCTGGTAAAGAATCTGCCTGCAATGAGGGAGACCTGGGTTCAATCCCTGGGTTGGGGAGATCCCCTGGAGAAGGGGAAGGCTACCCTCTCCAGTATTCTGGCCTGGAGAATTTCACGGACTGTATAGTCCATGGGGTTGCAAAGAGTCAGACACAGCTGAGTGCTGCTGCACAAAAATAGAGGATAATTATCTGGCATAATGATGGGAAATACAGAAAATATGGTACTAAATAACATGGAAATCATCAACAAAGTATTATACTTTATATTACATAAACATATATGTTTGGTTCATTATGGTTCTTTAATATCTAATTAAGCATTTGCTTTCAAATTTCATGAAATTACTTTCTATAAAATTATCTTGTTTTACTATATACAATATAGAGGAATTATCAGAATACTACTTCCTAAAATCTAGTTAAATATTTTCTCTAAACCATAGTCTGCTCCTTTGCGAGTCCCAGAGAAAAATCTTCATAGACAGAGTCCTACATATAGTTGCATTCTTAGTTACTGTTATTTGAAAAGTGTTTTGAACTTTTAAATTCACCTTTGTCATTAAATGTAGCATTTCACTGAGAATCCATAAAAGATAATACTTGATTCTCAGCAAATGCTTTTCTATTTACCAAACAATGATTTTCAAGATTCTACGTCTAGACCTTGCTATGTTACTTATTGATAATTACTAACTTATATATTTTATAACAGTTAATTACTTGACTTTCTGAAGTTCTAAATGAATAATTTGGTTCAGGGAAAGCAAAATCTATAAAGAGGGAGATAATTTAAGTTATCATTCAGATTGAAATTCAAAATTGAGAGAAAGAGGTACTAGCTCTAATTATAGGATGAAATTGGCAACAACAGATACTATCCTGGGCAAACCAACATATATAACCACTTTCCTTTTTGATATTTTATAGTTAAATAAATGTTCATGTGTATGAAAAGTTTTCACAAGTTAACAACAGATTACAGAATATCTAAAGCTAACTATGCAGACCTAAATAGACATTTCTCCAAAGAAGACATATAAATGTTCAATAGGCACATGGAAAGATGCTCAGTATCACTAATTATCAGAGAAATGCAAATGAAGGCTACAAAGAGGTGATCTCCTAGCACTGGTCAGAATGGACATCATTAAAATGCCTAAAAATGATAAATGCTGGAGAAGATGTGGAGAAAATGGAACTCTCCTACACTGTTGGTGACCATGTAAATTGGTGTAGCCACTGTAGAGAGATGGAGATTTCTCAAAAAACTAAAAATAGAATTACCCTATGATCCAGCAACCCCACTCCTGGGCACACATCTAGTGCGTGTGTGCTCAGGTGTTCAGTCGCGTCCAACTCGTTGTGACCCATGGACTGTAGCCTGCCAGGGTTTTATGCCTGTGGGATTTTCCTGGCACAAGTACTGGAGTGGGTCATCATTTCCTTCTTCAGGGAATCTCCCCACCCAGGGATTGAATCTGCTTCTCCTAAACTGCAAGCTGCTTCTTTACCGCTGAGCCACAGAGAAGCCCCACAAATACCCAAAGAAAACCATAATTTGAAAAGATACATGCATCTGAATATTCACTGCAGCATTATTCACAATACCCAGAACACAGAAGCAACCTAAATGTCCATCAACAGAGGAACGGATAAAGAAGCTGTGGTACATATATACAGTGGAATATTACTTAGCCATAAAGAAGAATGAAATAATGCCATCTGCAGCAACATGGATGGGCCTAGAGTTTATCAGACTAAGTGAAGTAAATCAGGAAGAGGAAGAGAAATACCATATGGTATCACTCATACATGGAATCTGAAATCCAACACAAATGAACATATCTACAAGACGCAAACACACTCACAGACACAGAGAACAGATTTGTGGTTGTCAGGGGTGGGAGGGGGGCGGGAGAGGGACGAATTGGGAGTTTGGGATTAGCATACGCAAACTTCTATATATAGGATTATATACAGCATGGATGGACTACAAGGTCCTACTGTACAGTGCAGGGAACTATACAATATCTTATAATAAACCATAATGGAAGAGAATATAAAAAATTATATACAAATAACTTTGCTGTTACTGGTATATATATATATAAATATAACACTTTGCTCTACAACAAAAACTAACGCAACATTGTACTTCACTAAAACAAATTTTTAAAAGTTAATGTCAATTCTGCAATATATTCCCCTCTCATCATCCACAGAACACTTACTTAGATCATAATAAATGTACATAAGCCTGATGTAAAATCATAAGAAAATAAATACAGAAAACCCAAGAGATCCACCACAGAATCTTAAAAAGTTCTTCAACACATACCATATTTAAATCTATTCTGTACCCAACACTTAACTGACATGAAACAGGAACTTCTGCTTGGCAAGAATATGGCTCCGTATTCTGCTAATTTACAGTGAATAATTAATTAAATCTGGTGACACTAAAATCATCAGTCTATTTCTCCAATTTTTTTCTAGCAAAAGATGATGGAATGACCCTAAGCTAATTTCTCTTCTCATTTTTGAATTAGGGTTGCCTTTTAGTCATTTCAAACTTTATCATTTTGCCCACATTGCTTTTCCTGCAAAGACATTCATGAGCAATTTAATGAGAAGGAAAGAAGAATGGAAGGAAGGTAAAAATAACCTCAGGTCAAACCCTGGACTCATTTTACCTTCGATCTTGGTGCCAAATTCACACCCTGGAGGCTGCAGCCCTGGTCACACCACCCAGCTAGCACAATACGATGGATGGATTCTTCCACAAGGACCCATCTCAGCAGGACCTCTAGTAGCTGCAGCCATCACAGGAAAATGTGCTCCTGGGACTCTTCTGTAGTTTTACAGAGTGAAGTTAATAATGCCACCTTTCTCGGTACAGCAATTGGAAGTTTAAGGGTGCCTGTACCATCATGTAAAGCCTTATAAGTTAGAAAGGCAGACATTAGTAATTTGACTTTACACAGGAAGAAATCAGGGCACAGATGAGTTAACTTATCGATGTTTACACCTATGGAATATGACAATGTTGAGTTGAATATAGTCCACTGCTCTGTCTCACTCTCTGATGCTCACCTTCCTTTCTGGCCATGGCAGTTTTTAAGTGGTAGGAACTAGTCAACATCCGGCTAAAGCAAAAGATTTTCTCTTTACTCTAACCAACAGCCCAGTGCCTGACCCAACCCTAACACCAGACAAAACGGTCTTATTGGTGAATTTATTATCACATGATATCTTGTTAGAAATAATCTATCTAACATATAAAATTTATCACAATAGTAGAGAGAAGAGAGAACCTCATAGTGGAAAAGTGCAAAGGGATTCGAGAACTCTGAGAAAATGAGTCAGATCAGAGAATCCAGATGCACATCGGGTGGGCCAGATCCAGAGCCTGGAGCATGCCTGGGGTCCTCTGAAAACGTTGGAATATGCCACTGTTCACATAACTTTTTGCTCCTTTTAGGTTTATTTTCTGGATCCAGGATCAAATGTCATAAGGCAAGGGTTTGGAAGGAACCAAGTCAGTTCTGGGAATTTCACTAACAGAAACTAGAAATAATAGAATACTCACAGGACAGCCCTCTCAGGAGATGGGCGTGGGGCAGAGTAAAATATGTAATGTACACAGCCAAATGACCAAATGTTAAGTTCCTTCCCCAACAGGAGAGGGAAACTAACCTTGATACCCACAGATTGATGCAGTTTTGAAAAGACTTTTAAGAACACTAAAGATTTGAAGTCCATGTATGTGGGTTCTGGCTTCTATTACTTTCATTGTCATATGCCTCAGGCCAACTTAATTCAACTCCCAGGACAAGTTCTAAAATACCCAGCTCCTATCATAGCTCAACATGTAGAAGGCTGCCTAAAAGTATCAAACAGTCCATAAAGATAAATGGAATGCAATACAGTGGGCTTTACAATCCATGATACAGTAATCTCAGCAGCATATTACAGATGTTGGAGGGCAATAATGTTATTGCAGGCATTGCTGTTTGATATCTTTGCAGGAAGCTGACTCCTTCTGCACGGGTTGAACTCAAACGTTTCTTCTCATCTAACCAGTTGAGCAAGTAACACTCCCAAGACTCTGTGTTTCTATTTAAGTCAGCAGGGGCACCTGCAGTCCACACTGGTTTCCACATTCTACTGCAGATTTAGGAACCTATTTACTTCAGCAGTGGTGCTCCTCACTTCTGGTTAAGAAAGAATACTCAGAGGTAAAGGAGAGGCAAGACAGGTTGGCAGAAATGTGAACTAATGTTATCTTTCTCACCCTCTCTTCTATTTGATAACGCCTCACTGTCATTTTTTGAGGCTTCTCTTTTCTGAATTTTCTCCAGGAGCATTTTGGGACCTAGTACTAGGTGTGTATATTTACTAAGATAGGTCTTTGTTGAACCAGAAAACTATAATAATTCAGGGACAACCTTTCCTAAATTTAACCTTATCCAATTAGGGGAGTGAAGGAGACTAGACTCTGGGTGAAAGGGTACATTTTATCCCCCAGACTTTTCTACTCAACACAGCGCCTTGGGCCGGGCAGACACCTGCTCGTGCTTTAGAAGCATTCTCAAATTAGTATTTACTTTTCCCCTTATGCACTCCTGGATCAGCAACACGAGAGAGTATTCTGGGGTGTCAGATACAAAAGTCTATGCAAATATCAAGGAAAAAATGATATTTGCCTTCTGGGGGACTCTGTCCTCACTTCACTACAGAAGCCCTCTGCTACCATTCTTTCACTTCACAGTTGTCAATTGAGACTGCTGGATGAATTTTGAGTCACAATATTATAACTGGTTGGAGGAGAAAAAGGAGGAAAAAAAAGCTGAAGGTACAAGGGTTCTTCCCTCTCTTTTGTCTCTCCTCTCACAAAGGAAGTAGGTGTTATGGAGGTTTGAAGAGTTAGTGGGTGCAAGGTTCCCTGTTAACAGAGATGGAGAAGTCCAAACTCAATATCCTTTATAAATCAATTCACACCATGAATTGCAGGATTTGTAAGAAAGACAGAACCTCCTAGAATCCCAACTGAATTTTCTTGCCCACATTTATACAATGTAAGTGGCAAAATTAAAACTTGAACCCCCAAATGCTTGGATCCAACTTTAATGGACTTTCCATTATGCTTTTTATAACCGTCAACTTGGAGATAATTCCCTTGCCCTCACTCCACTGGGAGACCCTATTAAGAGCATGGATGAATCTCCTGGTTCTCCTATAATCAGCAGCTCATCCTATGAATCAGCCTAACCTTCTGCCAAACTCCCTGACACTGAAGGATGAACCAATTTAAAGAAGAGGTGGATGAAATGCAGGTTTCTTCTTGGTAGAAGGGCAGGGTGGCATGTGGGAACTATGCTCGGACTTAGCATAAAAGGTCTGGACCTGGTTGGGCTATGTTTTGTGAGGTGGTTCAAGGTACCACAGGAACCCTCTAAGGGCAGGACGAGGATCTGTGGATGACATGACCCAACTTACCTTCTACACAAGCTCTTTGGGAGAATCCAAATACACACATATTGAACTTGAACACAGTTCAACTCTTTGGCATTTGCTTCAATAACCACTTAGGTTAATGGCCAATATGAGGTAAATGCTCAATAAATGTTAGTAGTTCTATTAAATATTCTGACACAATTCTCAATTCCCTGCCTCCAAACATCACTTTCACTTTCTGCTTCTATATTTTTTTTTCTCATCTTGTTACTCTTGTAGCTCTTCTGTCTATGAAGCTTTTATAAAAAGAGAATAAGATTTTAGATCTAATGAGATCTTCTTTGATTTAGGTCCCAGGATAACACAGTTTTCAACCCATGTAATATATTGGCTCTTAGTGTCTGGTGACAGTTACCTCAAGGAGTATTCATTGAGGAAGTTAGGCTCCAAAAAACTTCTAAAACACAGTCATACCCACACCAACACACCTCGAAACTCTAAGATTAAGAAAGACCTTCTATTCACAGGGAAATAAATCAAGCCATTAGAAATTATTTGCAGGAGTCAGCTATATCTAGTAATTACTATATGACAGTGGTGTCTAAAATTAGTGCACCTTGCCAGCAAAACGAGTTATTTTTATGACAAAGTACTTATAAATTTCAAAGAATTTCTTTTCTGAAATCTTAAGGTGAAATTAGCTTCATTATTCTTTTCTATTTATAAAAATTTAAAGGCATTATCAAGATCAAATTCAAGCAGTAATATAAAGTCAAGGCTGATGAAACCTCATGAATATATTGTAATTGATATTGTATAGCATTTCTTTGGCATATTCACCCATCAGTTTCATCTCTTCGCTGCTAACATCTGACTTTACAAATTGTGAACACACAATAGGTACACACAGTAGGTAGGGAGCCCAAGGGAATGACTCTACAGCAATGAATATAGTGAATTTTAAGTCTAAATGCTCTGTTACCAGGAGTTTAGCTTTGTAGGACCTGTTGTGAGAGCAATATCTTAGATATGTGCTATGATGACCACGCATTATCACAAAAAAACCTGTCTCTGATTTAACAACTATTTAAAACCTTGTGAAAAGCCTCCTGCTTTTTTACAATCTATCTTTATGCAAAGTTTGCAAAGGGCCACCACCCATGACTGTGTATCATTAAGTTCCCACATAGGTGTGTTATCTGAATACCCCCTAAGGATCCTGTTTTTAAGACATAAAGTGTCCTCTAGAAAAAAAGTACAGCTCTGTTCCGCTAATGAGCAGATAACAGGGCAGACTTACATCGCAGCAAACTGGGATTCCAAAGCATGCCCAATCTGCCAGGGCAAAGAAGGCCAAGACATTAGGCTGATTGACAGAGTGCTCAGGCCCCGGGGTTACAGAGGCTGTGGTGTGAGAACATCACACCCTGTCACGTTTTGTGAATCTGCAATAAAGGAGCGCTGTGTGCGGGAGAGCAGTCGCGGGCACAGCAGAGGGAACGATGCTTTCCACGTGAGCAGTTGGACAGCATCTTTCATTTTTATTTGTCCATAGAAGCCGGTAGGACCTGATCACTACCAGGATGCACCCTCCCCACTAGAATCCCTCACTCTCTGCCAGCCCTGAAACAGCCAATGAAGAGGCGTGACGCCCACCCGCGTGCCCTGCACCTCCCTTCCCGGTGGGACCCCGTCAGGCAGCCTCCCATGTTTTCCACCAGTGGCTGGAGGCCTCCGTCCACCTGCTGTGTGCGGGGGACACCAAAAGAAATGGGAGCCAAACGGTGCGTCCTGACCGGCAGAAGAGATGTCTGGAACAGGTGGCAGGGGCGGCGGCTGGGGAGGACAGACGGACTGACAACCAGACAGACAGACAGCAGGACCAGCAGACACCATCCATTACTTCCAGTCTCAGAAGAGGGGAAGCCTGCAGCGCCAGGGACGGTCCACCAGGGACAGGCAGCAGATTAACGAGGTTCTGCCTCCCTCAAGCCGGGAGGCTTAAAGTCTTTGTTTTTTTTTTTTTTTTTTGGATAAGAAGGGACAGGGAATTTAGAAACCTGCTGCTCTTCATAGAACCAGGCCAACTCTGGCCTTCCGAGTTAATGGCTCCTCTCGGAGTCTACCATAAAAGGGCAGGGATGACTGGGTTTCTCCCTGTGTGCTGTGATCGGCCCCAACAGCTGTCCTCAATGCCCCCCTCCCCCATATGGGCTGCAGCCGTGTTGGTGGAGACCCAGCAGTTCGGGGACACAGCTCCCTCCGGCTCTCTCCTGCCAGCCTCTGCTGCACCCAGGCAGAAGGAGGAAACCCCCCTCCTGTGGCAGCATCTTCTCTTTTGGAGGCCTTTCCAGGGGTGGGCGGGGGAGAGGACCCAGCTGCCCTGAGCTCGGGTGGGTATCACCCTTTGGCCACCCCTCCTTCTCTCTTCACTAACTCCAGATGCAACAGGCTCCCTTTCAGCTCTTCATACAAATCTTCTGCCCCTGGACACACCTTCTGGCCTTAACTTGGGGCTCCAAGGAGTTCATCTCCATCGGGGCTTTGAAGCCCCTCACTGCCAAGTTGAAAACTTTGCCCCATATTGGGAGACCCTTCTAGGGGAAGTCCCCTCTAACTCCACTCATCATCCGTGATGGGAAGCAGGTGCAGGAGGCCAGCACCCCAGGGCATGTTGGCCTGAGACTAAGGCAGGTGGCAGGACAGGGTCACCCATGCCTACATCGCCAGCCACCAGTCCGTCCCCTCCCCAAACCCAGATAAAAGGGGCATTAGACAGAGGTCCGTTGCAGGGTTGGTTGAAGGGATTTAAAGGGCAGATGTGTGCAAAGATTCAGTCCTCTATTGTAAGGCTTGCACCAGGAAGGAGCAGGCCCTGGCGCTCCCTTGGAAACCAGTAAGGAGGAACCTGTATTTTATTCAGGCCAGAGTGCCCATCAGCGTCTCCCATTGTTAAAAACTTTGCATTGCCAGTGGCATTATATATGGGGAAGAAAATGTCTTCACACAGGTCTTCTGTGTAGCAGACCCTGAATCAAAGGTTAAAAAGAAGCTAGGGAGGCAGGTTACCAAAGATGGCAACTGCCTAAAAAAAAAGACCCAACCTCGGGCTGCGAGATGAATGAGTAGCAAAATGAACACTCAAAACAAGCATCTTTCTTGCATCAATGCTGGCACCCTTGGCTGGGGTAACCCCAACCTGCTCAACAACTCCAAGGCAAGAAGAGCTATTCTGGCAGCTCTTCCCCACCTCGCCTTCCTGCCTGTTCAGCCCCTGCCCCTCCTCTGCTCCGGCTCCGGGGCCCCTTCCTTCCACTCGGGCGGCATCTGCTCTGCTGAGCACCCACCCCCGGGTGGCCCCCGCGCACCCAGTCCTCTCCTGAACCTCGGTCCTCAGCCATCGTCTCCCCGGGTTCCTCGGCTCAGGGCTCAGCGCATCCTCGCCTGACACCTGTCCCGCACCCCCCACCCGCCTCCTTGCCCCGGCCTCTCGGGCCCCGGGCCCCCAGGCAGGCGCCTCCGCCGGCACCCAGCACCCGGCCCGCCCCGCCCCCACCCCCAGCCGGGAGGACCGGGCGGCCGCGGGGAACGGCCCGCGGGGAACGGCTCGGCGGGCCCGGCCGGCTGGCTTACTTGAGCATGGCTTCTTCCTTCTCCTCTTCCTCCTTCTGCCGGTCCATCACCGCCAGGATGATGTTCCTCTCCTCCTCGGTCAGGTGGCTCAGGTCGGGCAGCTCGGGCATCGGGGGAGGCACGGTGGGCGGGCGGGGACCCCGGGGCCCCACGGCCGAGGACATCTTCGCGGCCTGGCCCGCCCCTCCTCGATGGCCTGGGTTCGGCGCGAGCGCACCTTCGGATCCACGCCCGGCGGCGGCCGCGTCCCTGCTCGGCTCACCGCGGCGCCCTCCCGGCGGCGGGACTGGGCAGCGCGCGAGCCGGGGCTGTCATGGTCCTCCGCCTGCACCCAGCCCCGGAGGCGGCCGCCTTTGTTTTGGTGGCCCTGGCGAGGCGCGGGCGCCCGGCCGCCTCCCGCAGCCCAGCCTTCCCGGGCGGGGGCGGGAGCGCACGGGGCCGAGGATGCTCGGGGCTCGGCGAGGATGCTCCGGCTCGGCCGCCTCCGTGCGTCCGCGGTGCGGGAGGAGAGTTTGGGTGGCACTTAGGCGGAGTCTCCGCGGCTCGGCTCCGGTGATGCTGCTGAGCTCGCAGACACCGCCGCCAGCCGCTCGGCCCCGAGCCGCTCCGCCCACGGCGCCCACCCGCCCACTCCCGGGCCCGGGCCCGCGCGCCCCCTACCCCCGCCCCTGGCCGGCGTGAGCACCGCCGCGCTCCAGCCCAGGTACCTCGGCCCGTGACTCATCCTGCCTCTCACGCTCCCTCGTCTCTGCCATCCTCGCCAGCCCTGTGTTTCCACGGTTTGCCTTAATCGTCATCATCCCCGCTCCCCATGTTCTTCGTGGATCATTAGTATTATCAGAACACCCATGGTGTTCGGAACAGGACGGAACAGCCTCGGCATGCATTTCCCCCCTCCACCGTATGTTTCTCATGTACTGGTCAAGTGTTCATAGCCACAACGATGTGGTTTTTAAAGATAATTTTGATACACCCCCACCCCTCCCCACACACACACAGCAGACTGGGTTTTCTGGGTCTTCCAGTCTTCCTTGACCCACCCTCTGCGGTCCTGCTGTTCAATGTATCTGAAATCCCCCTCCAGAGGCACCACACCACGGCGAATCTTTAATTTGTCATTTTGAGCTCTGGATAGTCCATCTTATCATATAACTGCACTTCTCTGCTGTTGGCAATGGATTATCTACTCTAATTCCTCTAATGATGCTCGCTATCATCATGCATTCACTTCTTAGCCTCTGTAGGTACTTCTCAAGAAACACCGATCCCAGATAAGAAAACCACTCCACCACAGCTGACTGTGAGAAGCTTCTGCTCAATGCTTGGCCCAATAATAAGCATTAAGGATGAGCTCCCCTTGCTGACATAGGCAAAAATAGACAATCCTTTCAAAACTGTTGATGTTATTGGCTTTCAATACTTGAGACTGAATTTTGTCAATATATTTATTAAAAAAATTAATATAGAGAAGAGTTCAAATTGAACAACAATTTCTCTTAGCAATGGTGTTGGGAAAATTTGATAGATTTCTCTCCTGTCCAATTCTTTTTATAGTTCTGGAAGGGATCTAGTTTTTTTTTTTTTTTTTTTGGTTTTTGTTTTCCCCTCCAAGCCCCTTTATTAACTTTGTTAATAAAGAAGATAAGGATGATGGCTTTTATAAATGCTTAAAAACCCTAAAATATTCAAGTTTATAAAATTTAGGAGTTTAATTAGTTGATCTCACATTGCATGAAGGGGGTGTTGTTTCTATCTGGACACATCCGTTTGAATAATCTCAGTAACAGAAGTTTCACTACCTTTTAATTTTATCCCTATGTCTAAATTTCCCTTCTACCTGAAAATCTCTCAGTTCCTTGAGATGCCCATTATATCATCTTCAATTTTCTCCACAGTAAACCTTCCCAGTTTATTCAACCAACAATCTTGTAGCATGATTTCAAAATGTGGTCATTTTTGTCACCTGCCTTGGGACATTCTGGTGGTTTTTCACTTGCCTTCCTGAATAGCGGCATCAAGAACACACAGAAAGAACCAAGAACAGTGCCTGATACTCTATAATCATCATTTTTATTTGCACAACTTACCATTTGGCCTGGCTTTTTGGTAGCCATGTTGGTTATGAGAATGTCAATGAAATAAACACATAGTCCTAAAATTTTAGTCCTTTTTTGTAACTGCTACTGCCTAGCCAGATTTCCCCTTTCCTCTAATTAAGCA
This sequence comes from Cervus elaphus, assembly GCF_910594005.1. NCBI lineage: Eukaryota > Metazoa > Chordata > Mammalia > Artiodactyla > Cervidae > Cervus > Cervus elaphus. The sequence goes on along the minus strand of NC_057842.1, from coordinate 13,848,688 downwards.
ATTGATGAAAGCACTCTAATCAGCATCCTTTGTTCATTTAGAAGAATTAGCCTTGTTTCCCTTAGACCAGCATATATTCAGGAGGGAACAATATATGAGTTTGATTTTCATATTCTGACTCTATCAGTCATTTCATAATCTTGGCAAATCCATTATCCTCTTTGGATCACTGTTTCTTCCCCTAGAAAGAGGACTGAAGATATTCACCTCAAGATAGAAGAGGGATGTTAAATTAAATGGCATATTTGGAGCATCTAGCTGTGTGCCTAATACTTTCTAGTGCTCTTTTTTTCTTTTTTCTTGCAAAGGATGTTTTTGGTGATCTCTCCATAATTGATATTCAAAGGGGAGGAGAAACGTAGGTGACACATTCACTCTGTCTGATGCCTGCACCTCTGCTGGTCAATGTGAAGATACAACAAGGACGAAGCCCTCACATGGTAGACAATCAAGTTGTTGAAATTCTTTTCTTCTAAGATGTCAATAAAGGAATGAGAAACCCTCAGTAGACATTAGAACTAGTTAAATGAGGTTCTTGAAGGTAGGGGCCTAATGAACAATTAACAGTGTTGTTTTCACCTGAGAGAGCTGCTGTAACAAAATACTGCAGGCTGGGTGGCTTAAACAACAGAAATTTATTTTCTCACAGTCCTGGAGGCTAGAAATCCACAATCAAGGTGTTGGCAGGATTGATTTTTCCTGAGGCCTCTCTCCTTGGCCACCTTCTCGCTGTGTCCTCACATGGCCTGATCTCTGAGCAGGCCCATCACTGCTATGTCTCCTCTGCTTATAAGGACATTGTTCCTGTTGGTTTAGGCTTCCCATCCTTACGACCTTATTTAACCTTAATCACTTCTTCAAAGGTCCTATCTCCAAATGCATTCTAAGGTGCTCAGGATTAGGGCTTCACCTGTGACTTTGGGGGGCACGCAGTTCCACTAGTCCATTACTAGCGGTTTCCATTTATTAGAATTACTTTGGGAAATGGTGATTGATGTGTATTATCTAAATGATCTAATGATAAGAAGTCTGGTCTCAATCATCTTTATGTTTACAACTCCTTGCCTGCTCTTTGATAAGTGAGTGTGAAATCAGCGAGTGAATAAATGAATAAAGGAGAGTGAATTGACCAATGAATTAGTGGATGCCATGGTACACCCATTGATGTGTCCCCTCTGTCAGGGATCCCATCCATTATCAAGGGGTTCAAATCCAAGAGAAGTACATTTCTTTACATTTACATTTGCGTCCAGAAAATCAGACTTACATGCACTTAAGTAAGCAAATAAATGCCCAAGGTAGATGTGCCAAAGTGTGTGGCACAGATGATTAGTTCCTGAAGCTACTGTACAAAATATATCCAATAAACATAGAAAAACTATGCATAATATCTCCTCCTTAGAGGGTTTCCCTGGTAGCTCAGCTGGTAAAGAATCTGCCTGCAAGGTGGGAGACCTGGGTTGGATCCCTGGGTTGGGAAGATCCCCTGGAAAAGGGAAAGGCTACCCACTCCAGTATTCTGGCCTGGAAAATTCCATGAACTGTATAGTCCATGGGGTCGCAAAGAATCGGACACAACGGAGCAACTTTCATTTCCTCCTTAGAAACTCACAAGGTACCTTAACAAATAAAAGGTGCTAAGAAGCAAGTTACTTACTGCAGTAACAAAATTTGTTTTGCTTGGTTTGGCCTGGCATTTCCCAACTCTGTTTGGACAGTGATGAAACCGCCCATTCCCTAAGGGACAAAGCATACTTTGGACAAGTACTGGGAAAAAATCTCATCTTATGAGCTTGGCACCCAGAGATGTTGACTAGAGAGACTATGAAACTTCTCCTGAGATGCCCCTTGCCCAGCCAATAAAATCTACGGGAAAATGTCTTAAATCTTTATTCATAAGATATGTATCAAATGCCTGTCAGGTCAACACTAACCCTATGTTCAGGAGTTAAGTCAGAAGAGATTGCTGAAACCAAGCTCCTCTCAGGTAAATTTCTAAGCTCTCTTTTCCACTGATGTCCTCAAATCATCATTTCTTGAAAGATGTTTGAAATTCAACATCACTGATAACTGCTAGTTTAACTTAGTAGCTAAGAGTATAATTTCCAGGTGGAAAAATCATTGAAATGAGGTCAAGTTCAAATCCTTACTATACCATTTGACAGATGGAATGGGTTTAAAAGTGCTTTTCCCAAAAGTTCAGGTCTATTCAGAACCTCAAAATATGACTGTATTTGGAAATGGATCTTTACAGATGATGTTAGATGAAATAGATCATATTGTAATAGGATGGGTTCTAAGTCCAATGACTTCTGTCCTTATAAGAGGAGAGAGGCTCAGATACCTCTCTGAGGTATCTGAGGAAGACCATGTGGAAGCAAGCAGAGGAGGGGGTGAGGCAGCCCCAGACCCAGAAACACAGGGAGCCACTGGAAGCTGGTGTTGGCAGGAAATGTTCTCCTCTGTAGACCTGGGAGGAGGTTTGCCTACTGACCCCTGGATTTTGGACTTGCAGCCTCCATAACTGAGAGGCTAAATCTCTATTGTTTCAAGCAGTTTTGCAACTTGTGCTGCATTGCTATAGAAGCCCTAGAAAGGTGTTACAACATTTATGTGTGTTTGGGTGAAGTATGCCTTACTGAGCCTTATTTTGCATATCTATAAAATGTAAATAACACTAACCACCTTCTAGGATTTTGGTAATGTTGAAAGCTGGGGTCTGAGACTATGGGAGTGAAGACTGAATATAAGTTAATGGCCCTAGAAGGATTAGCAAAGTATGACCCATGAGTCAAATGCAGCCCAAAGCCTGTTTTTGTGAATAAAGTTTTATTGGAACACAGCCACACCCATTGACTGATGTAATATCTGTAGCTGCCTTCCTGCTATGATGGTACAGTGGAAACCATGCAAATCCTAAAATATTAACTATCTGCCTTGAAGAAATAGGTTTGTTGACCTCTGCTCCAGGTGCTTACAATGTGATTGGAGCAGACAGAGGTACAACTAAATAAACACACAACAGTTGGACTTTAATAACTTCTCTGGAAAATAACTTGCAGTATAGAACAGAGCGTAAACTGTGGGTGGTGGGTAGTCATGGCGTCCTAGGGAAGGCTTCTGTAGGCAGAGATTTAAAGAAGAAGAAGGAATTGTCTAAGAAAGGTCTGGCTCAGAGTGTTCCCAGGTGAGGGAGGCGGTGGACACAAGGCTCAAGTCAGGAAGGGGCAGAGCCCTAGAGAAACAGAAGATAGGCCAGGGATGGGGGTTCACTGAAACGAGAGGAAAAAACACAGGAGGCGAGCGCCTCCAGGGAATTTCTACTCCAAGGAAGAAGCAAGTGGCTCTTTCCTGATGTTAGGATTCCATATAACTCCAGTTACAATTACGAAAGTGTTTTTAACTCCTGGAAAATTTAGAAATAAATTAGGAACTTCTTCAACACCTAAGCAGTTTTGCCTAACCAGTGAATAACAACAGTGAGTTTTGATTTAATTTATCATCACCTCCACCTGTATATTATTCTCATATTGTCATGGGCACCTATTCTATTACACGAAAATGGTTTCTATATAAGTTGATCACGTGTCCCTGTCTGTCCAGGACTGTCTGAGTTTGTGTCTCCTGTATAAACAGCATCTTCTTTCACTTAACAGTGGTCTAGTTTGGATGACAAACTATATGGTCATCCTATTTATACATAGTTATAATTATTTGCAAAAAAATGTATTTTTGGCTTCAGTGATCATTTGACTGTCATGTGATCTCACTTAAAATATTTGGCTGAAAGTGGATATGACATTTTGCTTGAATTCAACCAAATTCTTATTTTAATCTGAATTTTGTTAAGGTTCCACTATTGTCATTTATTTCATGAGGAACTGAATGTGTGGGACTGTTTTTGTCCTTGGACCTAGAAGGAACATGATTCTGTTCTCTCCTGGTGGGTCACACCAGCCTTGGCCATAATTCTTCCAAGCAATTAATTCTTGGAAGAATAAAAATATTCTTAACTATTCTTTCTTTGATTTATTGCAATGCTTATCTCCTGATTTAAAAAAAAAATATCAGAGAATCAGAGTTCATGGCCTCTTTTACATTCTTTTGAAACTGATCATCTTCCATTTTAGTCACACTTAGTATGTTTAATTGGCAGTGTTTGAGCATAATTTCTCTACATTCTGTTCTCTGCTTTGAGTAACTTCTTGAGAACTCTTTGGTTATGATTTTGCGTGATATGAACAGTCTCCTTCTTACGTGCTATAACTATTTATTAGCTTTGTCCTTCTGATAGTGCCTTCTAAGTGTTTATACCAGATGGGTTGAGGCACTAAAGTCTTAGTGCTACCCTCCCCACTATGGGAGTGAATTCCTCCTCTATATACAATCAATCTCTTTATTGAAAAGGAGGATGGATGGAATTGTCTAAAAAAGAATGTTAAGTTTTACCTACCTACAAAGATAACAACATCCTAGGTGAAAATGGATTTGGAAAGTAATTCTGATTCTTTCTTCCTTTCTCCACATGCACGGATAGTGAGGTGTGTTTATCAGTCTTCATCAAAATAATGGGTGGAATCAAAGAAAATTACAAAATATAAGGGAAGGATTTTAAACCTAATGCTAGATATGATTTTATTTTGGTTTAAGAAAGAGCCTATCAAGCAAATAAATTCTTCCCAGGTCATTCACTATGGAAGTGGAAACGTCAGTTGCTCAGTTGTGTCCAACTCTTTGCAACCCCATGGACTGTAGCCCACCAGGTTCCTCTGTCCATGGAATTCTCCAAGCCAGAATACTGGAGTGGGTTGCCATTCCCTTCTTCAGGGGATCTTCCCAACCCAGGGATCAAAGCCAGGTCTCATGCATTGCAGGCAGATTCATTACTATCTCAGCCACTGGGGAAGTCTCTATGGGAATATTCATTCATTTCTAAACATGCTACTTGCCTTTGAGTCTGCTTCTCTCTATTTCTCTCTCCTTCAAAACTTAGCTGCTCAGACCTCCATTCACGTTTCTACCAACAGAATTTTGTATCTAACTCTATTCATCCCTGGTTATCCTGCCCCTTCCCCTACTCTTTCAGTTGTATATGTCCCAAAAGCTAGATAGAACTTGTAATACTTTGTGAAGTTAAAGACAAATATATGTTATCTAATTATCCTCTGGTTAAGGATGTCAGAAGGCCAGGGGGCTAGAGAAAGTAGTAAATTAAAAGCATTCGTTGGCCACACACACACATCCATCACTAATACAATGCAGAATTTATCTCTAGAAAAATTCAGTCAAGAGCTGGGTATTTGAAAGATAGGCATTTGACCAGAAACAAATGTGAAAAATGGAGCTGGAGGAGAGATGGTTGTAACTCTCAATTTATTAATAAACAAATAGCTGTATTTTGAACACTTGCTGTGTTCAGGGGAATGTGCTTGATGAGGAAGGAGGTAAGATGAAACACACACCTCCAATTCGGCTGGGGAGACCAAACATCAAGATATAATCGTGTCAAAACAGGGAGTGAACCAGGACACTATTCATCAGGGTTTTGGTTCCAACTCTGATCATGCAATCTTGAACAAGTTACTTAATATTTCTAGACCTAATTTCCTAACTATGTAAAATTAAGTATTCCACCAGTATTTTAAGAGTCTAGCCATCTCTAACATTATAGCATACAAAGAGGCAGAGAACAATATATAGCAGGCAGTATTTAATAATAACATTTTTTGTGCGATAAGAGTATCATTATAATGGAAAGTGTAGGCAAGGAAATTAGGAACATTAAGCTAGACAATTTACTTGAGTCATACCTATCAGTTTACCAGCATTATTAGTTATTAAATAAATTAAAGCTAACACAAATTAAAGCCATGATGAGATATCACTGTATACTTTATCAGTACACCTAAAATAAAAATAGTGATAATACTAAATGCTTTCAAGGATGCAGGGAAAATAGATCTCTCACACATTGATGGTGGAAATGTAAAATGTGGCAGTCACTTTGGAAAATAGTTTGGCTATTTCTTCTAAAACTAAGCATACACTTACCATAAGACTCAGCAATCAACTAAAAACAGAAGTACCATATAACCCAGCAATCCCACTTCTGGGCATATACCTTGAGAAAACCATAATTCAAAAAGATATGTGCACTTCAGTGTTCACTGCAGCACTGTTTACAATAGCCAGAACATGGAAGCAACCTAAATGCCCGTCAACAGAGGGATAAATAAAGAAGATACAGTTAATATCAATTGTATATATGTGACATATCTTCTTTAGCCATCCCTCTGTTGATGGATAACAACAGATGAATGTTATCCATCAACAGATAAAAATGAACAACCCATTAGCCAGACTCATCAAGAGAAAAAGGGAGAATAATCAAATTAACAAAATCAAAAATGTAAAAGGAGAGATTACAACAGACAACACAGAAATACAAAGGATCATGAGAGACTATTACGTGCAACTATATGCCAATAAAATGGACAACCTGGAGGAAATGGACAGATTCTTAGAAAAGTTCAATCTTCCAAGACTGAACCAGGAAGAAATGGAAATTATGAACAATCCAATTACAAGCACTGAAATCAAAACTGTATTCAAAAATCTCTCAGAAAACAAAATCCCAGGGCCAGATGGCTTCATAGGTGAATTCTATCAAACATTTAGAGAAGAACTAATCCCTATCCTTCTAAAACTCTCCCAAAAATTGCAAAGGAAGAAACACTTCCAAACTCATTCTACGAGGCCACTGTCACCCTGATACCAAACCCAGGCAAAGGAAACACTAAAAAGAATATTATAGGCCAATACCACTGATGAACATAGATACAAAAATCCTCAACAAAATTCTAGCAAACAGAATTCAACAACAAGTCAAAAAGATCATACACCATGACCAAGTCACATTTGTTCCAGGAATGCAAGTATTCTTCAGCATACATAAATCAATCAATGTGATACACCATACTAAAAACTTGAAAGATAAAAACAATATGAAAATCTCAATAGATGCAGAAAAACCGTTTGACAAAATCCAACACCCATTTATGATTAAAGGGAAAAAACTTCAAAAAATTGGCACAGAAGGGACCTACCTCAATATAATAAAGGCCATATATGATAAACCCACAGCAAACATTATTCTCAATGGTGAAAAGCAGAAAGAATTCCTTCAATGATCAGGAACAAGACAAGGGTCCTCACTCCACCACTATTATTCAACATAGTTTTTGGCAAGCAGAGAAGAAAAAGGAAATAAAAGGAATCCAGATTGGAAAAGAAGAATTAAAATTTTCAGTTTGCAGACAACATGAAAACCCTAAATATACCATCAGAAAATTAGCTAATCAGTGAATTTAGCAGTGGCAGGATCAAAATCAATACACAGAAATCATTTGCATTCATATACGCTAACAATGAAAATTCAGAAAGAGAAAATAAGGAATCAATCCATTTCCCATTGCAACAAAAAGAATAAAATGCCTATGAATAAAGCTACCCAAGGAGACAAAAGAGCTATATACAGCAAACTATAAGACACTGATGAAAGAAATCAAAGACAATATAAACAGATGGAGGGATATCCCAGGTTCCTGGCTTGGAAGAATTGATATTTTGAAAGTGACTATACTACCAAATGGAATCTATACATTCAATGCAATCTCTATCAAATTACCAATGGCATTTTTCACAGAACTAGAGCAAAAAAATCTCATGGTTCATATCAAAGGACAAAAGACCCTGATCAGACAAAGCAATCTGAGAAAGAAGAATGCAACTGGAGGAATCAACCTTCCTGACTTCAGACTATACTACAAAGCTATAGTCATCAAGACAGTATGGTACTGGCACAAAAACAGAAATATAGAGCAGTGGAACAAGAAAGAAGCCTAGAAGTAAACCCACACACCTATGGATACCTTATGTTTGACAAAGGAGGCAAGAATATACAATGGGGCAAAGATAGCTTCTTCAGTAAGTGGTACTGGGAAAACTGGACAGCTACATGTAAAAGAATGAAATTAGAACACTTCCAAACACTGTACAAAAAGATAAATGCAAAATGGATTAAAGACCCAAATATAAGAACAGAAACTATAAAACTCCTGCAGGAAAAATAGGCAGAATCCTTAATGGCATAAATCAAAGCAAAACCCTTTATGAACCACCTCCTAGATGAATGGAAGTAAAAATAAAAATAAACAAATGGAACCTAATTAAACTTAAAAATTTTTGCACAGCAAAGGAAACTATAAAGAAAGTGAAATTACAATCCTCAGAATGGGAAAGAATAATAGCAAATGAAACACACGACAAAGGATTAATTTAAAAACTACACAAGCAGCTCTCACAAGTCAATAGCAGGAAAATGACCCAGTCACAAAATGGGCAAAAGACCTAGGCAGATATTTCTCCAAAGAAGACATACAGATGGCTAATAAACACATGACAAGATGCTGAGCACTTCTCATTACTAGAGAAATGCAAATCAAAACTACAATGAGATATCACCTCACAGCAGTCAGAATGGCCATCATCAAAACTGCTGGAGAGGACATGGAGAAAAGGGAGCTCTCTTGCACTGTTGAGAGAAAGTGAAAGTGAGAGACACTCAGTCGTGTTCTACTCTTTGTGTGTGACCCCTCTGGACTATACAGTCCATGGAATTCTCCAGGCCATTATACTAGAGTGGGTAGCCCTTCCCTTCTCCAGGGGATCTTCCCAACCCTGGATCAAACCCAGGTCTCCCACATTGCAGGCAGATTTACCAACTAAGCCACAGTTGGTGGGAATGCAAATTGATACAGCCATTGTGGAGAACAGTATGGAGATTCCTTAAAAAACTAGGAATAAAACCACCATGTGACCCAACAATCCCACTACTATGTACATACCCTGAGGAAACCAAAATTGAAAAGGACATATGCAACCCAATGTTCATTGCAGCTTTATTTACAATAGCTAGGACATGGAAGCAACCTAGATGTCCATCGACAGATGAATGGATAAAGAAGCTGTGGTACATATATACAATGAAATATTACTCAGCCATAAAAGAAACACATTTAAGTCAGTCCTAATAAGGTGGATGAACCTAGAGCCTATTATACAGAGTGAAGTAAGTCAGAAAGAGAAAACCAGTTATCATATACTAGTAGATATATACAGTACTTCCCTGGTATCTCAGCTGGTAAAGAATCTGCCTGCAATCCATGAGACCTGGGTTTGATCCCTGGGTTGGGAAGATTCCTTGGAGAAAGGAATGGCTACCCACTCCGGTATTCAAGAATGAAGAATTCCATGGACTGTATAGTCTATGGGCCACAAAGTGTCAGACATGACTGAGTGAGGTGGATGAACCTCTCTCTCTCTCTCTCTAAGTCGCTTCAGTCGTGTCCGACTCTGTGCGACCCCATAGACGGCAGCCCACCATGCTCCACCATAGAGCTTATTATACCGAGTGAAGTCCGAAAGAGAAAAAGTTATTTTTGTATGCTAACACACACACACACATATATGGAATCTAGAAAGATGGAACTGATGGACCTTTTTGCAGGGCAGCAATGGAGACACAGACATAGAGAACAGACTTATGGGTACAGCTGGCGGGGGGAGAAGGAGAGAATTGGGGGTATGGAAAAAGTAACATGGAAACCTACATTGACATACGTAAAATGGATAGCCAGTGGGAATTTGCTGCATGACTCAGGGAACTCAAACAGAGGGGTGGGATAGGGCGGGAGCTGGGAGGGGTGTTCAAGTGGGAGGGGACATGGGTAAACCTATGGCTGAATTGTGTTGATATTTGGTAGTAACCAATGCAATACTATAAAGCAATTATCTTTCAATTAAAATAATTAATTAAATAAAATAAAAAATAAAATAACATCACTGAAGGGAGAAAAAAAAAAGGGTAAATAGCCAGTCTTTGTCTGTTACCTCAAGGGAATAATCATGGCAAGAACTAAGAAAGGAAAACACCCTGACAAAGGGAGACTACACATTTGCAGAAAGACTGCTTGGAGTCAGAAGCCAGGGGATAATTCCAGGCCATAATGAGTCTTGCTCCTCCCAGAAGCCTTCTCTTTGAGATCTATCTTGGCTAGGGTGCAAGCGCACACCCCAGGGGAGGGTCCTGAGACAAATTAACCATGGGGGACAAAGCAAGGTCATTGGCCTGAGGGAAGACAAAGAACCAGAATGCTATTCCTTTATAAAGGATTTAAACTTCCCAAAGGCAGTTCTCTGTCTGAGCTGGCCTGTGTGCTTTTCCACACGTACTGATCTTTTCAGTAAATTTTTTAATTTACTCTTTAAAAACAAAAACAAAAACATAGGGGTGGATAAGGAAGATCTGGCACCTACATACAATGGAATATTACTCAGCCATGAAAAAGAACAAAATAATGCTATTTGCCGCAACATAGATGGACCTAGAGATTATATACTAAGTGAAGTAAGTCAGAGAGAGAAAGACAAATATCATATGATATCACTTATATGTGGAATCTAAAAATGGGGTGCAAGTGAACTTATTTACAAACAAAATAAAGTCATTGATATAGAAAGCAAACTTATGGTTACCAGGTGATAAGGAGGAGGAGGGATATATTGGTAGATTAGGATTAACATATGCAAACTAAAACTACCATGTATAGAATAAATCAACAAACACCAACTGTATAGCACAGGGAATTCAGTACTCTGTAATAGCCTATACAGGAAAAGAATCTTAAAAAAGAGCCCACTGAAATGTTGTGAAGTAATTAGCCTCCAACTAATAAAAAAATTAAAAAAAAAATAAATAAAGTATTGGCATTTAAAAAAAAAAAGAGTGCATATATGTTTGTGTATAACAGATTCAGTTTGCTTGTACACCTGAAACTAACACAACTTTGCAAATCAACTATACTCAAATAATTTTCTTAAAAAACCCAGCAATCACAATCTTGAGAGTTATTCCCAGATAAATAAAAATATTTGTTCATACAAAAACCTACATACAAATGTTTATGGGAGTTTTATTAGTAATAGCAAAAAATTGGGAAAAACCCAGAAGTCCTTATCTGGGTGAATGGTTAAAGAAACTTGTTCATCCATACTAATGGAAGGCTAAGCAACAAAAAGAGTTAACTATTAGCACAGGCAACAACTTGGACCAATCTCAGGGAATTATGGTGACTGAAGAGATAACTCCAAAAGGGTCACATATAGGCAAAGAATGTGATCCTCTGGACTCTCTAAATAATTCATACTAGAAACTAACAAGGCAGATGAAAGCTTTTATCTTATTCTTTACCTTAAATGGTACTCATCTACACCTGTTATTTCACTCTTATAAACTTGTGGCTTAGGGATTAATTCCAGCTTCCTACTTGGAGCTTCTTCGCCTAAACCAAATGGAACCTTCCAAAAAGGTTCCATTTATAGCATTCAGGGAATAATAAAATTATAAAGATGGAGAATAGTTTAGTGGATGCCAGGGTAAGGATGAGAGTAGGCTGGGTGTGAGCTATATACACAGACATACACACAGGTATGTGGATGTATATTTTTAAAATATTGATAATGGACTAAGGTCTAGTTAATATCACGCCAACATCAATTTCCTGGTTTTGATACTTTCTTCCAGTTATATAACATGTCACCATTGAGGGAAGCTGGGTGATGGTTTATGAGAATCTATCTACCAACCTCTGTGATCCTCTGGACTCCGTAAATACTTCAAAACAAAAACTAAGAAGGCAGATGGAAATGTTTATCTTATTATTTACCTCAAATGGTGCTCTCATCTGCACCTTTTATTTCATTCTCAGAAACTTATGGCTTGGGGATTGATCCCAGCTTCCTGTTTGGAGCTTCTTTGTCTAAACCAAGGGATAAACTTACTTTCTCTTTGCAACAAGGAATAACATTATTTTGGGCACAGGGACTGATTCAGAAGTTGGCATGTGGTCCTTGATAGGTAGACAGATTTTATGGAGTTACCTAGGAAACAGTACATCATTATATTCTATGTTGGAGCATATTTCATTCTCATGATGTTTAAGTTATATGTTTTACCCATTCTCTGTTATAGTACTGCAGCATATGGAAGAGCTATAATCTAAAAACAGTGATCCTACTTCAAGGTCAAGGTGAGAATAAAAGGATTATGAAATCATTGAGTTGTGATGTCACTGTTCTATTAAGTACTGAGAAATTCTAACATCCATTTACAACAATGTCACCTCCATTTCCTTCAAGACTTAATTTCCCATGCATTTCCCTCAATTCACCAAGTTACTTTTCAACTGACTCCAGTTCAGACACCTTGGATGTAACATGCCCTGTTTTTAGAAATAGAATCCATACTCTAGTGGATGTTGTCAAGTTTCACTGAGATCTTCCTTCAGAACCAAGGCACTCATTACCCCAAGTTTGGTTGCTTGCAGACATTTAGACTAAGAGAGCTGTCTCACCTTACATTCCTTTCCTTGAAAAAGCCCTCATTCAATGAGTGGTCAAGGCTGCAGTGTACAAAGATCCAGCCGGTTTATTTGCTATAAAAAAAGGGAGCATCTTTAGAGATCCTGTGTAATCGGTAGCATGCACTTTTGCACCTGTGTGGATATTCCATTTTTCTCCCCACCAAATTCACCCTTCCTTGCTCTCTCACAGGTGTTCTCAAAAGGACAGCATGATAAACCTCTTGCCTGCTAATCACAGAGTTTTTGAGTCTGTTTCCCTGGGAACCTGAAGCCCAACAGTTGCTATCAGGAGTGGTCCAAGGAAGCAGACTTAAAATGGGATTATGATGCTGACTCACCTGCTGGCCATCCAGTGATAAAGAGCCCATTGGTGGTAGGCAGAATACACATAGTCCTCATTCAGCAGCCATACAATTGTTCAAACTTTCACTGGGAGTGAGCTGGGATGGACAGCAATGCATAGGATTACTCTGATGAGTGTAACATCCCTGACACTTGAGACACATGAAAAAAATTACAGTTATACAGACTATGGAATTGGATGGCTGCTTCCAGGTGGAACTGATTCACTGGATAAAGACATTAAATGAGGGGAATTAATCACCAATTAAAGATCAGGTGTAAAAGTCAAAGGGCTTCCTTGATAGCATATACCAAGAGTCTCATCTCATAGAGCTATAAAATAGACAAAGATGATATTCAGACCCAAGTGGTTGAAATCCTTAAGTGGTTGAATTCTCAACTTCAGTAAGTCAACTACAGCAAAATCAGAGCCTGAATGGAGGGAGTTTGGATGTCTAAGACATGAGACGAAAATATCTGGGCCTATGTACTCAAAAAGACTGAATCCCCAGAGGACCTTTAACTCTCTGAGCCAGCCAAAGTGGCTCTCTCTTCTCTTAAGTGCCAGGGCTAACCCTTAACTGAAGGGAGATGTAGTATCTCCCCTAAGATTTTACTTTGCCTCCCTTCTTGGCCACCAGAGCAGTAATGACAGGCTTGAGTCACTATATAATCCAGCTGGGTCATGCTGACCCTGCTTGGAGAGAACAGGGCCACACCCTGAAGGAGCCGCAGGACTGACCACGCTGCACCAGGAGGAGATGAGGATGTCTGTAGGGAGCTGAACCCTGACTCTCTTGGATCAAGCAGGCCTGGAAATAAAGTCACCAACCAGAGAGCTTATTGACTTCAACACAGATATACCTTCTCATTCACAGGACAAAATACTCTGGTGAGGGTTTGGGGAGGTACTGCGGGCATTACTGGGATGGATGTTTGAAATGTGGAGAAAGTGAAAACCCGTAGTAAGTGGGTTAGAAATACCAGAACTGCTGGACAGACAGTGGATCCAAAGAAAAGCAGAGAAAGGAGCTTGTTAGTGTGGGTATACCATACAAGGTCATAAAAGCTAACAGCCAAATATCCTCTGAACAAGACCCTGGAGGACACTCCGTGTATCAAAGCAGTAACCTAGAAGCTGGTAGAAAGGGCAACCAACATCTATAAAAAAACCTCACTGGTGGCTTCTTCCCCAGGTCAGAAGTGACTAGACTCCCTAACAGAAATGAGTATCAGACAATCCTCAAATTAGAGAGGTCAGGTGGTGTTTAGTTATCAGAAGAAAATTAGATACAGTTATTATAAGAAGCAACACAGTTGGAGAGGCAGCAGCTATGGAGATGGCTAATTGTTCCATCTATTCAAATACATAAAATAAGGATTTTTTCATCTGTGTAATTTTTAGAAATAAAGGATAGGTAATCAGGGGATGGAGACATCACTTTGCCGACAAAGGTCTATGCAGTCAAACCTATGGTTTTTCTAGTAATCATTTACTAATGTGAGGGTTGGAACATAAAGAAAGCTGAGCACTGAAGAATTGGCACTTTTAAACTGTGGTGCTGGAGTAGACTCTTGAGAGTCCCTTGGACAGCAAGGAAATCAAACCAGTCAATCCTAAAGGAAATCAACCCTGAATATTCATTGGAAGGACTGATGCTGAAGTTGCAATACTTTAGACACCTGATGCAAAGAGCCAAGTCATTGAAAAGACTTTGATGCTGGGAAAGACTGAAAGCAGGAGAGGAGGACGACAGAGGATGAGATGGTTGCATGGTGTCATTGACTCAATAAACTTGAGTTTGAGCAAACTCCGGGAGATAGTGAAAGACAGGGAACCCTGGCATGCTGCAGTCTTTGGGGTCGCAAAGAGTCAGACATAACTGATGACTAAACAACAACAAATCAGGGGGCAAAGGGTAGCTTCCTTGGATGAGTTTTAAGACTTAAAATCTGTTGGCTAAAAAAGTACACATGTCCCGGTATGGAGACTGCAAAATCATGACAAGACATAATGGTAATAACTCTCTGAATGACCTATGCTCACCTTCTCAGGTACCTGTGCACTAAAACTGTAATTTTTCAGAACTTTTAAATGTAGGGTTTGAGCTGAATTTGATAAGCAGGGTAAGTATCTATCATAATTGTCTCTTTTTAAAATTAGGGCTGTATAAAATATTAATTTTAAAAAGAAGTCTTGACCACAGGTCTGGCTTATATTCCATCCACTGGATCTGGCTTACTGTTCCCCTTAGTCATTTCCTGGGTTTCTGAATATAATTAAAATAGACATAATTGGAAGTTGGCAGAATCCCCAATTAGCTCCTTGGTCTGTGAGATAAGAGCTAGTATAGTAGAGAAATCAAGTAGAAACTTCTTCAATAATCTCCCACTAGACCAAGAGAGTGAGTAAAAACAATACTGCACACTGAAGAGGAATAACAGAGAATATCACTACCAACAAAAAATTACAGACCAACTATTTCATAAAGGATTGCTAATCAAGGTGCTAACATACAGCACAGGGAGCTGTACTCATATCCTATGATAAACCGTAATAGAAAAAAAAAAAAAAAAAAACTTAGAGCATATGGGGTTGATTGGCTCCCTCATGTACTCACTTAATTCACAGAATCCTAGAAATGACAATGGTCTTGCCCAAAATAAAGTGAATAGTAGCCCCAAATTTCACTGTTTTTTTCAGATACAGTAAGTTTCCTAGAACAAGTTAACATGACTTCAGGTTCATTGTATGTAGACATTGATCTAACGAATATATGTTTTCTTCACTATTCTTCTGGGAAAGAGTTCCAGATGCCATTTACTTACAAAGGAGACACACAGGTGGCCAAGAGGCACATGACAAGAGGGTCAGAATCACTAATTATCATAGACATGGAAGTCAAAACTGCAAGGAGGCACCGCCTCACATTGGTCAGAATGGCCATCGTCTGCAAATAATAAATGCTAGAGAGGGTGTGGAGAGAAGGGGACCCTTCTACACTGTTGGTGGCAATGTAAGTTGGTGCAGTCACTAAGGAGAACAGTATGGGGGTTCCTTAAAACAGTAAAAACAGAACTATCATATGATCCTGCAACTCCACTCCTGGGTGTATATCCAGAAAAAAATGATAAAAAATATAATTTGAAAAGATACATGCTTCCCAATGTTCATTTCGAAGCAACCTCAATGTCAACTGAGATGAATGGGTAAAGAAGATATATATATATATATATATATATATATATATATATATATGTATATGTATACAGACACACACATACACACACACATGTGTGTGTGTATGTGTGTGTGTGTGTATGTAGGGCTTCCCAGGTGGTGCTAGTGGTAAAGAATCGCCTGCCAATGCAGGAGATGCCAGAGATGTGGGTTGGATCCTTGAGTCAGGAAGATATCCTTGAGAAAGAAATGGCAATGCACCCAGCATACTTGCCTATGGAAATCCCATGGACAGAGGAGCCAGGTGGGCCACAGTCCGTGTGGTCACAAAGAGTTGTACACAATTGAGCATGCATGCCCAATATGTGTGTGCTTATGTATATATATATTCATATATATGTGTATATATATATTAGATAGATAGATAAAGGAATATTTTACATGTAATGGAGCATTATATATAAATGGATATATATACATATATATATTATGGATATTGGCCACAGAGGATGAAGTGGTTGGATAACATCACTGATTCAATGGACATGTACTTGGGCAAACTCTAGGAATAATGAAAGACAGGGAGGCCTGGTGTGCTGTAATCAACGGGGTTGCAAAGAGACGGACCCAACTCAGTGAATGAACAGCAACAACAAATTCAATATTAACGGAACATTTGTTGCTGTTCAGTTGCTCAATCACGTCCGACTCCTTGTGACTCCATGGACTGCAGCACACCAGGCTTCCCTGTCCTTTACCATCTCCTGGGGCTTACTGAAATTCATGTCCATTGAGTCTGTGATACCATCCAGCCATCTCATCCTCTGTCAAGCCCTTCTCCTCCTGCCTTCAATCTTTCCCAGCATCAGGGTATTTTCTAATGAGTCAGCTCTTTGCATCATGTGGACAAAGTATTGGTGCTTCATCTTCAGCATCAGTCCTTCCAATGAGTATTCAGGGCTAATTTCCTTTAGGTTTGAGTGGTTTGGTCTCCTTCAGTCCATGGGATTCTCAAGAGTCTTCTCCAAAACCACAGTTCAAAAGCATCAATTCTTCAGCTCTCAGCCTTCTTTATGGTCCAACTCTGACAACCACACATGACTACTGGAAAAACCATAGCTTTGATTATATGGACCATTTTCGGCTAAGTAATGTCTCTGCTTTTGAATATGCTGTCTGGTTTTGCAGTAACTTTTCTTCCAAGGAGCAAGCGTCTTATAATTTCATGGCTGCAGTCACCATCTGCAGTGATTTTGGAGTAAAAAAAAAAATAAAATCTATCACTATTTCCACTGTTTCCCCATCTATTTGTCATGTAGCAAGGGGACCAGATCCATGATATTCATTTTTTGAATGTTGAGTTTTAAACAGCTGTTTCACTCTCCTTTTTCACTTTCATCAAGAGGCTCTTTAATTCCTCTTTGCTTTCTGCCGTAAGGGTGGTGTCATCTGCATATCTGAGATTATTGATATTTCTCCTGGCAACCTTGATTCCAGCTTGTATAAGTTAAATAAGCAGGGTGACAATATACAGCCTTGATGCAGTTCTTTCCCAATTTTGAACCAATCCCTTGTTTCATGTCCAGTTCTAACTGTTGCTTCTTGACCTGCATACAGGTTTCTCCAGAGGCAGATAAGGTGGTCTGGTATTTCCATCTTTTTCAGAATGTTCAACAGCTTGCTGTGATCCAAACAGAAAAAGGTTTTTGCATAGTCAATGAAGCAGAAATAGAGGTTTTTCTGGAATTCTCTTGCTTTTTATATGGTCCATTGAATGTTGGCAATTTAATCTCTGGTTTGCTGCCTTTGCTAAATCCATTTTCAACAAATCTAAATTGAAGTTCTCAGTTCACCTACTATTGCAGTCTAGCTTGGAGAATTTTGAGCATTACTTTGCTAACATGTGAAAAGAGTGCAATTGTGCAGTAGTTTGAACATTCTTTGGGATGGCCTTTCTTTGGGATTGGAATGAAAACTGACCTTTTCCAGTCCTGTGGCCACTGCTGAGTTTCTAAATTTGCTGGTATATTGAGTACAGCACTTTAACAGCATCATCTTTTAGGATTTGAAGTAGCTCAGCTGGAATTCCATCATCTACATGAGCTTTGTTTGTAGTGATGCTTCCTAATGCCCACTTGACTTTACAGTCCAAGATGTCTGGCTCTAGATGAGTGATCATACCCTCCTGGTTATTTGGGTCATTAAGATCTATTTTTGTGTAGTTCTTCTATATATTCTTGCCACTTCTTCTTAATATCTTCTGCTTCTGTTAAGTCCATACTGTTTCTGTCCTTTATTTTGCCAGTCTTTGCATGAAACGTTTCTTTGGTATCTCTAATTTTCTTGAAGAGATCTCCAGTCTTTCCCATTCTATTATTTTCCTCTATTGCTTTGCATTGAGCACTTAGGAAGGCTTTCTTATGTCTTCTTGCTACTCTCTAGAACTCTGCATTCAGATGAGTATATCTTTCCTTTTCTCCTTTGCCTTTTGTGTCTCTTCTTTTCTTAGCTATTTGTAAGGTCTCCTCAGACAGCCATTTTGCCTTTTTGCATTTCTTTTTCTTGGGAATGGGTTTGATCACAGCCTCCTGTGCAATGTCACAAACCTCCGTCCATAGTTCTTCAGGCACTCTGTCTATCAGATCTAATCCCTTGAGTCTATTTCTCACTTCCACTGTATAATCGTAAGGGATTTGATTTAGGTCATACCTGCATGGTCTCGTGGTTTTCCCTACTTTCTTCAATTTAAGTCTGAATTTTGCAATGAGGAGTTCATGATGTGAGCTACAGTCAGCTCCCAGTCTTGTTTTTGTTGACTGTATGAAGCTTCTCCATCTTTGGCTGCAAAGAATGTAATCAATTTGATTTCAGCGTTGACCATCTGGTGATGCCCCTATGTAGAGCTGTCTCTCATGTTGTTAGAAGAGGGTGTTCGCTATGACCAGTGCACTCTCTTGGCAAAACTCTGGTAGCCTTTGCCCTGTTTAATTTCCAAGGAAACTTATGTGTTACTCCAGGTATCTCTTGACTTCCTACTTTTGCATTCCAGTTCCCTATGATGAAAAGGATATCTTTATTGGTGTTAGTTCTAGAAGGTCTTGTAGTTCTTTATAGAACCATTCAACCTCCACTTTTTTGTTAGTGGTTAGGTTGTAAACTTGGATTACTGTGATATTGAATGGATTGCCTTGGAAACAAACTGAGGTTATTCTGTCATTTTTGAGATTGCACCCAAGAAATGCATTTTGGACTCTTTTGTTGACTATGAGAGTTACTCCATTTCTTCTAAGTGATTCTTGCCTGCAGTAGTAGATATAATGGTCATCTGAATTAAATTTGCCCATCCTGGTCCATTTTAGTTCACTGATTCCTAAAAAGGAATATTAGTCAGCCATAAAAAGTGTAAATATGCCATCTGCAACAACATGGATGGACCTAGAGATGATCATATTTAGTGAAGTGAGTTGGACAGGGAAAGACAAACACCATATGATATCCTTACATGTGAAATCTGAAAAGAATGATGCAAATTAACTTATATGCAAAATATAAACAGACACACAGACATAGAAAACAAACTTATGGTTACCAAAAGTGAAAAGGGGGAAAGATAAATTAGGACTTTGGAATTAACATATACACACCATTGTATATAAAATAGATAAACAATAAGGCCCTGCTATATAGCACAGAGAACTATGCTCAATATCTTATAATAACCTATAATGGTAAAGAATCTGAAAAATAGTGTAGTTATATATATATATGTATACTTATACATATTCTGATAGACATATCAGATATAATAATATACATATATATCATTTTATGATATATACATATCATTCAGATATTCAGATATATACGTATATTCCTTTGCTGTACATCTGAAACTAACACAACAGTGTAAATCAACTATACTTCAATAAAAAGTGAAAAAAATAAAACCCACAATGGATAAGAGTATCCATTTACACCGCACCAACTAATGTTGACCCCATTAATCTCTCTCATAATAGAATTCAGAGACCCAGGCTGTGCAGCCAAGCCATAGAACATCACATCTCTTCACTACATTGGTAACATCATGTTAATCAAACTGAATGAGCAAGGAATCACAAATACATAAAAACCCACTGTAAAACATTAAATACTCCTAAGAGAATAAACTAAACTCTACAAAGATTCAGGGGCTTGACCCATTGATAAGTTTTAGGTCTAGTGGTGGAGACAAAGCAAGAACCATCCCCATCCACATAAAGGGAAATTTATTGCATCTTTCATCTCTCACAACTGATGAACCTCTCTAGGTCTTGGAGACAACTTGGCTCCACACTTGTGAATACTGCTCCCAATACTCTCAAACACTGGATGACACAAAATGTTTTTAGAGGGGTTTAGAGCAGGGAAGTCTGTGAATTAAGTCCATGTTATGGCTCAGTATTCTATCAAATTGTTCCATGCGACCCAGTAGACACTAGTATTAGAGTAGCTAATGAAAGATAGGGTATCTTCAGGGGAAGGATGCCATATCTCACCCTCCAGCAGGAGAATCACAATATGAATCTCCTGGGCTTGACCAAGGCCATACTATCTGAAGCAGCAAGTTATACAGTATCTGAAAATAAACAAAAACAACAACAATACTTGGCATGGCCCAGGGCCCTGGTAGTAATGGAACACATTAATCATAGGATACCAAGCAAGCATGCAACCCAAACTGCCTATCGTGAGCTGGGCTATACCAGTCCCATGTGTCATTAGGTCAGAAGGTCCAGAAGCAATACAAGTAAGATGTAAATGCTCTGTTATTAGACATAAGCTGGGCTGGAAGGCACAAATATGAGCAGGTGGCTCTAAATCCCATCTATCAGCTCATGACCATAGCTGCACAACAAGGCCTTTATGTCCAACTGAATAAGGGAAAAAAAGGCTGAATATGGCTCAAATGTAGGTCATCTTTACATCCCTGTAGGTCTCAAGCATGACTCTGAAAGATAGTATTAAAGGAAAACCTTTTAACAGTCATAGATTTGGGCAGTACATTAGTCATCTACTCTATGTGGAAAAAGATTGGCTCAAGGTAAGAATATATAGCTCCTCCATGAATCAAAGTCTTGTGATGAAGGGGCTTGTGTAACTCAAAGAAACTATGAGCCATGTTGTGCAGGGCTGTCCAAGGTGGATGGGTCATAGTGGAGAGTTCTGACACAGCATGGTCCACTGGAGGAGGGAATGGTAAACTGCTTCAGTATTCCTGCCTTGAGAATCCCAGGAACAGTACAAAAAGTCGAAAAGATATGACACCAGAAGATGAGCTCTCCAGGTCATAACATGTCCAATATGCTACTGTGGAAGAGCGAAAAGATAGCTTCAGAAAGAATAAAGAGGCTAGGACAGAGTGGAAATGATGCTAAGTTTTGGATGCATCTGGGGGTGAAAGTAACATCTGGTGCTATAAACAGTACTGCACAGGAACTTGGGATGTTTGGTCCATGAATCAAGGTAAATTTGGACATGATCTAGCAGGAGATGTCAAGAGTGAACATTAACATCTTAATCAGTGAACTAAAATGGACAGAAATGAGCAGATTTAATTCAGATGACCATTATATCTACTACTGTGGTCAAGAATCCCTTAGAAGAAATGGAGTAATCCTTAAAGTCAGCAAAAGAGCCTGAAATACAGTTCTTGGATGCAATCTTAAAAACAGCAGAATGATCTCAGATGCTAAAGCTGAAGCTTCAATAATTTGGCCACCTGATGAGAAGAGTCAACTCATTGGAAAAGACCCTGATGCTGGGAAAGACTGAGGGCAGGAGGAGAGAGGGATGACAGGGGATGAGATGGTTGGATAGCATCATTGGCTCAATAGACATGAGTCTGAGCAAACTCCAGGAGATAGTGAAGGACAGCAAAGTCTGGGGCACTGCAGTCCATGGGGTCGCCTAGAAATGGACACTACTTAGTGACTAACAACCACCACCACAAGAATATATAGAGTGTCATGGGCAGATGAATGACTTAGTGTTTGGGTTAGGGGTCTGGGAGGAGAGCTATTGTAGACAAGGAGATCTGGATAAGAGGCCTGTAGACTGAATTGTGGAGGCGGCATGAAGTATAAAGACGATTTTGTCTCATATCCATGCCTAATGGAGAGACTCCATCAGGTAAAAGTACTAAACAGCTAAGTAGGCAGAATGACTGAGACAGCTGATGCCTGCCATCCTGGGTCATCGGTGATCATGTCACTGATGAGCCCAAGGCTGGTGCAATAGGCTCATGAACGGAGTAATCATGAGATTGAGATAGTAGGTATACATGGATCCAAGTGTATATTTTTCCAACTCAATGGCTCTGAGCTGGCCTCCTGATGCCAAATAGCCAATCAACCAGTAGCAGAGGTAAGCGCTGAGCCCCAGTATAGCACCACCTTTAGAGAACACCAACCAGCCCCTGAGATGCAGGTGGATTGCCTGAACTCTTTGTATCCTGGAATGGGCAGCAACTCATCTGGATGGAATCAGCACATACACTGGTTATGTATTTGCCTTTCTTGCTCACCAAAGTTCAGCAAGTATACCAACTTAGAGCTTATAGAGTCTCCAAACCACTAACAGAGAATCCCACATACATCCAATAAGACTAAGAGATCTACTTTGTAACAAAAGGAATGGGCACATGATCTTGGAATCTACTGGTCCTATTACATACTGTACCACCTCAAAACTACTGCCCTGAAAGAATAGGTTCCAATATGCAATCAATACCATAAAAAATGAAGTGCAATATTCCAAAATGCAATATGCACTCTGAAATCAATGACCATAATATTGTATGGTATCTCCTGCAATCAGAATATGAGTTCAGACAGCAAGAGGTTGAAGTGCTCCCCTTACCATCACTTCAAGTGGCCTCGTGGAGGGTTTGTGCTTCTTGACCCCATACACTTAGGCTCTGCTAGTCCAGAGATCCGCAGAGAAGGAATATTTCCTCTCAGGCACACAGAAATATTCCCATTTATCTTTAAGCTATGGATGCCTCTTAGTCACTTCCACCTCTGTGCCAAGAAACCAGCGCAGGAAGCTACCCGATGGTGGTCAGGGAACCCCATGACACGTGTGACACTTGGATGAGGTGGAATGTCTGGACTGTCTCTTGGTACTCTTATGTCCATTTTAATGGAAAATTGGTAAGATTGTTAGCCAAAGCCTGAGAAAGGTGTGGTGATCAAGAGAGCAGGATTTTTAGGGTTAGTGGTCTGGCCAGATTAGCTAGTGGTCTGGCTAATCTGGCCAGATTAGCTAGTACACAAGCACAGGTGCTCACTAAGAATGATGTGACCTGAGTAGCAGAAGGAGGAGATGATGAGGGTCAGTTATGGTCTCTGGATCCGTTGTTCCAGCTTTCCCTAACCTTGCTTTTGTAAGGTGCCTCACAGATGTAGACTAACCAGGATGCTGGAAGAGTTGCTTCCAAATGGGATAAACACACTCGTCGAAACAAGTAGATTCGAGCAGCAGCAGGAGTGGACAGGACTGAGTGCCACGGTGTCCCCATAGGTCTCATTTTTGTCCTGATGCGCACTTTTCCCATATGCTGGGGGGACTGGCTTCTGGTAGCTCACATGTGCATCTCTTTCTTGGAATTGCCTTCCACCTAAGGAATCTGCCTCACCCAAGGTCACACCATCTCCTCGGGAGAGCCCACGTCTGACAACTGTCCAAAGTAGGCACTCAAAAGCCGGGTCTCCTGGCTTCCACTAGTGACATCTCCTGCAGGGAGATCGTGTGAAACCTCCGCTATGATTCCTTCCATCACTGTTCAACTTTGCACTCTTGTCTAGACCTCTTGGGCTTCCCTCATAGCTCAGTCAGTAAATCATCTGCCTGCAGTGCAAGAGACCCAGGTTCAGTTCCTGGGCCAGGAAGATCCCCTGGAGAAGGAAATGGCAACCCACTCCAGGATACTTGCCTGAAGAATCCCATGGACAGAGGAGCTTGGGAGGCTGCAGTCCATGGGGTTGCAAGAGTCGGACATGACTTGGTGACTGTACCACCACCACCACCAGGCCTCTTTCCTTTTTCCTCTCCTGTTAATGCCAAGAACACTTCATAATAAGATCTTGCTGCACATAAATATCAGAGGGCACAGTTTGTTTCCTGAGAGTCCTGACCTGGAACACATGTGGATCACACTCTCTGAGTCTATGCCTGCTCATTCTTATCAGCCCCTTCAGTCTCTGGATCCCTAACCCCAGGAGACCCCCTGTTCCTCCCTTCAGGGGTAGAATGACAGCCAACCAGCTTGTGTTCCAGGATCTTTTGCTCGGATGTAGCCCTAACTTACAGGTTACTTTGCCACCTTTTCTCCCTACAGTGTTGACTAACCCTGAGTAGCTTTGACTTTCCATAGCAGGGTATTGAATGAAGAGCTTTTCCAGATGGAGGGTCTTATTGCATGACATCCCTGGCTTCCATTGCCCATCTTCCTGGGCTTTCATGACATTAGACAGTTTTGGAGCTCTTTCAGTCTCTGGGTTTCACTAATGATTTCTCTTCTCTCTCTTTTAAAAAATAATTTATGTCTATTTTTTATTGTGTTGGGTCTTCATTGCCATGCTCGGGCTTTTCTCTAGTTGTGGCAAGCGGGGGCTCCTCTCTGGCTGCGTTGTGCAGGCTTCTCAATGCGGTGTCTTCTCTTGTTGCAGAGCATGAGCTCTAGGTCACAGGCTTCAGTAGTTGGGGCTTGCAGGCTCTACAGTGAAGGCTCAGTATTTGTGCCCCATGGGCTTAGGTGCTCCACAGCATGTGGGATCTACTCACACTAGGGATTGAACAGGTGTCCCGTCCCCTGCATGGGAAGGCAGACTCTTTAACCACTGGACCACCAAGGAAGCCCTCTCGTCTCTCTTCTCATCCGTGGGTGGCACAATTTTATCCTTTATCTCTGCCTACACTATTTTAAAGATCTCACCAACTGCCAAGGCTTCAGCTCTGAGTTCTCACATTTCCAGCCCCATTTCCACTCCCAGACTCAGTTCCATATTTCCAGTGGACAAAGGGCCCTAGCCCACCATCACCGCAAAGGTAGTTTGTCTAATGTTAGAGTAAGGGTTTTCCTGGTAGCTCAGTGGAAAAGAATCTGCCTGACAATGTAAAAGACACCGAAAACACGGGTTTGATCCCTGGGTTGGGAAGATCCCCTGGAGGAGGAAATGGCTACCCACTCCAGTATTCTTGCTTGGGGAATCCACGGGCAGAGCAGCCTGGCTGGCAACAGTCCATGTGATCACAAAGAGTTGCACATGACTGAGCACACACACACACACACACACACACACACACACACACACACACACACTTTCTACCAAAACTAGTTTCTTTCCTTCACTCCCATTTATAAGCGTTTTCTTAATGGATAAATTTTCAGTCCCATATCTTTCCTTTACTCATTTATTAATTTTTCTTTTACTAAATACATTTTAATGAGCACCTATTAAGGTCATTTTTGCTGCCAGAAATGGGAACACAAATATAATGTCTGTCATAATGAAGATTACAACCTAGCAAGGAAGAATCAATAAATCATTCATTAATTACAATGGTCAATAGCTCTATGAATGAGGTAATACACAAGAATATAACATAGGCTGTGTTTTAAGACTTCTTCTAAAATTAAACAAGGGGAAAAAAGTAAGACATTATAAGAGAGAGAGATAGGCAGAGAGATGGGGACAGAAGGGACATTTGGGAAGACTTTCAAGTGAGAAAATATTTAGAGGTTCTAAAAAGAGGCTGATAAGGTGGTCTGGTATTCCCATCTCTTTTTCCACAGTTTGCTGTATATTATCACCCTGTTTCTTTAACTTATATGCAGAGTACCTCATGCTAAATGCCAGGCTGGATGAAGCACAAACTGGAATCAAGATTGCTGGGAGAAATATCAATAATCTCAGATATGCAGATGACACCACCTTTATGGCAGAAAGTGAAGAGGAACTAAGCCTCTTGATGAAGGTGAAAAAGGAGAATGAAAAAGTTGGCTTAAAACTCAGCATTCAATAAGCAAAGATCATGGTATCTGGTCCTATCACTTCATGGCAAATAGATGAGGAAACAAAGGAAACAGTGACAAATTTTATTTTCTTGGACTCCAAAATCACTTCAGGTCATGACTGCAGCCATGAAATTAAAAGATGCTTGCTCCTTGGAAGAAAATATATGACAAACATAGACAGCATATTAAAAAGCAGAGATACTACTTTGCCAACAAAGGTCCATATAGCCAAAGCTATGGCTTTTCCAGTAGTCATGGCATGGATGGATGTGAGAGTTGAACTATAAAGAAAGCTGAGCACCAAAAAAATTGTTGCTTTTGGACTGTGGTATTGAAGAAGACTCTTGAGAGTCCCTTGGACTGCAAGGAGATCCAACCAGTCAATCCTAAGAAATCAGTCCTGAATATTCATTGGAAGGACTGATGCTGAAGCTGAAGCTCCAGTACTTTGGTCACCTGATGAGAAGAGCTGACACTTTGCAAAAGACCCTGACGCTGGGAAAGATTGAAGGCGGGAGGAGAAGGGGACGTCAGAGGATGAGATGGTTGGATGGCATCACCAACTCAATGGACATAAGTTTGAGCAAGCTCCGGGAGTTGATGATGGACAGGGAATCCTAGCATGCTGCAGTCCATGGGATCACAAAGTCAGACACAACTGAGTGACTGAATTGAACTGACTGAACATGAGGCTAGGTGAGCTGATCAGTACTGCCCTAAAGGACCTCAAGCCTTGATGGAAAAGTTCTGTATCTGACTGTCCATCTCAGCAGCCATTGGCTACATGTGGTTGTCAAGCACCTTAAATGTGTCTAGTGTAATTGAGAAACTGACTTTTTTTTTTTTTCCATTTATTTGTATTAGTTGGAGGCTAATTACTTTACAATATTGCAGTGGTTTTTGTCATACATTGACATGAATCAGCCATGGATTTACATGTATTCCCCATCCCGATCCCCCTCCCACCTCCCTCTCTACCTGATCCCTCTGGGTCTTCCCAGTGCACCAGGCCTGAGCACTTGTCTCATGCATCCAACCTGGGCTGGTGATCTGTTTCACCCTAGATAATATACATGTTTCAATGCCTATACGCAAAACAGAAAATGAGACACAGATGTACAGACCAGACTTTTGGACTCTGGGGGAGAAGATGAGGGTGGGATGTTTCGAGAGAACAGCATTGAGAAACTGACTTTTATGTTTGCTTAACATTAAATTTAATTGGTCAAATGTAACAAGTGACTCCTGTGTTGGACACCAAAGATATGGGTATTGAAATGACCATCTTCACAGAGAGTTCTGTTGGGTGCTGCTTTTCTAATGAAGAGTAAGTAGGAGATAAGACTGGGGTGATGGTTAGGGCCACACCGTATGAGGGCATGGTAGGTACATAAGGAATACCGGCCCTTCTCACAAGGGTAGGGGAAGTCATGGGAGAGATTCAGGTGAGGATGATGTGGTCAGGGTGCATCATACAGATATGAGTCTGCGGGGTTTGGGCAGAGGCGGGTGGACCACAAGGATGGATTGTTAAAATGTATCACATGTTTCATGAAGCAAACTGAGGCTGCACGCAGAAAAATGGGTTTAGAAGTTTATCCCAGAATGCACTGTTCTGGGATGATTTATAAACACTTCAGCCATAGTCACTGCTGTCTTTGGTTGAACAGGCATCTTCTGAAGTCTGCAATTACTTTGCCTTTCTGTGATTTATAATAACTCATTTTGAAACTCATCAGACCTCACCATGACCCTTAAATTAGTTTTATATTTTCCTTTTTTTTTTTTTAATCTTGTAAGGCTTGGCATCAAATTCTTGAGTTTTCACAGTGAATTGGGCAGTTGAGGAAGTTAGCCAGCCTCTTCAAGCTGTCTGGTCACATTCAGGAAACGGAGAGAAAATGATCTATCAAAAGCAAACAGGGGTTTACTTGTGGAGTCTCCTCTTCTCAGGGCCCTTGTGCTTGTTCCAACAGTCCCATTGGTCTGCCAGAAGGATCTCCTTTGGTTTCTTCTTGTTCCCTGGGTCTAAACCATAGCCTGGTATTAACCCCTGCTGGGACACTTGCCAGCGTCCAGGTGTCACCTGTGTTCAGGTTACCTTCTCAACAAAGCTGTATATTTCAGACGGAGCTCCCATGTTTGGATTTCTCCAAGTTTTTTCTATCATCTACAATTTCCCAAAACATCTCTCTCTCAACCTCCCCCCATTCCTGGTTCTTCCTTTCATCCTCACTTTCTGTCTCAAATTTGGACATTTTTCTAACTGTTAACTCTAATTATAATAATGTCATTATTTCCTAAAATAAGAATTAACTACATGGGCATCAAAACCTATGTTTGATAATTTTTTGAATAAATAAGTAAAACCTGAAGTTGAACTACACTGAGATCATGAATATACATTTTGTAGAATATTTACTTTTAACAAGGAAATTTTTCAAACTTTCTGCTTAGACAACAAAAGCCTAAATATTATTTTCTTGGTAATGTTTTCAGACCCAGCAACTGCAGAATATAGTAGAATTTACTTAAATATCAATATTTCCAATAAAGGAACTCATATAGTTTTTCTTTCACATATTTGTAATAATAGAATAAACTAGTTTTTCTCAAACTAGAAGATGAATCTCCCCTATTACAATCCAAATATTTTCCAGAAACTATAAAGAAACTCATATTTTAATGCCAAGAAGAGTTGAGATGATTTTTTCCCTTTCCTCTTTGATCATCCTCACATAGGACTTCATCAACGTAGACTCATATATTGAATCAAATGTTGATCAATGTGACTATTTTGACAAAGGTCAGCTAAACTTGATGCATCAAAATGAAACTAGTTCCTTGTCCTTACGCCATGTTCACGAGGAGAAACTGGGCCACCTTGCAATGATGCGGCTAAACACCGCCATTTCCTCTGCTGTAGTAATCAGAAGCCCCTGGCTGGTTTGGATCAGTACGTCCTGAGACCCCCTGAGACAATTTATGGTGGGAGAGGCTTCCCTGGTGGCTCAGATGGTAAAGCGTCTGCCTACAATGCGGGAGACCAGGTTCAATCCCTGGGGCAGGAAGATCTCCTGGAGAAGGAAAGGGCAACCCACTCCAGTAATCTTGCCTGGAAAATCCCATGGACGGAGGAGCCTGGTAGGCTACAGTCCATGGGGTCGCAAAGAGTCGGACACGACTGAGTTGACTTCAAACTAAGGAGGAGGAAATGAAAGATTAAGAACTACATGGGGACGTCAGTGTTCAGCTTTGCCGTATAAAGAATTTGCAAGTTGCTACTCCCCATCTCACAACAAAGGAAAAAAAAAACAAAAACAAATTGAAAGGCAGCTTTTCTTGGAGCCATCAGAGAATTGAGCTCATAAAGCAAATCACCATACCAAAATCTGGAGAGACAGGAGAACGCAGAGACTCTCAGCTGAGACCACAGCTGAGAGCAGAACCCGTAACGGGTGGGAACACTTAAATGGTTAATCTTGACAAACGGCTAGAGGATGAGTGTAGACTAGTGTGAGAAGGAGAAGCTCCTTGGAGCTGCAGTTTTAAAGGAACCCCCACGATTCACCTACTTCACCTTAAGGAGAAGTTTCTTAAGGTTCTCACAGTGAGGAGCCAAGAAAAGTCTTCTTACCGCTCTAGAAGAGGGAGAGAGAAATACCATTTTGAAACATACCTTGAGTGTCTTCCATTACAGAGAGCTGCTGGCTCGCTGATCCTGTTCTTGATGCCAATTATATTGCTGTCCACCCAGTTGGCACTGTTCATTGAAATCAAGGTGGGCAAGGCACGAGCTAAGAGAAGAAGCCTGGAGGAGCTGTGGGAACTGCAGACACGCTTATTCTCTCCTGGTTGGCATGGCAGCCATAACACAGCCTCGCCCTTGGCTGATGCACCAGCCACAGCAGTAGACTCCCTATGTTTGCTCATTTGTGGCTGACCCAACGGACACAGCTGTGACTCAGCAGTTAACGCCACCACTTTCTAGGTGGAGCCCCTATATCCCTACAGCACAGAGTAACTTGTGACCAAGCACGTGCCTCGTGATGCGCGTGTACAGTGCTACAGATGATCTCAGCTGGTACATAGTCAGTATTTACAAAACGCGGGGCAGGAGAGCCTGGACACTCCATCTTGGCTAGTTTGCTCTCCCCACAACTCTCTCCAGGAAATAGATTTTTAGCATAGCCTTTTCCCACCTAGGGAGAAACATGTTTATCCAACCCTGCTGTGCTGAGTCGCTCAGTCGTGTCCGACTCTTTGTGACCCCAGAGACTGTAGCCCTCCAGACTCCTCTGTCCATGGGGATTCTCCAGGCAAGAGTACTAGAGTAGGTTGTCATTCCCTCCTCCAGGGGATCTTCCCCACCCAGGGATTGAACCCAGGTCTCTCTCATTACAGGCAGATTCTTAACCATCTGAGCCACCAGGGAAGCCCTTGTTCAACCCTAGAATCTTTTATCCTTTCTGTCTCCCTAAAGGGGAGGGGACACATTAAGAAACAACTGGGCGGGGGGGGGGGGGGGGGTCACTGCCTAGTGAAACCAGCTCAGTAAAAGAACAAGATTAATCAAAGATTATAGGGGGCTTCCTAGATGGTGCTAGTGGTAAAGAACCCACCTGCCAATGCTGGAGATGTAAGAGACGCAGGTTTGATCCTTGGGTCAGGAAGATTCCCTGGAGGAGGAAATGGCAACTGACTTCAGTATTCTTGCCTGAAGGATCCCATGGACAGAGGAGCCTGGTGGGCTACAGTCCATGGGGTCACAAAGAGTTGGACAAGACTTGAAGTGACTTAGCATGCAAAGATTATAGAGTAATCCCCTCCCCCACAATTTGTCACCAAATTAAAAGTGTTTTAGTATACTAAGAGTAGATTACTGATTACAAGAACTGCAAGACAAAACGTTATTTAAGCAGAAGTTTCTAGGGAAGTGAAGAGACAAAAGCAGAAATTAAAACAAGGACCCTAGAGGAATTTGAAACTTCTGACAGGCACAGCTACAGAAAACTCTAAACACAGCCCAACTTTCAGTTAAGTCAACACAAAATCTCATACTCAAGGTCTTTCATTTGGTTCCTATTACCAATAAGTCAAATCTGGTTTTGACAAAAAGTTACAAATTGTGCTGAAAGGCAAGAAAGGAGGAAAATAAAAGCAACAAAGAATAATCACAGCAAGCGGAAAACAGATACATATATGCTACAGATAATATATGGTAGATATTACTATAATATAATAATAAGGTTTTGTACCAAAACCTTTTAAAATGTGAGTAATGTCAATACACCAAATAAGGAGAGAAGACTGTCAGTGAATTAAAAAAACAAAACAGCCAACTATATGGTCTATAAGAAATTAACTTTCAATTCAGAGTCTCTAGGTTAAAGTAGAAGAAATGAAGAAGATATACAATGCTAACACTAATCAAAAGAAAGTTGGGGCAGTGAACTTCAGAGCACGGAAATTATCAGGCCTAAAGAGGGGCAACAATAAAGCAGTCAGTTCTCCAAGACATAACAATTCTTAAGCTGCATGAATCTAACATGAGAGCATCAAAATACACTACAAAAAACGGTAGAACTTCAAGGAGGCATTTGGATTATAGTTGGAGAATTAAACTTCCTTCTTTCCATAAGTGAGAGATCTAGGGGATATAAAATTAGTAAGGAGAAAATTAACCTGAACAGTGCTATCAATCAACTTGATTAAAAACTAGCATTTAAAGACTACATCTTCAGTTTTTTGGAATGGTTTGAGAAGGAGAGGTATTAGCTCTTTTTACATGTTAATAGAATCCATCTTTAAAGTAGTCCAGTCAAGGACCAAATCAAAATAAAAGCTTTTATACAGCAAAGGAAACCATAGACAAAACAAAAACCTAAAGAATGAGAGGAAATATTTGTAAATGATATGACTGTTAAGAGGCTGATATCCAAAATTTATAAATGGCTCATTCAACTCAATATCAAAAAAGCAAACAACCCAAACAAACAATAAGAAGAAGACCTAAATAGACATTTTTTCCAAAGAAGACATACAAATAGCCAATGGGCACAAGAAAAGATGCTCACATTGCTAATTATTAGAGAAATGAAAATCAAAACAATAATGAGGTGTCACCTCACACCTTCAGAATGGCCATCATCAAAAAATCTACAATAACAAATGTTGACAAGAATGTGGAGAAAATGTAATCCCTGTATGCTGTTGGCAGGAATGTATCCCAGTGCAGCTGTTATGGAAGACAGTATGAAGGTTCCTCAAAAAAATAAAACTACCATATGATCCAGCAATTCCTTTTGGGACATATATCTGGCAAAAATAAAAGTGCTAATTAAAAAAAACAACAACAGGAACCTCAATGTTCATAATAGTATTATTTACAATAGCCAAGATGTGGAAGTAACCTAAGTGTCTATCTGCAGATGAATGGATTATATATATATATATATATATATAATATATATAATGGAATATATATATATATAATGGAATATTAGTGAACTATTAGCAAGAATGAAATTCTGTCATTTACAATGATGTAGGTGGACCTAGGGATTATTATGCTTAGTGAAATAAGTCAGACAAATACTGTATGGTATTACTTATAAATGAACTCTAAAAATAAAGCATAAAAATGCATATAGCAAAACAAAAACAGGCTCACAGATATAGGAAACAAACTAGACATTACCCACATGAGAGGGGAGTGGGGAGGGGCTCATTAGGGGAATGTGATTAAGAGAAACCAAGTACTCTGTGTAAAGTAGATTAGCCACAAGGATATATTGTACAGCAGAGAAAAGCAGAGCCATTCTTTTGTAAGAGCTTTTAATGAGTATAATCTGTAAAAATACTGAATCACTATGCTGTACCACTGAAACTAATAGAATATCATAAATCAACTATATTTCCATAAAAATAAAAAAATAAAGCTGCAAATCCCTTTTAAATAAAAATCAGCTTGGTAGGATATTGGCTGCAATTGAATTGAATTTATAGATCAATTTGGAAAGCATCGCCATCTTGACAACAGTGTCTACCTATGGACATGGAGGGCTTCCCCAGGTGGCCATGGTGGTAAGGAATCCATCTGCCTATGCAAGAAACTTGAGAGATGTGGGAGGGATTCCTGTGTCAGGAAGATCCCCTGGAAAAGGGCATGGAGACCCACACCAGTACTCGTGCCTGGAGAACCATGTCAACAGGGGAGCCTAGCAGGTTACACCTCATGGGATCGCAAAGAGTGGGCATGACTGAAGAGACTCTGCACACACACATGAACATAGACTATCTTCTTCTTTATATTTTCTTTGACTTCTTCTACCAGTATTTTGTGATGTCCTGTTTTTAGATCCTATATGTATTTTATAAGATTTACATCAAAGTATTTCTCATTTTTGTAGTGCTATTGTAAATAGTGCTGTGTTTTCAAATTTCAAATTGCAGTTGTTTATTGCTTGAACATAGACAAGCAATTGGATCCCATGGGCTCACTACTATCATTTATTAGTTCCAGGAGTTCTTTGCCTGTTCTTTAAGATTCTCCACATAGACGATCATGTCATCCATGAATAAAAACAGCTGTTTCTTCCTTCTCGATCTGCACAGTTTTTATTTTACTTTATAGCCTTGTTTCTCTAGCCAGGACTGCCTGTATGAGGTTGGATAGGAGTGGTGGATAGAGATCTGACTTTGGTCTCAGTCTTAGGGGAAAGGGGATTGTCCTGCTCTTCATCATGAAGCAGGCTGTTAACTGTAGGGTTTTTGTAGATGCTGTTTATCAAGTTGAGTAAGTTCCCCTTTGTTTCTAGTTTTGTCAGAGTTTTTAATAATAAGAATTTTCTTAAAAATCCAACTTGTCAGTATTTCTTTCATGGATTAAGCTTTGGTGTTGTTAAAATGCATTTAAAACTCTGTTTTCTGTATTATTTGATGCAGTCATATCATTGATCCTTTTATTTTGTTGATGTGATAGATTTTTTTTCTTATTTTTGAGTATTGATTCAGCTCATATACCTAAAATAAATTCCACTTGGTATAATCCTTTTTACACGTTGAATTAATTTGCCAATACTGTCTTGAGGATCATTGCATCTATGTACATAAGAGATATTGGTCTGCAGTTTTCCTTTCTTGTAATGCCTTTGTCTAGTTTTGGCATTAGAGCAATGCAGGCTTCATTGAGTGATTAAGAAGTATTCCCTTAGCTTCTATTTTCTGGAATAGAATGTGAAGAATTGATATAACATTCTTTTCAAATATTCAATAGAATATATCAGTAAAACCATTTAGGCTTGGTGCTTTCTTTTTTAAAGTTTATTTATTATTGATTTATTTTATTTAATAGATAAAGGCCTGTCTATATTCACATCTCTCTCCTTGTATGAGTTTAACAGTTTGTGATTTTCATTGAATTGATCCTTTTCATTTAAGGCATCAAATGTGTGAGCTTGAATTTATTCCTAATATTCACCATGTTTTAAGCTTCATAGCTTCAGTAGTGATGACTATTTCATTTATGATATTGGTCATTTTTTTTTCCCCACTCTCTGTCTCCAAGTTTTGATTACCTTGCATAGAGGCTTTATCAACTTTATTGATCTTCTCTAAAATCATATTTTAGAGTTATTTGATTTTCTCTACAATTTCTCCACTATTTACTACTTTATTGATTCTTGTCTCTTTTTTTTAATATATAAAAGTAATGGTATAATTTTCCTCTAAGCACTGCTTTGTTGCATTCTCCACAAATTCTAATAATGTATATTTCCATTTTCATTTTGTACAAAACATTTCTTGATTTTTCTTGAAACTTCTTTTTGGCTCCATGTGATATTTAAAAGTGGTTATTTAGTGCCCAGATAATGGGGGATTTTCCAGTTCTCTGTGTAGTGTTTGTTTCTCATTTAATCCCATCATTGTCTGAGAATGTTCTTTCTTTATTTCTATTTGTCAGAATTTATTATGATGTGTTTTATGCCTAAGAATATGCTTTGATTCTTACTGTTCAGTGTTCCATATGAGCTCGACAAGCATGAGTTTTGTTGCTGTTGGATGCAGGCTTAATTTTTTTTATTGAATTACTCTTGATTTACAATATTTTATTAGCTTTGGGTGTACAGTTTCATTTTTTTTTACAGACTATACTCCATTAAAACTTATTACAGTGAAATTCCTTGCTGGTCCAGCGGCTAGGATTCCTTGCAACCAGTGCAGGGCTCTGGGTTCTCTCCCTGGTCAGGGAAGTAGATCCCACATGTTGCAACTATAACCTTGCGCAGCCAAATAAAAATGTTTCAAGTATTACAAAATGATGGTTGTCATTTGCTGTATCTCTGCTGTTCACCTGTATTACAAAGAGTGCTCTGTGTCTGCTAGTCTCTCCCACCTCTCTTCTCACTGGGGACCATTAGCTTGTTTTCTGTGTCTCTGTCTGTTTCTGTTTTGCAATTTACATTTGTTTTATTTTTTAGATTTCATATATAAGTGATATCATACGGTATTTGTCTTTTTCCAATATATTTCACTAAGCATAATATTCTCTAAGTCCACCAACATTGTTACAAATGACAGAATTTCATTATTTTTCTAATGGTTGAGTAATGCTCCATTTTATACATACATGTATACATATACATTGGAGAAGGCAATGGCACCCCACTCCAGTACTCTTGCCTGGAAAATCCCATGGATGGAGGAACCTGGTGGGCTGCAGTCCATGGGGTTGCTAAGAGTCAGACACGACTGAGCGACTTCACTTTTACTTTTCATTTTCACACACTGAAGAAGGAAATGGCAACCCACTACAGTGTTCTTGCCTGGAGAATCCCAGGGACGGGGGAGCCTGGTGGGCTGCCATCTATGGGGTCACATAGAGTTGGACACGACTGAAATGACTTAGCAGCAGCAGCATACATATATATATATATATATATATGTATATACACACACATATATATATATGTATATACACACATATGTATATATATGTATATACACACATATGTATATATATAAAATATATGCCACATTTTCTTTGTCTATTCATCTGTTGAAGGACACATAACTTGCTTCCATATCTTGACTATTATAAATAATGCTGCTATGAACATTGGAGTGCTTATATCTTTTCAATTTTTTTTCAGATATATACCCAAGAATGGAGTTGCTGGATTATACAGTATTAACAGTTCAATTTTAATTTTTTGAGGCACCTCCGTAGTACTGTTTTCCATATTGGCTGCACCAACCGACATTCCTACTAGGAGGAGGGTTACATTTTCTCCACATTTTTACCGATATTTGTTATTTATGAACTTCTTGATTTGTTATTTATGAACTATTCTGATAGATGTAAGATGATATCTCATAGTTTCGATTTTCATTTCTCTAAAAATTAGCAATTCTGAGTATCTTTTCATGTCCCTGCTAGCCATATGTATGTCTTCTTTGGAAAAAAAAATTTTTTTCCACATAGGTCTTCTGCTCATTTTTTGATTAGGTTGTTTGCTTTTTTGATATTGATTTGGATGGTTTGTTAATGTTTTGGAGTACTTACCCCTTTGGATACCACCAAAGAGCCTATCCAAAGAGCCTTCGGTTATTTACCAAAATACTGTTAGAAATAACAATTGAACTCAGAAAGTTTCAGGATGTAAGAGTAATATACAAAAATATGTTAATGCTCTATCTACTAGTAATGAACTCTCAGAAAAGGAAGATTTTTAAATCCAATCAAAAAGAACAAAATAACTAATAATAAATTTAGCCAAGGAGATGAAAAACCTATACTCTCAAAACTATAAAACACTGATGAGGGAAACTGAAGATTACAGAAAGAAATGGAAAGACATCCTATGCTCTTCGATTGGAATAATTTTTGCTTAAATGGTCATACCCAGAGAAATCTGGAAATTTAATGCATTTCCTGTCAAAATATCTATGAAAATTTTCACAGAACAAGAAAAATAATCTTAATATTTATGTAGAACCACAAAAGATGAGAGGTTGTCAAAAAAATTTTTGATAAAAAAGAACATACCTGAAGGTATCAACCTCCCAAACTTCAGACTATACTACAAAGTGATAGTAATCAAAACATCATGGTACTGACAAAAACAGACCCACAGATCATCAGAACAGAAGAGAGAGCCCAGAAATAAACATATGCACCTCCGATCAATTAATCCACTACAAAGGTGAGAAGAATGTGCAATAGAGAAGAGAACAGTCTCTTCAATGAATGATGCTGAGAAAACTGGACAGTTACATGTAAAAGAATGAAATTAGAACATCTCTTGGCATCATATACAAAAATAAAATAGGTTAAAGGATGCAAGACCTAAAACCATAAAATTCATAGAAGAGAACATTGGTGGAATACACTGAGATATAAATCATACCAATATTTTTTTAGATATGTCTCCCAAAATAAAATAAATAAGAGCAAAAATAAAGAAATGGAACCTGTGTGTGTGTGTGTGTGTGTGTGTGTGTGTGTGTATTAGTTGCTCAGTCGCGTCTGGCTCTTTGCAATCTCATGGACTGTAGCTGTCCATGCTCTTTCATCCATGGAATTTTTCAGGCAAAAATATTGGAGTGGGTTGCCATTTCCTTCTCCAGGAGATCTTCCCAACACAAGGATCAAACCCAGGTCTCTCACATTGCAGGCAGACTCTTTTCTGTCTGCGCCACCAAGGAAGATCTAAATGGGACCTAATGAAGCTTAAAAATATTTTCACAGCAAAGGATACCATTGACAAAGTGAAAAGACAACTTATGGAAAAAGAGAAAAAATTTGCAAATGATTTAAACAACCAGGGTTTGATATCTACTGAACTCTTGCAGATATCTATAAAGTGGTTCTGAAGTTTCTATGGAAAGATAAAAGACCCAGAAGAGGCAAAACAACACTGAAAAGAAAAAGCTGCAAGACTCAGACAACCCAACTTTAAGTATTACCACAAAGCTACAGTAAACAAAATATCATGGTATTGCAAAAAGAATAGAAACAGTGAAGGAGCAGAAAATGAGGCCACAAAAGATGCACAATACAGGTAGCTAATTTTTGACAAATGATCTGTTGCTCAGTCACGTTCGACTGTTTGTGACCTCATGAATGGCAGCGTGCCAGGCTTCCCTGTCCTTCAACATCTTCTGGCGATTGCTCAAATTCATGTTCATTGAGTCGGTGATGCCATCCAACCATCTCATTCTCTGTTGTCCCCTTCTCTTCATGCCTTCAATCTTTCCCAGCAACAGGGTCTTTTCTAATCAGCCAGCTCTTCACATCAGATGGCTAAATTAATGGGTTTTCAGCTTCAGCATCAGTTCTTCCAGTGAATATTCAGGGTTGATTTCCTTTAGAGTTGACTGCTTTGATCCCCTGGCAGTTAAGGGACTCTCAAGAGTCTTCTCCACAATTCAAAAACATGGATTGTTTAACACTCAGCCTTCTTTATGGTCCAGGTCTCCCATCCATACATGACTACTGGAAAAATATCTTTGACTAGATGGAACTTTGTTGGCAAAGTATTGTCTCTGCTTTTTAATATGCTGTCTAGCTTTGTCTTGTTATTCTTCTAAGGAGCAAGTGTCTTTTAATTTTGTGGCTACAGTCACCATCTGCAGTGATTCTGGAGCCCAAGAAAATAAGTTAATCACTGTTTCCCTTGTTTCCCACATATTTGCCGTGAACTGATGGGACCAGATGCCATGATCTTAGTTTTTTGAATGTTGAGTTTTAAGCCAGTTTTTTCACTCTAAAAGGCTCTTTAGTTCCTCTTTACTTTCTGCCATTATGCAGATAATGTCATCTCGATATCTGAGGTTACTGATATTTCTACCAGCAATCTTGATTCCAGCTTGTGCCTCATCCAGCCCAGCATTTCACATAATGCAATCTGCATATAAGTTAAATAAGCAGGGTGAGAATATACAGCCTTGACATACTGCTTTCCAAATTTTGAACCAGTTCATTGTTCTATGTCCAGTTCTAACTCTTGCTTCTTGACCTGCATACAGGTTTCCCAGGAGGCAGGAAAGCTGGTCTGGTATCGCCATCTCTTTCAGAATTTTCCAGTTTGCTGTGATCTACACAGTCAAAAGATTCACTCTAGTAATGAAGCAGAAGTAGATGTTTGTCTGGAATTCTCTTGATTTTTCTATGATCCAAAAGATCATCACAATTTGACCTCTGATTCCTCTGCCTTTTCTAAATCCAGCTTGAACATCTGACAGTTTTTGGTTCATGTACTATTGAAGTCTAGCTTGGAGACTTTTGAGCATAACTTTACTAGCATGTAAAATGAGTGCAACTGTATGGTATTTTGAGCATTTTTTGGCACTGCCTTTCCTTGGGATTGGAATGAAAACTGACCTTTTCCAGTCCTGTAGCCACTGCTAAGGTTTCCAAATTTGCTGGCATATTGAGTATAGCATTTTAACAGCATCCTCTTTTAGAGTTTGAAATGGCTTAACTGGAAATCCATCACCTCCAGTACCTTATTTGTAGTGATGCTTCCTGAGGCCCACTTGACTTCGCACTTCAAGATATCTAACTCTAGGTGTGTGATCACACCATTGTGGTTATCTTGTGGGTCATTGAGATCTTTTTCTATAGTTCTCCTGTGTATTCTTGTCACCTCTTCTTAATAACTACTGCTTCTGCTAGGTCCATACCACTTCTGTTCTTAATTGTGCCCATATTTGCATGAAATATCCCATTGGTATCTCTAATTTTCTTGAAGATACTACTAGTATCTCCCATTCTATTGTTGTCCATTTTCCTCTATTTCTTTGCATTG